>NW_019154085.1:44965012-45222464 GCF_002288905.1 Enhydra lutris kenyoni
GAACCAGGATGAGCTCCCTTCAGAGCCCCTCCCTGGGACTCCCACAGGAGCTCCTTGAACAACGGAGGAATGATGTGAGCTTCCCCACAGCGCAGAAGCAGAATCCTCATTCTTTGCGCATCTAACCCAGGTCCTGGTCTTCCTCCTCTGATGGGGTACACATCCCAAAGAACTTACAGATCACACGGTGTGCCTAGAGCCCAGGGCACGCTCCCACCCCCTCCAGTTCGCTGACAGACGCTGAGCGACCTGTCCCACAAACCCAGGACTATAACCCAGAGCAACGGTGCTAGCACAGTGCATACAACAGGGGCCTGGGGCACGGTTCAGAGAATCAGAGGGGCTGGTGGAAGTGTCCCAAGGCCCTAAGGTTGATAAGAGCACAGCAGCCACCACACAGGTGGAGACAAGAGTGGAAACCAGGAGAGGCCGGGTAGGCAGGGCCATGGGGAGGCTCCCTCACATGGCACAGGGAGCAGGGCCAGCAGGGCTCCTCGCCGAGGGCTTCCCCTGGCTGTGGATGGGCAGGATACCATCTCCGCAGGCAGCTGGGCACGGCCCCCTCATTCTCCACCTAGCCCAGCTCTGCTTCAGTACCACCCCTGGTTCTCCAGCAAGCACACACGGGACTCGGGACCCTTCCCAACCCGTTCCCAGAGCACCTTGCTATAGTTCCTCCATCACTCTCCATGATTGGCATCTGCCCGGCCATGTGTCCCACCGTCCTCCTGTAAGGGCTCTGCGGGTCTTCCCTCTGCCGGAGAGCCCTTCTCCTTCCTCCAACTGGGATGCGCCCCACATCTCCCATAGCACCCCACACTCCCCAGACATTGCAGTGCCGGAATCACTCACTCGCATGTATGCTCGCAGACCAGACTGGGGGGCCCACAAGAGCAGAAATGACAGTCTGTCCACCCTCACCTGCCAGACCCGTCCCCACCTGCTCCAAGTTCAAGAAGAGACCCAAGAGCCCATGCCCAGGCCCCGTGCCTTTGCTGTGCTACTGTTACCTGTCATTGGGGGTCAGCTGGCAGCGTCTGATGTCCGGCACAGAAGTGACCCCGCAGCGCTTGTACTGTCCATCCCCGATGGAGCGGGACACCTCCAGCACACCCAGGACACGACCGTCCCTGAGAGGAGGGAAACACAAAGACTCCATCTGACAGATCACGGGTGCATGGACTTTCCAGCGCATCGTCTAAGCAGAAGGAAAGATGGAGCCTGCGGGGTCCGTGTTTTTAACCAGCACTGTGTCTCTCAGCCTCCATACAGATGTATCTACACGGTCCAGGCCGAATCTCCGCGGGTCTGGCGCCTCAGCCCGGCGGCACCCTGACAGAACAGCCCACAGCCCAACCTGTCCTGCCCGCAGCCCAGCTGGACTTGATGGCACTGGGTTGGGACCTGGCTTTGTTTTTCTGTTGTGTTTTTATCCCAAAGCTCCTTCAGGTAATTTGAGCACGCAGCCAGAACTAAGAGCAGCTGGAATAGGAGGATTTTTGTGCATTTACACCTAATCGGACTTGGAAAACACCTGAAAGTGACGAGTTCCAGGTTCTGAGAAAGGTTTTCTTCACATGAGCTACGTACAGAATTTAAACTGGATTAACTATAGCATTCTGCACAATGTTCCACTTTCACCCATTCTATTTCTAAATGAGGCATCCAGAGATTGGAGGGCGCCCTCTAAACGGGGTGCCTGTCATCAGAGTTCTAGGACCGGGGCAAAGAGCCCGGCTCGGGGACCCCGGGAACCATTCTGGTGGGGCCTCTGGCAGCAGCAAGCTCGCAGGCCCCCAGACCATCGTGTGCACCCGGAGGAGAAGGCAAACAATGAGGCACGGGAGCGCCCAGTAAACCCCAGCACTGTACGTGGAGGTCTGTGGGGGTTCTCCCACGGACAAGAGCTCTGGAAGGCGAGGCAGATGAGTGCGCACGGCCAGGAACGCCCCACTGGCCTGGGCTGCCGTGTACCTGCCGGCACATCACTGCAGCTACAAAGTCCCTGTGGGCCCAGCTGTCACCACAGACCTGCTGGCACCTATGGGCAGCTGAGCACTCTTCTCGAGCACGATCCCTGAACAGTGAGAGTGGCCAAAGGTACAGCAGCAGGGCAGAAGCAGCACTGGGCACAAACACCGTGAGAATCCGGAGGGCTTCTTCAGTGACCAAGTGATAAGGCACCAGTTGTGGAACCCCCACGCGAGTCACCAAGCTGGCTTGTTTTACCAAGACTAAGTGGCAGGTCCCAAGGACCTGTTCGTGCCGCCAAGCCCAGAGAGAAAACACAGAGCAACCCTGAGCCACACTACAGAAGCTGCTGCTTGCCTTCCTGCTTCCAGGGCAGAGTCCCATCCGAGCGGGCCTCATGCTCCCCACCCTGCTGGAGGGACAGGGGAGAGCGGGAGCCCAGGGAACCGTGGACCCAGAAACCAGCCGTCTGTACTTCAGAGCACGACTGCACCAGCTGACCGCGCTGAGTCCTTCAGGCCTGGCTCTCAGCAGAAAGGAAATGCAACACAAGTCACTTCAATGACCCATGAAAGAATGCAGGCAAATGGGACACCGGTGACCCCGCATGACTGCCACCTCCCCAGCCGGCCCACCATGCCACAAGAAGTGGGAGGCTGAGGTAAGCTGAGCGCAGATCAGATGACGCTGGGTTCAAACTAGGGAACAGGGATCTAGACAAGGCAGGAGAGAAGCCAGCCACCGCAGTCCCTCTTTCCTGCGGGGTGGTGTCCAACCTTCACATGGGCTGGCCTCACATACGCACACAAAGCATATAGGGCAGAACGTTAACTAGTGATTCTAGGCAGTTGGTAATGAACTGTTCTATTATTTTAAATTTTTTTCCAAAAAACTTTCAAACGAATGTTTTAAAAATACAAGTGGGAGGGTGTGGTGGAAAAGACCCAGCTGGCCAGTCCTGGCCTCTGGGGAGGGACGAACCAGAGCTCAACACTGCTGCTCAGAACCTCCCTCCCCTCCTGGCCATGAGGGGCCCACCTGAAGCCATGCTGTCTAAGCACATCTCTAAGGCACCCAAACCTGCTCTTGATTCTGTACAGACCGGGAGACAAAGTAACTGCCAGCCATAGGACTGTCAATGTCAAAATCTCTCCACGGAGGTCAGGCGAAAGCAGAATTTTAAGGTTCTAAGAAACTTCTGGACAAAGTCTAAGAGCTCTGACTGCCCCCCAGAGAGCCCTGAACCAGCCAGCACTAGGCTAGGGCAGTCACAACGGACAACAGGGGAAGAACTGCCCTTCCAAAGACAAGCAACTACTGTCTTACCGGGGTGCCTTACTGGTCTCTTGTCCCAACAGAACAGAACATCCTCATGGTCAAACTGTAAAATGAACCAGGGGATGTTCTGGCCAGACTCCTAGCACAGTGTCCTTGAAGTGGAATTTTCCCGCGGTTCAGGGAAGACACCAACCTCCGCCAGCTACCTCGGAGACACAGATCTAAGCCAGGGCAAGCATGTGGTGGTCAGAGACGGGGAGAGGTGAAATGGAGCTGTGGACAGAGCCGGCCGGTTGGGGCCGTCCATCCGGGAAGCCCGGAGATGCTCAGCACGTGCTACAAACACCCACTGTCCTCACCCCTTCAGATTGCCTCTCTGGAGAATTCCCCTAAAACTGTAGCTTATTCAGGTGTGACAAATGATACCATTTATGAAAGTCCCTAGGCACAGAGAAAACACTACAGATGGAGAATTTGAATTTGAGGCAGGCCTCCTCTTCTGTGAACACAGGGAGCCATGTTTCCGGTACCCTCTTTTGCTCCCAGTTGGACATAATGTGAAATCATGCAACATCCATTCACCTGCTTCCCCAGGTTAGACCTCGGACAGCCTCATCTCACTGTAGACAATGTCACATGGAGGGTTCTACCCTTGGAAGTCCCTGGCCACTCCCACAGAGTACAGCCCTCCCCCCGGGACCACCCGCCAGTGCCCGTCACCTGACGTTTCCTCCAGCCTTCTGTATTCTCATCCGTTCTTCGTACTGTGTGGGATTATGCTCCTTGCTGAGGCTTAAGGCTGCATGCTTTTGACTCTCCTCATTAAAACGACACAGGATTGCCTGGGAACGTAGAGATGATGACAGTCAGGAAACTTAAAGTTACCAGGGAAAGACAAAGCTTAAGAGCCGAGTTTCAGAGTCCATCTCCTACTGACAAACAGGACTTCAGAGGCTTAAGCAGCCAAGGAGCATCCCAGCAGCCAGGGAGAGAAGCCCTGACCAGTATCTCAAGTCGGGTCCCAGCCCAGCCAGCCGAGCACCACGCCCCTTCCATGGGCTGTCTTCTCGCCTGTGACACAGAAGGGAGGCACCTGCTGAGGATCAAAGCCTCTCCAGGTGGAACTGGTCCGTGAATCCACGGGAGGCAGAGCTGGGGAGGGGGTGACCACATGTGCCTCCGTGTGCTCCACGGCCACGTCTGCCCCACTTGGTGACTTCTGGGAAAACCCTAGTCCTATAGAGGAGGACGATGAGGCCGAGAGAATAGGTATCATTCCTATAGTCACGGAGCAGAGCCAGGAACACAGCCAGCACAGCAATGTGGATCTGACTCCAAAGTCTTTTTTTTTTTTTTTTTTTTTTTGCTGATTTTACATGTTACTTCTTGTTTAGCCTAAACACAACATATGCACTGGGACCATTTACTAGAAAATCACCAGAATATAAGCCCAGCTCACACAGGGACTGCCTGTGAGGTTTGCTGCTGCACCCCCAGTGCCTGGCATTTATGTACCAGTCATTCCAGGGGACGGGGTGGGTCAGGTCAGCAGACGCCGCCGGAGTGGGAAGGGTCACTCTGTCCCCGTGGCTACTGATGGAGTACCAGGCTTGCCACAAAGGGCCAAGGAAATGACTGTCAGGTTCTGAAGGGGGGCCAGGCAGTGGGAGCCTGGCTGCAGGGTGTTGCCCTCCAGCCTCAAGTCACTCCCCACAACTGGGGCTGACATACGGGTGTCACAGTGGGAAACAACTGAGTTTTCTTTTCTTCCAAGTGGCCAAGGCTCTGGACAAATGGCATATCACCTAGCACTTATCTAACTAATTTTGACTTTTCCTGAAATCACAATGATTTGGGAAGGCAAGGGTTACTATCTGAGGTCAGAGAAACACAGCTGGGAAATATTTAAGGGACTGGCACGCCGCTGGCCCACAGCACCACAGAGACAGAGTGCAAGCATGCTGTGCGGGGCGTGTGCCTAAAGCGTGGCTGCTGTTCCCCACCCCACCACTGTGGAGTCTGCAAGGACCCCCGCAGCAGCCCCACAGCAGGACAGACTTCTCTCCAGCCAGCACATCCATCCCGCCACACATGCGCTGGCCGAGGGGCTGCCCATGGCACAGGACACCCGGCTAGCCACGTACCCGGCTATCTCCAAGGTTGGCGATGTACAGAATGTTGTCTACGGCCAGAACGCACGTGGCAGTGGAGCCGTCCTTCCAGGCAGGCTTCCTGTAGGGACACACGTCATAGGTACAGCCACCTCCAACAGGCTAGCAGCTTGGAGATGCACTTCAGAGCTGACTGGTCAGTGTCTTTTACACTTCAACATGGAAGCTGCTGGATAACTCTTTTTTACTGTTTCAGGGTCAGTCAGGAGTTACAAGAGCTTACTCAGTGTGAGGGATTTTTCAGACAGTGAGCACCAATACTTAGCTATCAGAAGACCTAAACCGTGTTTAAGGAAAACCACCCACAAGCATACCCCAATCACACATCTTTACGTGGTCACACTTACTGGCTTGAAGCTTGTTTAAGGAACTCTTCATCAGTATGCTTAAAAGTGTCCAAAAGGCATCTCTTCACGGTTTTCTCTACACTGATTACATCTCCTATTACAGAACGAACAAGATGACAAACTCTCAGGAAGAAGAAATTCTCCTCCTGCTGCCGTTTTGCTTTTGTACTGTGACCAAGAACATCTCCGCTTCCCCACCTCTGAGACAGGGTCATTTGAATTTGGTCTACCATCTCCTGAGTGTGAAGGCAAGATATACACCCACACACAAACTCTCCGTGCAAGGTGCCATCAGTCAGACACCCTCTGCGGCCACCACCTGCTCACCTCAGAGCCCACGTGCCCCTGGCCCCGCCTTCAAAGAGCCACTAAGAACTCTCCAACGCCCCCAATCTTCCTGATTTACACAAACACACACCAAGAGGGACCCAAACCAATCCAGTTTTCAGTCCCACCTTTAGGAAACTTCCGGATTAAGTTCTGATGCAAATTCTGTGCAGCAAATTTTGAGGCTCGAATTCCTCCATGTCCATCAAAAACAGCAAAATATGAAACCCGGGTACTGGAAGAACGAACTGATGGTTACTGAGATTTTCACAAAGACTGCTCCTCACCACTAAGGCGCTAAATGTTTTTTTTTGTTTTTAACATTTTATTTATTTATAAGAGAAGAGTGCATGTGTGCAGGAGCAGGGGAAGGGGCAGAGGCAGAGGGAGAAGCAGGCTCCCTGCTGAGCAGGAAGCCCGACATGGGGCTCGATCCCAGGACCCTGAGATCACAACCTGAGCTGAAGGCAGATGTTTAATGACTGAGCCACCCAAGTGCCCCAAGCCCTCTAAATCTTATCTCAAACAGTCAGCATTCACAAGACAGAGGATGTCCCCTGGTAAGACACCACACTGTCCCAAGTGACTAAAAAGGACACAGCACTAATGGAGACAAATGTTGAAATAATTTTGATGGTATTTTCTTTTTTTTTTTTTAGTTTATTGATTTAATGGGGCTCAAACTCACAACCCTGAGACCCAGAGTCGCACACTCCACCAAATGAGCCAGCCAGGAGCCCCAAGTTTTCAACTTTTAATTTAAAACACCATGAAAATTAGGGTGCCTGGCTGGCTCAGTCCGAAGAGTGTACGACTCTTTGATCTCACAGTTGTGGGCTTGTGCCTGACACTGGGGACAGAAATTACTTAAAAATAATAAAAAAAAGAGTTGGAAGACTCACATTTTTTTTTTTAAATATCAAGCTCTCTTAACCGATCTTTCACTGAAGAATAAACTTTTTTCTATTTAAATCAGATTTAGTTTGAAACGCTAACACACTCGATAAAACAGTTTCTAATCCAAGACAATGAGAAACACCTAAGAGAACAGAGGGTAGGTAATTCCAGAATTACTGCTCAGACTGATCCAACATCTAATTCTTGAGGCCCATCTTACCGCTCTTATCCTATCCCTATTCCTCTTCCAAATTTTGCCAGAAAACATGCATATATGGAACAAATGCCATTAGTGACCTGAACTGTTTTGAGAAGGAAGAATGAAAACACCTATGAGAAATGGCATTTACCGTGCAAAACTGCCTTTTTAAACATGTTCTGAGTTCCTTTTCAATGGAGGCATCCTGGGCCATGAAAACACAACTTCATCGGGTTCTTAACCCTGAACCCTTCTCTTAGGCATGGTACTTGCTCAATAATGTTTGGTGATCCCAGTGAGGTCCACTCCCCTGGGGCTCTCCAAGTCCCTTTCCTAGCTGCAGAAGTTAACTCCAAGCACACTCCAGGTGAGCAAGGGCGGCTGGACAACTGTGAGCGGATGTACACATACGGTCACCTTGGCCCATGAGCGGATGCCTTGCAGGGACCTCACTTCCTTGCCCAGACAAAAGCCACCAGCAGCCATGGCTCTGGCACACTGCCCGTTAAGGACCAACTGGTGTCAGTAAATATAACACACAGATGATATGATGATGGAAACCTGGTGGGGCGCAGACTATGTAACCAATTGTATCATAAATATTCATTTAACTTGATAGGACACACCCTGATGTCCCACCTTCTGATGGTTTTCCTCCATGCCTAAGAACTTATCCAAAGGAGCAGGAAAATGCTCCCTGTTTTTCTTCTCCCAGATGCCATTTCTGTTTTTTGTTCTCTTTTTGGGCCCCATTACGTTAGCTCTCCTTAGTTCCCGTATGCGCTGTGATTAGCAGCTTCCCACTCTGCCTCCTGGCTCAGAGAGTCAGAGTCTCTCTGCTGGAAGCTCTTTAGATACTGAGGAAGAGGCCACACCCCAAAGACCCACAACATGGAGGCTCCTTTCCCTTTCACTTCTGTAGGAATAATACTTGGGGCTGGACGATTCTCTGCTGCAGGGCTGTCCTGTGCACTGTGGGCTGTTCGGCAGCATCCCACTGCCCCCCTGCCACCAGATACCGGTCACACAGCTCTCCATGTGACACCCAAAAATGTCAGTACTGTGCGAAACCAACCCCAGCTGAGAACCACTGACCCCAAACCAAGCAGTCCCGGCGACAAGCCATTCTTTCCAGTAAATAGAAATTGAACACAGTCCAAACCCCCATCAGACAGAGACCTCTGTGCCCCCCAGGCCTATTGGAGCATGGACACTCACATGAGGGATGACGGGGGCCTACACTCCTCTGTGATGTCGTTCAGGATGACATGGGCGTCCTGCATCTCCTCCCGCTCGCCCTTCCGCTCGGCCACATAGCCTTTCAAACTGAATATCACTGAGGAGGCTGAGGAAGGGAAAACAAAAAGCCAATACAAAACTGTGCTCTTCCCTCCAGAAGCCCTAGTCCCAGAGCAAGTGAGAGGGAACTCTGGCTGTTTTACTCAGTGACATCCTAGCTGTGCACACAGAGCAGCTATACTCTCAAGCCATCTGTGTCCCCAGCTGCACGCCTGTAACTGCAACCAGACCAACGCAGGACGAGGACAGTCTTGCAAGGGCTCTGCTGTGAACAGCAGGCAGACAATGGCATGTTAGTATCAACGGCTCCAGCTAAGGGTGTCAGACCTTAGTACCAGAGCAAGGAAGGTGTGGTCATCCTGAACTGCGGCAAGGAATTACGTAGAAATCTAGTCATGTCAGGAATTAATGAGGGCAGAAAATTCCAAGTTTAGGGAAATGCCAGTAAGCAGAGTTTATCCCAAATGCCCTGTGGGATATCTGAAAACACCGATTTCCACGCCTGAGACTGGTGAAGAACTTGCCCAAATGCTAAGACGGCTGCTTCTCCTCTACCTGAGGACGAGGAGGAGGAAAGAGCCCAGCGGAGGCACGGCAGCCCATCTCTATTTGATGGCGAGGCTGGGAGAAGCCCGTTTGCGGACACTGTAGGGCCCCGTAAATATTAAAGTGAACACTTTTTGCAGAGCCGTTGTTGGCAGGCACCATGCCTTTGCGGCTAAGGCAGCCACAAGCTCGCTCAAGGCCCTGTCCTTACGCACACTAGACAGTCTCTCGCACAGCTGCCAGGCCCGCGTGCCGGCGGCTTCCGCCCGGCATCTCCGGGGCAGGGGATGAACTCTGCTGCTACCGGGCTCGAGCACCCACAGCCACCTCTCTCTGACGGAACCTCTCACTTCTCTACTCTGACAAGTCACAAAGCTGAGCATGAATTCCAACTGCTTTCTCCAGCCTCAGGCTCTCTCCTGGGATGCTGCCTACTAAGCTCATCACCGACCTCGGGGCACTCATCAGCAGGCTGGGAGCAAAGACAGGGGTCAGGGAGAAGGCAGTGGTCAGTAAGCCAACTGTTCTCTAGAGAAGGTAAAGTCAAGTCCACCTGGTGTTTCCACCCTTGAACAAATGCGGGTTTCATGTCTGACCAAAGGGAGGGTCACACACGAACGGGGAAAGCAGCAGAGGCAAAAGTAAACGTGGGAGGTCTGTCTGCAAAGAGGGAACCCTACTGGCTTCTTAAGTATAGACACAAAAAGGAAGCACCATAAATGGGAAAGCGGAACTCGGTTTTGCTCTGGGTTGTTTTAAAATAGGAAGGCTAATACATTTGTTTTCAAGCTGTGTGAAAACCTTTACAAACTTTCTTTTCCACAAGCTCTTCACTGCCATTCCTCTCTCCTTCGGGGGCTTTTCTCTTTGCTCCTTTCTCTTCGCTCTTTACCATCTGGGACATTGCAGTGTCGAGAGGACCTGGACACAAGGAAAAGCCAGAGAGAGACATAGCTATAGGTGGGCAGGAAAGTCCCCAGCAGCCAGGCCACAACCCTCCCTTCCCCACCCCCTGAGAGACAACATGACACAGTGACACAGTGTAGGAGCCTGGGCAGAGAGGCAGGCGTAGGGCTCCTGGCTGCTACCTTGGGGGCGGGGCAGCGTGCCTGGAGCACCAACGGGGGAAGCACATGTCAAGACCCAGGTCTTGCTGAGACCCACTGTGAGCGGACTGGTCATGGAGGGTTCTCAGTGGTAAACCCAGAGCCCATGGCCTGGGGCTATGGCACCCACACGTCTTAGACCTCAGGCTCTTACTTATCAAGAGGGAAGTTCCCAAAATCTGCCAAGTGACACACCCTCAGCAAGTCAAAAAAGTAGTAAGTGCCAGAAGGGGGTTAACAGGAGGCAAACGTCCGGCTTCAGGAATTGCTAGTATCATGAAAGGCAAAACAGGACTGTGGAGGCCTTCATGGGTGTGGAGGGATGAACCTTGCTCAAAGCCAACGCTGAGAGCGCCCGCAGTGCGAGCCCGTTTTGGGAGGAGAAAAGTTTCGTTTCAAGTCCCAGTCCTGCCACTCACGGAGGTGTGCCTCTGGGCAAGCTACTCCACCTTCCAGCCTCAGTTTCTTCATCTGTGACCCAGGGAGAATACTGTCATCTTGGAAGGTGGCTTTAAAACCGATGGGGACGAGGTATGTAAAGCATTTATCATGGAGCCTGGTTCGCCGCGTATCCCATGAACGGCAGCCATGGTCCTAATAAGGGCTCTCTATATTCTCCGCATCTCAGTATGAAAGCAGGCAACTGTTACTCAATTACCATGTGCTAGACATTTTTGGGCACTTTAGAAAAAGGGAAGAAAATGTCCCTGCCCTCAAGAAGAGTCAATTACTTGCAAAAGGATGGACGTCTCCAACAGCAGAACCTAAGAACCTAACACATGCGTCCTGTCCCACATAATGAGGCATACTGATGGAGAAGATTGCACGAATGTTTCCAACACACTTGCCCCAGAGGTCTGTCTGGTAGCCTGCTGTCACTTACTGCTTGCTCCAGCCTTCCCAGTGTGGACGGACAACAATCTTCCTCTCTTTTAACTTGCAAAACAGAGACATTTTTACAGTTTTGCTGTTGACTCCTGACTGAATCACAGTGAAGTCAGAGAATATGGTCTGTATATGAAATCAGTTCTTTATTGGGGCTTACTTTATGGCCAAAATGTAGCTGATTTTTGTAAATGTGACAATGTCTTCTCAAAAAACCCAATACATTGGATGCAAGGTTAGATTCTATATCCGAAAAAATCAAGCTTGTTACTAATGGTGCTAAAATCTTCTAAACTGTTACTAGTTGACTAACTTTTGCCCTATGAAGAACTAAGACATAGCTACAGTAAATTTCTTTCTTTTATTAAATCTGTTAAGAACCCTGTTGGCACATATTAACTTTCATTATAAGAATACTGTTTAGGGCACCTGGGTGGCTCAGTCATTTAAGTGCCTGCCTTTGGCTCAGGTCGTGATCCCAGCATCCTGGGATTGAGCCCTGCCTGCTTCTCCCCTCTGCTCTTCCCTCTGCTCCTGTATGCTCTGTCTCCCAAATAAATAGAATCTTAAGAAAAAAGAATACTGGGGTGCCTGGGTGGCTCGGTGGGTTAAGGCCTCTGCCTTCAGTTCAGGCCATGATCTCAGGGTTCTGGGATATAGCCCCAAATTGGGATCTCTGCTCAGCGGGGAGCCTGTTTCCCCCGCCTCTCTCTGCCTGCCTCTCTGCCTGCTTGTGATCTCTGTCAAATAAATAAATAAAAATCTTAAAAAAAAAAAGAAAAAGAAAAAGAAAAAAGAATACTGTCTTTATTGGGAAGATCTTGGGCTTGTGTGAGACTGCTGTACAATTTTAGCATGGGCCCACAAGCCTGAAAACCTGAGAATTCTTGTGTAAGATGATTATAATAACTTTTTCTAAATACAGAAACTATACTAATTTAATCCATACATTCTAGATTAATCCTGATTTTTATGTAATGAATTAATAACGCAAAAAAGTCTACTTAAAAAGCAGCAAGTGTTCCACTTGATGACATAAGGAAGGTTCTTACACCAGAAGATAACTGCATATGAAACCAGACAGCCTGCATCCCCCACTGCAGGGCCCGTGCCCCCGGCCCTGCCCCCACCTGGGGGAATTCCCTGTGAGAAGAGCTCAGTGAGTACACGGAATAACAGATTCATCATGGTGACAAGCAACAGGAATCTGCTCTGTTCTTCCCTCTCCCTAACTGGGATGTAAAGAGGAAAACATATTTATAGGAGCGGGTGCAACCAATGTTAACAGGCTTGACAAAAATGAACTCAGCTCAATAAAGAGATTCTTGAGAACTGTAAAGACTGACTGAAAATAATCAACTAAGGTCTTGAATTTCAAGAAATTCCTGCATGTGGTCTGTACCAGTCACTAAACCAGTGTCATTCAGATTTCATTTTCTTAAGATCAAAGTCTTTTTAATACAAGTACCATAAAAGAGAAGACTGTCTGTATTTACAGGTTCAGGGATATTGAAAGTTTTTAACTCTTTCATATGTCAGATACTTCTGCTGAATATATCTGAGTCTGTCAGGAACAGACAGAGGCAGAGGCAAACTCTTGAGATAATTGTTTTTTGTTAATAACAAAGTTCAAAGTAAATGACTAAATTCTTAATTCTTAAAGTTATTTGCAAGAGGTTGAACCCCAAGTAAAAAATAATCACCAAAAAGTGATGCAGTATATAATCTTTTTGCTTCCACCTGATGCTGCCTCAGTATTCTTTATTTTAATAAAGCTTATGCTATACTTAATATAATCCTAAACCCTGTTAAAACCTATTAATAAGTACATTTTACATAAGAATAATATTCTTGTGTATTACTCCCATTGACACATCAAACTTCTTCCCAACCACTTACCTGAATCGCCACTGCTGGCTGGTGGGAGATCATCAAAAAGCAAAGGTCCCCCGGACCCTGAAACACAGCAGAACACTCAGTGAGCCCACAGAACCCAGGTGAGGCTCAAGTTTCAGAACCCATCCCACCAGGACACCTATGCAGGTCATTGAAATAAACTCAAAACCTTTCGTGTCAGTCCAGTGGCAACTCATACTTCGGTAAGTAATGTCTCGAACCTATTTTATTTTAAGGTCCTCTCAATTCAAAGGAAACAAAGATCTGCCGGAAAGAGTTAAGCCGTATTTCAGCTAGTAAAATAAACACTCAAATGAACCAGAGAAAACTGCTCAACATTTTTACGCAGTTCCTCAGGGCCAGCAACTAGCGGATTTTTCTGCCTTACCTGATGCCATGGATTCAAAACTTAAGACAGTCCAACACCTAAAACATCTGTGTGTTGAAAATGGGGGAAAGGGACAAAGATTCAGACAACTACAACCCCAGGATGACACGTTGACACACACCTGGGAGAGCCTGAAGACTGTACCTGAGTCAGTACTGCTGGCCGGAGGGAGGTCATCAAAAAGCAGAGGTCCCCTCTGAGCTTCTTTGCCTACAACACAGAGCGCCTGCTTAGACAGCATCCAGTCATCGGCCAGGACGGGGGGTTCAGAGGGGGAGACCTTCTGAGAGGTCTGCTATTAAACTCAAACCTTCTCCTCCTCACTGGACCAAATTCTACAAAGTATTTTCTCAGCAGCTATTTAACAAAGACAATTGCTTCCAACAGTTACAGTCAACATAAAGGCAACGAAAGATGACCCAACGGGCATCTGAAGGGCCACTGGGTATCCTGAGGAAAACAAGTATTTTTCTCAATAATTTCATTCCTGTAAGCACCAAACATTGAAAAACCTTTTTAAAAAAATGAATCCTGGGAAGAAAAATACTGGTTCTAGAGCAAGAAAACAATTACATGGTCCTTCCAGATAAAAGGTCAAAGACAGGGGCACCTGGGGGGCTCAGTGGGTTAACGCCTCTGCCTTCAGCTCAGGTCATGATCTCGGGGTCCTGGGATCAAGCCCTCATTGGACTTTCTGCTCAGCGGGGTGCCTGCCCCCCCCACTCTGCCTGCCTCTCTGCCTACTTGTGATCTCTGCCTGTCAAATAAATAAATAAAATCTTTTTAAAAAAAGAAAAAGGTCAAAGATGGAGGGATTGCTGTCTGACCAAAGATCTATGGTCTTAGAAAGTCCGATTTCAACAGCTTTCTGAAGCACCCACCCACTAGAATCTCAAACAATGAGCTCAGAGGTGAAAGGCTGATGGAAGCAAATCTGTGTGAACTTGGCATCCCCACACAGTGCCCACTTAATTACTACCTATAGAAAAAATAAGGAATTTTGGACACTCCAACCTAAACTCAGAAGCAAGCCAGGGAAATTGTTTAAATCTAAAAACCTGAAGATTTATACACCAAGAAGACTGGTCTTAAATGTTTTTTACTCAATTATCCCTTTCCACATAAAATTTAACCATTCCTTATTCTCCAGCTTTCCCAAAAATTTCTGTTTAAGCTGTTAAATACAGGAACTGGTACACAGGAAATGGGAGAAACAAAGGGCTGAAGATTTAGGCGTGCACACTCCGATCCTATGAAGTTTGTCCCACCTCATATTCCTCTGAGTTCAAGTACAGAAACATCCTCATTTAAAAACCAGCTCTACTGTATGCTCCAAAAGCCCCAGCTACATCAACCCTCTGCCTCTAAGTAGAAATGAGCTGGATAGCAATTCTACTTTTAAAAAAAAAAGATTTTATTTGTTTACTTACTCATGTGAGAGCGAGAGAAAGCGCACAAGCACAGAGCAGTGGGAGGAACAGAGGGAGAAGGACAAGCAGACAGTGCTGAGCGTGGAGCCCCACACAGGCCAATCTCACGACCCTGAGACCATGACCTGAGAGGCGAAATCAAGAGTCAGACATTTAACCGATTGAGCCACCCAGGTGCCCCCAAGTCTGCTCTTTTAAAAACAAAAATTTAGGGGCACCTGTGAGGCTCAGTCAGTTAAGCATCCGACTCCTGATCTCAGCTCAGGTTTTGATCTCAGGGTCCTGAGTTCAAGCCCTATGCTGGGCTTCACACTGGGCGTACAGCCTACTTAAAAAAATAAACAAATAATAAAAACAAAGTAAAAGCAAAAATTTAATTTAAAATTTAGAAACTCCAAGGAAAGAAATTTCTTCAGGAGTTATTAGGTCAAAAGTATCTTAAATACCTTACAAATTCCTGATTTAACAAAAAGCAACTCTTCTGCTTTACACCCTAATCAAATGGTAAATGTCTACTCCATTAACTTACACTGTTTTCCCTCAGGATTCCAAACAGACTAAGTAACTGCAAATACTTTCATTCTTCTCACAAGTGACATAAACACTCTATAGGAGGTATTCAAACAGCAGCATCACAAGGACATTAAATGGCATTTAGAACAACCATTCACTCACTCTGTAATCCTCCTACGAGAAGCCCTAATATTCTAGCAGGGCACTTCCAAGAGGAATCCAAGCCAAGCTGGGTCTAACCATCAAATGCCCATTCTCCGCACAGACTCAGAACCGTATGGGACGATGAAGAGCAAGGACGCTATTTCAGTGGGGCCCGAGAGTCGGGCATCTTGGGGAGAGAGAACATTACAGGGAGGAGGCCAACCTGAACAGCCACCAACCCTTGGGTCAGGTCAGATTTAATTTCCAAATTAAACCACCCACCTCAATCAAGTCTTTCCACTGCCAGTGTCCAGTGGGGAAGTTGTCCTTCCCAGGGAAGACATTTTCAGATGCTGCACGCATTCATCATCATAGGGCTTCCGGCCTGGCCTCTGTCCTTTGGCTACACTCAGAATAGTGCCCCAATCTGAGCACTGTCCCCAGATAGGGGCCCACCTCCTCATGCTAAATGAATGAACCTCCCCATTCCTTCTTTCTCATTCTGGAATACTGTAAGTGCTATTTCAATTAAACACAACGGGATCGTCTCATTTTCATTGGTCACAACTGAGAACGGCTCTTAGAAATAATGAACATTGACTGCCTGCCGGGCATGATTCCAGTGGTCTCTACATGTTTCCAAAGCACTCATTCCTTCCAACGGCTTCATGAGGTGAGTACTGTTACTGTACTTCCGTACTGATGAGGAGACTGAGGCCATCTGGTGAAACTGAGGGAGAGCCAGTGAGGAGTGGGCAGTCAAATCCCGGCTTCCTGGTTTCCATCCATGCCCCTATGAGGTGCCAGACAGCCTCCACACACCATCTCATTGAACCCTGACAATCCTACGACGATAATCCCAAGGTTCTTGATCTCTGGAATACTTTTTGCATCACTGAAAGGATCTCTTAGAAATGCTTGTATTTGGATTCTTAAAAAATAAATAAATAAATAAAAATCTGTGGGGCACCTGGCTGGTTTGGTCAGTAGAGCATGCAACTCTTGATCTCGGGATTGTGAGTTCTAGCCCCACGTTGTGTGTACAGATTACTTAAAAATCTTTTTTTTTTTTTTTAAGATTTTATCTATTTATTTGACAGAGATCAAAAGTAGGCAGAGAGGCAGGTAGGGCGGGGATGGGGGAAGCAGGCTCCCTGCTGAGCAGAGAGCCCAATGCGGGGCTCGATCCCAGGACCCTGATATGATGATCTGAGCCAAAGACAGAGACTATAACCCACTGAGCCACTCAGGCGCCCCTAAAAATAAAATCTTAAAAAATATATATCTGTAGGTGATAGACACTATAATGGAAATGTCTGAATGGCCAGAACCTAACATTCTATTTTGGATAAACAGTAATCCAAAGTATTTGGGTCAGCAATAATTAGACGAAGTGTAACTAGGACCCAAAACTTTGGAGGAAGGCCCCCGGAATTCTAAGAGTCTCATGCTCTACCGACTGAGCTAGCCAGGCGCCCCCCGGAATTCTAAATATAAGACCCGAATAAAGAATAAAACAAGACTGAAGACCATTTTTCATTACAGTTAATGTCATCTAGGTTTGTTTTGTTCTGTTTTGAGTTCTCCATATTCTGAAGCTAAGTCTACTGAAAGTTATACACTGTGCTGAGAAAAATACTCTTGGGTTGATTATATTCACTTTGGCTAATGGCTGCTATGTACAAGATCACATATTTTGCCTAAATAGTTCTTTATACCTGAATATTCCAACTACAAAAGCAATGTACCTCCTCCAAATACCACAGAGGCTTTAGAAAAAGCTCCCCTTCCCCACCACAGTTGAGTGGGTATGTTCTACCTTCTAAACTGATGCACTTGTGTACATGCATTTTACTCTTTAAGACGCAGAAGCATACTATACACAACATTCTCCGTATACCCTTATTCATGTGAGCCCTCCGGGAACATTCCAGGTCAGCACATCTGGGTCTAATTACTCCTCCCAACAGCTATGTTCTGATCTGCGTGGGAGGCACTGCCACACACTCGTCCAGTCCCCTTACTGATGAGCGTGCAGGCTGATTCCAGTTTCTCACATGACAATAATGCCACGGTAAACAACTTTAGATATTTATCCCTACTTATCTGCTAGACTGCTAGGTCAAAGCATATAAATGGTTTAAATCTAACAGATGTCCAAAACTATTTCCAAAAAGTGGTGGGAATGTCTACCCCCAACACACTTTATGAGAATGTCCACTTCTCTCCATCCTCACCACAATGATGCCCATTTTTAATCTGCTGGGTGAAAATATGGTGCATCACTGATTTGCTATTCCTTTCCTCAGTGACTTAGGAAGCTAAGCACTGGTTTTAACTGACTGGTCATTTGCATTTCTTCTTCCATAAACTTCCAGGATACATATAGCCTTTGACAATTTCAAATGGGCTACCTGTCTTTTTCTTACTGATGTGTTTGAGCCTTTCATTTATTAGGGATCATTTGTATGTGTACGAAATTATTTTTTTTTTAAGACTTTACCTGGGTGGCTCAGTCAGCTAAGCAGCTGCCTTCGTCTCAGGTCATGATATCAGGGTCCTGGGATTGAGCCCGTTGGGGATTCCTGCTCAGCAGGGTGTCTGCTTCTCCCTCTGCTCCTCCCCCCTGTTCATTCTCTTTCTCAAAAAAGAAGAAGAGGGTTCACATCCCTCAGAGCTACTAAAAAATTACAGATGATTTAAAAAATTATTTACTTATTTGAGAGAAAAAGAAAGATAAATAGACTCCTGCTGAGCAGGGAGCCCGATGTGGGGCTCTATCCCTGGACCCTGGGATCTCGACCTGAGCTGAAGGCAGATACTTAACCTACTGAGCCACTCAGATGCCCCTACGAAATTATTTTGTTTGTCTTTTGCTTTGTGGTATTTTGTCCTGCAGAAACTTTAATTTTTACATAGTTAAATCCATTTTAATTTCTTAGGAGTTTTTTCTTGCTTAGTCCTGAAATTTTACAATTAGTGTTTTTTTCTAGTATCTTAAACTTTTCTATTTAGATCTCCAGGGTTTTTTTGGAAAGAACTATTTTGAAGATGGCCTACCCTGCAGTAATTGCTTAGTTCTGAGAGCTGAACAGCAGTTTTAAAGTACGGTGGTGTAGCAACCAAGTAAGTGAAAGAACCACCCTATAAAACTGAAACCAACTTACTGTCAAAGTAACCTTAAAGGACACCTTTAACTTATCAAGCATAAGCTGTTGATCTTAAAGACATTAAGGTAGCACTTTTAGGGAGTGTGATAGAGCAGAGAGTTTTCATTCCTGTCTGAAATGGGCATACTTCCTCGTTTAGGTCAACTCCTCTCAACATACAAAAACTTGATTCCCTCAGCAATCAAATCTATAAATGCTGGCGTGAAAACTACTCATTTAGCACAAAATCTGAAAACATTTAATGCATTCCTTTTACATTTTTGTTCAGACCATGAAAATCCAGAGGCTTGGAGGCAGGAACATTAGATGGAATGTTTAAAACAAAAATCAAAGAACAAAATACACTTGATGTAATCTGAGCAGTATGAAAGTTCCTCCCTTTAGACACTCACAAAATCCAGTTAAGAGTGCATTTTTTCCTTTTATTTTTTTATTTATTTTTTAAAGATTTTATTTATTTGTGAGAGAGAGCAAGAGAGCGAAAGAGTGAGCACAGGCAGGCGGAATGGCAGGCAGAGGCAGAGGGAGAAGCAGGCTTCCCCGCCAAGCAAGGAGCCCGATGTGGGACTCAATCCCAAGACGCTGGAATTATGACCTGAGCCGAAGGCAGCCGCTTAACCAACTGAGCCACCCAGGCGTCCCCATTTTTTCCTTTTAAATAGTTGTTAAAGTTAACAGCTCATATACTAACATCTAAGCACTAGCATCTATTAAGCATTGACCATGTGCAGCACGTACGCTAAGCACCGAGCATGTAGTATTGTGTAGCGCCGAGCATGCAGTATTATGTGGCACCGAGCATGCAGTACTGTGTGGCACCGAGCTTGTAGAACTCTGTAGCATTGAGCATGTAATACTCTGTAGCACCAAGCATGGAGTACTCTAGCACCAAGCATGCAGTACTCTGTAGCAACAAGTATGCAGTACTCTGTAGCACCGAGCATGTAGTACTGTGCAGCAACGAGCATGCAGAACTCTGTAGCACCAAGCATCCGGTACTCTGTAACACATGTGCTAACAGTAGGAGGCAGCAGTCCTACTTTACAGATGTGGGAACAGTCACAGAAGGCAGTTAGTGGATCTCAAGGCAGTTTGATTACATGTCCAAAACCACTCCTCTCTGAGACTGTGAAAATGACAAGGTCTTCAGTACTCCCTACATGAGCACCTGTACATCATGTGTGAGGGTCAAGATGGTGCAGTTTTGCTCATCTTTCCAACCACTTTATGAAACCAACCTTATTTTCCTTTCATTTGATCCATTTTTAATTTTATCAACCAGTATCATCAACTTTCTGAAACAAAGTATGGCATTTAAACTAGTTTTTCAAAAATCAGTTTTTTTTTTTTCACAAGATCATGAAATCAGATTCTGTTCTTCTTCAAATGATTTTTTAACCTGTTAAATCTCATCTTGTTGGTATTAACTAACTGTCCGTCAAAATAACCTGGGATCCCAGCTCTGTCACTCACTCTAGTACTTATCCCGCTCAGCTTCCTATCATCTACTAATTCAGAAAGCAAGCCTTCTTTGTTTTTAAAGCTATTTTTAAAAATACGTTCAGCCCGGCAGGGCCTGTGATGGCATCAGTGCCCGTCCCAGGAGCAGTTCACTAATCCACTTTCCAGGGAATGGGGTTTTAAACACTGAGCAGTCCCTCTGCTGCCCTGGCATCTCAGGCAGGGCTGGAGACGCCCTCCCCACTCACTGTGTTCAGTGACAAGCTGCCAAGTACCAACTTGTAAGAGTTAGGAGCTGTCAGATTTTGTATTATATAAAGGGTGCCTTCTCCTAAGCAGACAAATTAATTTCTGGTAAAAAGTTATGGAGATCTTTCTTCTTTAAATGATAGGCTTACAGGCACATCTGCAAATCTAAACTCTGCCCCAAACATATTCAGAGAAAGAAGGTATACTCCATCAACACGGTTAAAAAAAAGATGGTGTTCACAAAGCCAGAGTTTCCACCTACAGGCAAAACAATTTTAGCCACAACTAGAACAATTTAGAAAGTGAATGGCTCACAGATAATTATTCAAATGTTTCTGTACCATCAGAGTGGTGAGCGGGGATAGAGTAACTACCATTACTGGGAATAATGGCCCCAAAAGCCTGGCCAGGCTGTTCACACCTGACAAGCAGAATCCAGGCCCCGTGCAATGCTCCTGCAATCCAGAGGGCTTAACAACCCCACCACACGGTTCCCGGGCCTAGAATCTCTGCACAGCACAAGTCTACCCATCGTCGGAGGCCCAATTCCAGCACCGCCTCCTTCCCCACTCTTCCTGGACAGACTGCAAACACTCCTCCAGGCGCTCGGTGTTTCCCACAGTCCTTAACTTTTGCCAGTTTTAATTATAACCACTTGCATTTAGACGTCAGCTCTTTGAAAGCAAAGGCCGGATCTTGTTCCCCCTCTGGTTCCGTCCAACACTGGCTTCCAAACACACGGTCTCCAGGCTCCTAAGGAGCGGGCGGGTTGAGATCCCCCGGGGACTGAACAACACACATCCAGGGCCCTACCTTGGAGGCTTTCCGATCTCGTGGGCGGAGGGGAGCCTAGAAACCTGAACTTGCTCTTAAACTTTTCCAGGTCGTCTGCCGCCGAGATGGGCTCAGAACTGCGGGCCTGCGGGGCAGCGTCCTCTGGAAATCGAGCGTGGGCAAGTGCTAGGAAGTCCCGCACAGTGAAACCCGCAGCGAGCGCAGTGCACTGGGCACACCGCGCTAACAAAGGCCTGGTCCCAGGCTGCTCGCGCGTGGGCTCCACGCACCCGCCCAGGCCCGGCGCCCAGCGGACCCCCGCACCTGCGCTAGAACTCCTGCTCTGGGGGCCGCGGACGCGAGAGAGAACTACTGCGAAAAGTAAAATGTTAAGACCGCAGAGGACGAGCCCTCCCCTCGGGCCTCAGACACGAAGGATGACGCCGGCGGGGGCCGCGGCGCGGCGCCGGGGTAAGCACAAAGCCACCTGCAGCCCCGCCGCCGTCCCGCCCGCGGGGACGGCGGCGGGGGCGACCGGAAGGCCGCGGGGCGCGGAGCCGGACCGCGCGCGAGGGCGCCGGGGCTCAGGAGCGGGACTGGGCCCCGCCGGCCGCCCTCCGCCGCCGCACGTGAGGGCCGCACACAAAAGGACGCGGCGGCCTGCGGCCCGCGGCCCGCTCCCAAGCCCGGCCTCCTCCGTGCGCGGCGGACATGACGGAGGCCCGCCGGCCGGGCCCCGGGCAGGCCGCGCTCGCCCCCGCTCCGCCCCGCCGCTCGCCTCAGGCGCCGCGGGCCTCCAGGCCGCCGCCGCCTGTCCTCCCCTCCCTGGCCGGGCGGCCACCCGCTTACCGACAGCCGGGCGCGGTGAGCGCTCGGGCTCCGGCAGGTCCCCGAACAGGTCCATGGCCAAGGCTGGGCGGCGGCAGCGGCGGCGGTGGCGGTCGCGCAGCCCGCGGGCGGCGGCAGCGGCTGCGGCAACGGCGGCGGCGGCGGCGGCAGCGGGGCGGTGGCGGCCCGGGCGCCGTCAATCACCCGAAGGCGGGCCCGACACCCCACCAATCGGCGCGCGGCGTGGCCCGGCCGCCCCAGAGTCCTGCGCGCGAGCGGGCAGGGCGGTGCGCGTGCGCGCAGGGTGTCTTCGCCTGGGTGGGCGGAGGCGATGTAGCGGCCGCCACGTTCCCTGCAGGTGGATGGGTCGGCCCTTATTGCCCTCGCTTGGCCGCGCGTCCTGTCTCCGGAAGGCGGGTGGGAAAGAACTGTCGGAGCTCAGTGGCAGTGTAGCGGGCCCTGATGTCCCGGAAGGCTTTCGGTCCCTTCGTCCTCACACCGGCTCGGCAGGCCCGCGTCTTGGCCCGCTGTGGACGCAGAGAAGCCAAGGCGGCCCCGGGAAACACACGGTGCAGAGTGCTTCCCTCGACCCGTACACGCCCGTGCGGGCTGGTGGCGGGCGGGAAAGAGGGCGCTTCCCCGAGGTGTCCCGAGGAAGCAGCGGGTGACCCTGCCGGCTGGGCACACAGCGAGGCCTTGGGGTCCTCCTGCTGAATGGACGCAGTTCGAGGTAACGTGGACATCAGCCTTCGACAGACGAAGAAAAGGAGGCCGTGCTCATCGTGTCTGAACACACACAAAATGTTGGAGCGCAGACCAAGCCACGAGTGACCGGACCTCCCTCAGTCCTATCCAGTACGAGTGAGCTTTGTCCAGGTCTCCCGCCTTTTAGATAAGTTTGACGAAGTCATCCCTACCGGGAATTGCTGACACTCAATCCACAGCAAAGCTCTGCATCCTTAGTGTTCCGCAAAACTGCCGACCACAAACCCCGTCTCCTGAGGACTTTCTGGAATCCCCCTAGCTAGGTGCCCCAGGGCAGTGGTCTCCGTCAGTGCTGCCCTGAGTAAGAAACCCAGCTTGTTTCCCCTGCAGATGTGTTTCTGGTTAGGTCTGGTCTGGGGACTCTGCAGGGCCCAGCAAGCCTCCATGCCTCTCTTCGGTGCCACAGGTCACTCACCAGTGTGTGAAACCTCACTGCTCTCTTCTTACCCTTCAGAGAGGACCTGCCTCCTCCTCCCTCACAGCAGAAATACTCTGACAATACTCACAGTCTCCTGTTCCCTTGCCACCCCTGCACAGAGCAGCTGACCCCAACCCAGCTTGACCTCACCACATCTCCAGAACAGCTCCCATTAAGACCTCCCTTGACTTACTACTCTGTTGCTAAATGGAACTGACCTTTGCAGTCATCTTCCATGACTCCCAGTGGTACTGACACTGGTGGCCTCTTTTCCTTTGGCTTGTGAGACACCTCACTCTCCTGGTTTTATTCCTGTTCTCTGGTTGCCCTGTCTCTGCTTCCTTCGCAGGCCCAACACCTTCTGCCTGGCTACGGGGCATGGAATTCTTTAAGACTAGATCCTGGGTCCTCTTCATTTTGTACTTCCTCCCTGGACAATTTCATCCACACTTGGCCTTGAATTACTGTTCATCTGAACATGGATTATTAATTTATATTTCCTACCAGCTCCAGATCGTGAGTTCAAATGAGTACCAGAGAATGGTTCAGTAAGTAGCAGAGAATGGTTCCAGTTGGGACATGTTGAATTTGAGGCACTTTTGCCTTTTGGTTCAAGTAAGTATGAGAGAATGGTTCCAGTTGGGACATGTTGAATTTGAGGCATTTTTGCCTTTTGGTTCAAGTAAGTACGAGAGAATGATTCCATCTGGGACATGTTGAATTTGAGGCACTTTTGCCTTTTGGTTCAAATAAGTACGAGAGATTGATACCTCTTGGATGTCTCAAAAATGCCTCAAATTCAGCGTGTCCCAGCTGGAACCATTCTCTCCCTGCTCCCACCCCCTTCAATCTGTTCTCCTTCCTGGGTTGACACAGACCTGTGCTCTTATCCCAGAACCCCTCTATAGAAGATAGCCTCTGAGTGGCCCCCATGATCTCCCATCTCCTAGGATTCAACACTTGTGTGGTCCCCTTCCCTTGAGTGTGACCCAACACCATGACTTGCTCTGGCCAACAGAGTCTAGCACAAGTGTCAAGACGCATGTGATTATGTGGATGTGATCTTTGACACAGGTCTGTGACACCCAATCTGCTTGGGGATCCTCCCTCCCTTGCTGGCTCTGAAGAAGCAAGCTACCATGTTGTGGAGAGAACCACAGTGAGGAACTGAGGATGACTTCCAGGTGATAGTCAGCAAGAAGCTGAGGCCTTCATCCCAAGACCCCACAAGGAGACTAATGCCACCAACAGCCATCTGAGCTTAGAAACCGACTTAGAAGCCTTCCTAGTTGAACCTCAGATGAAGCCCAGCTCTGGCCAACACCTGACTGCAGCCTTGCAGAGGACCCAGACTTCCAACCCGTGGAAACGGGGGACAAGATGGGTGTGGCTTTAAGCTGCTTAGTTTGCAGTAATTTGTTAGGCAGCACTAGCTACCTGATACAACCTCCATCCCCAAGCCCCTTCATTCCTCAGATTTCAGCTGAGTCCTCCATTCCTCAGGAAAACCTTTCCAGAGTGCCCTAAGCATGATCCCACTTTGCACCTCTCCGTCAGAGGATTTGTCCGCGTCACAGTCTTACAGGTATTTATGTAAGTGTTTCATTCATGAGCTGTATCTCCCATCAGATTGTAAACCATTGGAGGTCAGGAACCATGTCTTGGTTTTACACATAACTGTACTCCCAGCACCTGGCGCTTAATAGGTGCTCACATATATTGGTTGGATGAATAAATGAAGGAATATGTCCATTTTTGAAGCTCAGAGTGGGTGACATAAGCCTTCCTACTTCAGGATTGTCAAGAAGGTTGGAACCGAGAGTGGTGCCTCCTGCAAGCTTGCTCAGGACTGCCCAAACTAAATCATTTTGCTCTTTAAAAAAAAAAAATCCCAATTTCTGATTTTAAGAATGTAAACTGTCTAGAGACAAGGGAAATATCTGTTGTCCCAGGACATTATCAGCAGCCTGCATGGCAGACGGTATTTTCCAAAGTTTGCTGCGACAGTATCCCCCATCCCTCGTGCTCTTCTAAAATGTATCCTGCCCCCTTCCATCCAGGGGTAGGCTCTGAGTCTTCTCCCCTTAAAGCTGCATGAACTGTAACTGCTTGGCTGTCAGAGAAGGAAAGAGGTGCCATTAGCTGATCTCCAAGGCTAGGTCATAAAAGGCCATGCAGCTTCTGCCCGCTTCTCTGGAGACACTTGCTGGGGAGTTGGTCACAACTAAGGGGTCCAGCTGCTCTGAGGCTGCCGTGCTGGAGAAGCCCCGTGTAGGCACAGCCCTCCGTAATGCGGGCCGAGCTCCCAGCCCACAGCCAGCGCTGGCTGCCAGCCTTGTTGGGTGAGTCATCAAGGATATCCATCCCAGTGGAACCCTCAGATGACTCCTGCCCCAGCCGACATCTGACCAACCTCGTGAGAGACCTCGAGCAAGGACTGCCCAGCTGAGCCCTTCAAGAATTCCTGACCCCCAGAATGACAAGCAAAAAATGATTCTTAAGCTGCTAAGTTTGGGGGTAGTTTGTTACAGAACAATAATAACTGGAAGAGCTTGTGGTCCAGAGTGGAATACTGACACCTCAAACACCCAGCACATAAGATCCTGTCCGTGGGCCAAGGCAGCAGGCAGTTGGAGTGCAGGAGGAGAATGAAGAAAATGACAACTGTACTGTTTTCCAGGCAGCGGGAAGGATTTTGTTACAACTCTGGTGTGGGGAAGTGTGCATAAATGTCGAAAAGGCTTCACCCTGTGCAAAAGTAATTCCCTTTGCTATATTTATTATGAAGAAGGAGCAGAAAACTGAGAACACTGGGGGCCTGTTTGGGGCCAGGTGCTAGTTAGGCACTTGGCATGTGTTAATTAGATATAATCTCTTAACAGCCTCTGGAGGAAAGTACTATAGCCTGTTGGATAGGTCTGCGGGGGTGGAGGGGTGGTCTCCTTATGTCTTCAGGTGAGAAAGATGAGCACTTGATACAATAACCACCTAAGGCTGGGGGAAGAAGAGTCAGGAGGGAACAGGACTGGTAATTCTCAAACTTCATACAGGACCAGGAATGTTCTGGCATCCACTGACCAGACTGGACAATCCTCAATATACAAGAGACGTGTGTTACATGCGCCCAAGTGCATGTGTGGAGTGCACAGCAATGGTGAAAGGGCTGTGAGGGGGGCTGGACTGGAGAGCTTCTCTCTGGGGCTTTTAAAGTCAGGTGTGAATGTTAGGTTCATCTTGGGTAGAGGGCAGCGCACAATGGCATGCATGTGGGGCCGCCACATCTCTATAATGGATGGAGAGGGGTCGGGTAGGTGGGTAGGACTTAAGGTCCCAACCTAACTTAGGGTCATTTCACAAGTGTTCCTAAATGCTAAACGGGTGAGTTTAACTTAGTGGGAGAGCCGTTGACCCTTTCATGGTTAGAAAAATTTCAGTGTCCTGAAAAGGCAATGGATGGATTCATGCTCTACTTGACCCTCTGATGGCAATCTGTAGCCGTTTCCTGGGTTGATAGAGCCAGCTACTGTCATGGCGGAAAGAAACCCTCTGGGGGTTGTAATCCCTAGATCCTGGAGTCCCACCCACCTCACATTAGAATGAAATGTGGCCCACTCTGAGCCCCCTTTTCATTGGATTGGCTTCCCTTTATCTAAACACTGACACCCCCGGGGTGTGGTCCTAGACCCTCTTTTGTCTTTAATTTGCTTCCAAAATCATCTTTTTTAATTCTCTGGCTTTAAATACACCTGCATTCTGAAGACACATCTGTACATAACTCTGGTCTTGACCTCCTCTCAGAACTGTACCTACATATATCCCCACCTACCTTCTTGGAATCCCCAGTTGGATATCCAGTAAGCATCTCAAATTATGCCATTTATAGTATATGCCAAATACAACTCCTGTCCTCTCCCCAAAACCTGTTCACCCTCATCTTTGTCAGATCATCATTTACCCAATGGCTCCTGCCAAAACTTGGGCATCAGCCTTGATTCCTACCTTCCCTCATCCCATACATACAATTCAGGAATAGATCTTGCCTGTTCTACTTCCAAAACTCTTCCACATCCCATTTCTGTCACTGTGATCCCAGAGCAAGCCCCATTACAGGCAGACCTCATTTTACTCTACTTGGCTCTACAGACACTGGGCTTCACAGACACTGCAGTTGTTACAAATGGAAGGTTTGTGGCAATCCAGTGTCGAGCAAGTCTATTGGTGCCATTTTCCCAATAGCATTTGCTCACTTTGGGTCTCTGTGGCGCATTTTGGCAATTCTCGTAATATTTCAAACTTGTTCATTATATTCGTTATGGTGATCTGTGATCAGTGATCTTTGATGTTACTACTGTAATTGTTTTGGGACCCCACAAACGGTCCCATATAAGACAACAGACAACCAATCAATGTCGTGTGTGTCCTGACTGCCCCACCTTCCCGTCTCTCTCCCTCTCCTGGGGCCTCCGTGTTCCCTGAGACACAACAATATGGAAATTAGGTCAGTTAATAACCCTACAATGGCCTCTAAGTGCGCAAGTGAAAGGAAGAGTCACATGTCTGTCACTTTCGATCAATAGCTAGAAATGATGACAACGAGGAAGGCACTTCGAAACTGAGACAGGTCAAAGGCTAGGCCTTTTGTACCAAATGGTTGTGAATGCAAAAGATGAGTTCTTGGGGAAATTAAAAGGGCCACTCCAGTGAACACACGATGAGAAGAAAGCAAAACAGCCTTATTGCTGATGTGGAGACAGTTTTCCTGGTCCAGATAGAAGATCCACACTTCCTCAAGCCAAAGCCCCACCCAGAGCAAGGCCCTGACTCTCTTCCATTCTGTGAAGGCTGAGAGAGGAGGCGGAGCTGCAGGAGAGAAGCCGGAACCTGGCAGAGGCTGGTGCAGGAGGTTTAAGGAAAGAAGTCAGTCGTCTCCATAACATACCAGTGCAAGGTGAAGCAGCAGGTTGTCCAGACCTAGTGAGATAAGGAGTGAACGTAGCTACACTAAACGACAGATTTTCCCTGTAGTCGGAGCAGCCTTGTGGTGGAAGAAGAAGTTATCTAGGACTTTGGCAGCTAGAGAGAGATCAGTGCTGGCTTCAAAGCTTCAAGGGACAGACTGCCTCTCTCATGAGGGGCTCACGCAGCTGCTGACTTTAAGTTCAAGCCGGTGCTCATCGAACATTCTGAAAATCCTGGGGCCCTTCACAATTGAGGGAAATCTAATCTGCTTGTGCTCTATAAATATGAAAGCACATCTGTGTACAACACGGTTTGCTGAGTATTTTAAGCCACTGTTGAGACCTGCCACTCATAAAAAAAGACTCCTTTCAAAATGCGACTGCTCACTGACCCCGTCCTGGGTCACGGAAGAGCTCTGATGGAGATGGACGAGATGAGTGTTGTTTTCATACCTGCCGACACAACATCCCTCCTGCAGCCCGTGGATTCAAGGAGTCATTTTGACTTTCAAGTCTTATTATTTAAGAAGTACATTTCATGAGGCTCAGCTGTCAAAGTGATTCCTCCAGTGGATCTGGGTAAACTGAAAACCATCTGGAAAGGATCCACCATCCTAGAAACCATTAAGAACAGCTGTGACTCACGAGAAGAGGTCAAAATAGCAACATTAATAAGAGTCTGGACAATTCCAGCCCTGGTGGATGACGTGGAGGGTTCAAGCCTTCTGTGGAGGATGTCAACTGCAGAGGGGCTGCAAACAGCAAGAGAACTGGAATTCCAAGTGGATCCTGCAGATGGGACCGAATTGCGGCAATCTTGTGATTGAACCTGAGGGAGGAGGTGTCGCTTCCTGGGGCCGAGCAAAGAAAGTGGTTTCCCGAGTCAGAATCTAGTCCTGGTGACGATGCTGTGAAGACCGTTGAAGAGACACCAGAGGGTTTAGGATATGATGTTCGTTTAGGCACTAAAGCAGTAGCAGGAAGTTCTCCTGGGGGTGAAATGCCATCAAACAGCATCACGTTCAACAGAGAAATTGAGAAAGGAAGTCAATCGATGGGCAAATCATTGTCTTACTTTAGCAACCTGCCACAGACACCCCAGCCATCAGCAGCCACCCACCCTGATCCATCAGCAGCCACGGACATCATGGTGAGCCCCTCCACCAGCGAAAGGACTACAACTCACTGAGAACTCAGATGACAGGTAGCGTTTTTTAGCAGGAAAACACATTTTAAGTATGTATATTTTTTAGACATAATACTATTGCCCAACTGACAGACTACAGTGCCATGTAAACATAACTTTTAAATACACTGTAAACCAGTAAGTTCACTTGACTCACTTTACCACAATATCGGATTTATTGTCGTGTTCTGGAATTGAACCCCCATATTTCTGAGGCATGTTGACATTTCTTTCTAGACAAATGAGACTGCCTCCTCCCTGTTAGACTCTTGCCCTCCTACAGCTGATTTTTCCACAAAGGGAAAGAGATCATTTTAAACATAACTTGGCCTATTGCCTCCCCTGCTTTAAGTCTCTCAATTGTTTCCCATTTGCTTGGAATGAATCCAGAGTCCCTGCTATGCTTATGGGGCCCTCCATCAACTCCCCACCTCTCTCCTCCACCCTCATGAGTCCCATCCCTTGACTGTGGAGCTGCCTCTGGGCTCCTTTCTTTCTCCAGGACACAGCAGGCTTGTTTGACCTCAAGCCTGGGTCCTTGCCATTCCGTTTGATTAGAACAACTTCCTCCCACTCTGGAAGTGGCTGCTCAGCCCCCAAAGTCAGCTCAAAGGTCACTTCCTCAAAAGGCTTTTCTGGGCCCCATCTCAGACGCTGAGGTAAGCAATCCATATCTTATTTATGAATATATTTGTCTTTTCACTAATGAGATTTGCCCTAACATTTTCTGAGAATTTTTAACCAGGGAAGTAAATTTACTAGGAAGCTTTTATACTTTATTCACGTAAGACAGTGATAAATATTATTCACTTTTTATATAAAAAATATTTTTACTACTTTATTTCCATGGGGTATAACATTTTCTGCAGCTTGTAATGATTGATTTCTTTGATTTTTTTTAAGTAAACTTTTTTTTTATTGAAATAAAACCATATTTACAAGCAAGTACACAAATCCTAAGTGTATAGCTTGAAGAATTTTCACCAAGGACATACTTCTACTAACTAGGGCCCAGATCACAAAGCAGCATATTTCATGCATCCCAGAAGCCACTTCCTGTCACCAGCCCCCAGGGTCAACACTGTGCTCCAGATTCATGTTTCCTGGGTTTGAACGTCACTTAAATGGAATCATACAGTATGTGCTCTTCCAATGCTGCCTCTTTCACTAAGCACCATGTTGGTGAGACTCCTCTGAACTGTTAGTGGTCACACCTGACCTCGTCCCTGCAGAGTGAATCCCGTTTGGTGCAGCGCCGCTCACAAAAGTGGTTTCGCCTTTAGGAATGGCTGAGCCATGTCCATGAAAACGATGTACCGTGATCCCCTGGTCTGTGTTTTCTAGGGCAGGTTCATAGTGCTGAGGGTGATCCTCTCCACTCTGGAAGTGACCTTGAGAAGGCTTGTCACACTGCCTGACACAGTGGCATCCTGTGAGACGATGTCTCGGAGCCTGCAGTTCATGACAACGAAACATTGAAGATCATCACGTGGGCAAAAGAAATCAACCTGGCCATTCTCTCCACTGAAAACAAGTAATACACTACCGAAATATGATTGTGTTTCCATTAAAACTGGTTAAGTAAAATCATCAATTGGTTTTGTATAAATATTTAAACTTAAGAAATATTTTGAATTTTAGTATACCCACTTTTTAAATTTTCAATGGGTTTTCAGTGGCTTTAGTGCTCTAGAAATTCCTTTTGCTTTGTGCTCTAGGATTGCCAGGCAGGGTACTGGGCGGTTGCCTCCGAGAGGGAGTGGGGACCGAGTGAGAAGCATGAAGGAACTTTCTGGGGTGACGGGGATGCTCAGGATCTTGGTAAGGGTCTGAGTTACAAAGCTGTAGGGATTTGTCCCCACTCAGCAAGTGTTCACTTACGAGCAGGGCGTTTCACTGTAACTTTTGGACCAAAAGGAAAAGACTGTGGACAATGAATTCTTGTTATTGTGTGCATGCTGAGACACGTGGGGCAAAGCGTCCTGAAGTCTCTAATTCGCCCTGAATGCATCAAGAATAAAATGGACTCAATGGTTGCCCAGACGCAAGAAAGTCTAGGAAAATGTGAGCGGTACAGCTGCAGATTTCCATAATTCAGTGATGGGGAAGAGAGAAGGCATCTCTAGTCCTTTATACTTCGCTGGTCCACCCGAGCAGCCCCTCCAGGCTGCGTGTCTCCAGACGGAACCACTGGGGAGGGCCTGGGTCTGATATCCTGAGGGAGAAGTGGGCAAATCTCCAGGAGGCTCCATCGAGCCTCGGAGGAAATGGGGAAAAAGAATTTGCACCAGGCAAGAGAAGGTTGGGGAAGGGGCCAGGGATCCATCTCCTCCCTTTATTTTCCTTGCATTCCATCAAGGCTGAAACCTTGAACCCTTTCTAGACTCAGTTTATTACTTACACAGACAATGAAAGGAAGAGTAGCCGAAGTGCTAACTCCCCAGGGGCCTCATGCAGGGTGAAGGGAAAGTGTCCAGATGACCACGACGTGGACGACGAGGCCCCTCCTGCTGAGGGCCACTGCCCTCCCTGCTCCTGTATGGCATCAGGCCTCATCAGAGCCCGTATCAGGACAGCCCAGAGGACAGGGAGCCAGCTCCTCCCTCACTGTCCTGTTCTGGGGACATCACAACCATTCTGTCAAGACTTGGATCCATCTGTGTTTCAGGCCAGGGGTGCCAGTGTCCCTATACTTCCTTCCCAGATCCTCCTTCCTGTTCCTCCACTTCCAAGACCGGACCATCACAGCCTCTGGAAGTGCAAAGAGATTGGGGGCCTACCATGGCTCTGAGGTAAACACAAATAACTCGTAAGGTTTTTCTTTTTTTTTTTTTTTTAAGATTTTATTTATTTGAGAGAGAGAGCATGAGCAGATGGAGAAGCAGACCGCGGCCCGCCACCCGCACCCCGCGCAGGGAGCCGGATGCAGGACTAGATCCCAGGACCCTGGGATCACAACCCAAGCCGAAGGCAGACACTTCACTGACTGAGCCACCCAGGTGCCCCTAAATAACTCATAAGCTTAAGAAAAGATGCCCTGGGTCCCTCAGGAAATGGGAACAAACAGTAATCAGATGCCTTGGAAAGGCTTACGCAGCAAATGATGTAGACAGAATGCTTTTTAAAGGAGGCCACCTCTTGCCACCGCACTGGCTACAACTCTCTCATAATGGAACAATTCAGGCTACAGTTTGAAAACTGAATATACCAGAATAACAATATACGGGACGTAGTATTGCGATGTCTGGAGGCCTGGGGGCCACTGGAGGAGCAGAGACGAGCGGCAGGTGGTAGGTTGTGGCCCTCGATGACCCCACTCTCCGGGTCCCCGTGTCCTGTGTGATCCCCTCCCCCGGGGCGCAGACTGCTCCTGACAGATGCCACTCCTGAAATGAGGCTACAGAAAATGTTGCCTTCTCCTCATCCACCCTCTCTGGCTGCCCCAGAGGGAAGCGGCCTGCGGCCTGCCACCTGCCGGGCATGGAGAGCTGAGGGAGGCCTCCAGCCAGAAAGCAGGACAGGATGAGGCCCTCGGTCGGACAGCCCAGGAGGAGCTGAACCCTGCCACCCACCATGAAGGAAGCCTGTGTGTGGATCTGGTCTGTGTGGAGCCTCTGACAAGGCCACGGTCCCGGATGACACCCTGACAGTGGCCTCGGACATACCCCAAGGTGGAAGCCCCAGATGAATCCGCACCTAGGTCCTGACACCCAGACGCCAGGGCGTAGCATGTGCTGGTTTTAGGCTGCTGACCTGTGGGGTGACTTGTTACATGGCAACAGGTAACTCTCTGCTTGTCCACTTCTGTGGTTTTCCTTCTACGGGGTACAGAGTCCCTTTCCGGCTCCCACTACCCCTGGCTCGGCCTACCCTCCCTGCTCGGGCTCTGGCCCCTAGAGCTCAGGGAGGGTGAGCAGCATGGCTGGACTGCAGGGCCGCCGACCATCCCAGTCCCCACTGACCGCCAGGAAGCTTCTCCCTGGGAAGCTGCTGGAGAGGGAGCTCAAGTGGGCATGAAGCCAGCGTAGAGAAGAGGGGAGAAGCAGAATGAAGCCCCAGCGGGAGCACTCCCTCTCCAGGATACCCTCCCAGGGGAGGCCCGTATGCTTCAACTTCCTGGTTCCTGCCCTCCTCCCCCTTCTCCCTTCTTAACCCTCCGGTGTCATTTCAGGGACCAGAGATGGCCACAGGAAATTCTCAAATCAAATTCAGGACCATGGTGACCTCTGGGGTCTAAAGGTAATTTGTCCTCCTCTGCTTAACCTCCTACCTCCCCCTGTCAAGAACTTGCCTGTCCTACAGGGCTCACATGCCACCTTCTCCAGGAAGCCTTCCTTCAGGATCCTGCCGGTGGAAGGTCATGTCACATTTTCCTCCACACTCCAACCCTATTTATTGTTCTTCTCTCATGGCCTTTGTTTCTTATACATTAATGATCAGGAAATATCTGTCTCCCCTGAAATTACATTGTCCTTAACACAGAGGCCCTGCTGCTCTGGGCGGTGGGACTTCCTGCTGGAACTCTTCCTGGTTACAAGGGCACAGGCTGTCCCCCGGGATGTGTTCTCAGCTTCTCTAGAGTTGTGCATGCTCCCTGCCTGCCCCCACCCAGCCCGTGCCAGGGAGGTCAGTTCAGGGCCCAGCAGAGGACAGGTGCAATGGGGGAAGGCAGAGACGAGGGGAGCAAAGCAAGAAGAAGAAAACAAAGTAGAGACAAAGAGGGAATTCTAACCAAGACCCGTGCATGTTTTGCACCCACAAAATTCAATATCCTTCTCTTAAAAAAACTTTTCTTCACAGTTGTAAACTGGTGAAATAGGGACATCTACTATTAATGAGAGTGCAGGAAATGGCCCCCTCCTCCACCGAAGGTGGGAGTGTAAGGCGAAACAGGTTTTCAGGGCATTGATCTGACACATACACGTTTTCAATGACATGCCATCTTAATTCTAGAAATGTATGGCACATGCTGCAAACTACACAGGCTGTTCACTGAGTATCGGTCTTGGAAAAGCGTGGAAACCCTCTCTACACCCTGGGTGAGGCCATCGTGCATGGGGAGCCTCTGTGGGCAGCAACGTGATGGGTCAGGTGGGCCCCATGAGGGAGGGGCTTATCCTCCTCACCACGGTGTCCCTGGTGCTGAGGACAGAGCATGGCACATCGCAGGTGCACGGGCCACACTGCTGAATCGATGGTCCCATTGGGTTCAAAAAGTTGCAGAATAGTACGTATAGAATGGTCCTATTTGCAGAAAAATAAATTTATCCTAGATATCTATGCTTGAGATGCATGGAAAGCATCAAAAAGGCCACCCAGGAAGTGGTTAACTGTGGAGACTCCTGGAGAGGGGGACGAAGGAACGGGGTGAGAAGACAGAGCAAAACCCAGGTTTTCCATGGCCAGCCTTCCATAATGCTTGACTTTTCCTGGGAGTGTGTCTGGTTTTTTAAATTAAAATATAGTTTAAGAGGGGCGCCTCAGTGGCTCAGTGAGTTAAAGCCTCTGCCTCCGGCTCAGGTCATGATCCCAGGTTCCCGGGATCAAGCCCCACATCGAGCTCTCTGCTCAGCAGGGAGCCTGCTTCCTCCTCTCTCTCTCTCTGCCTGCCTCTCGACTGCTTGTGATCTCTGTCTGTCAAATAAATAAAATCTTTAAAAAAAACATCTAGTTTAAGAAAAGTTACTGAACCTATCTGAGCTTCAGGTCCTCCCTCAGGGGTCACTGTGACATCTGAGGAATGGATAAGACCACGTACCCTGAGGGCCGTGGCACCTGATGTCAATGAATGGATGACACTGCTGTCCTCACGGAAAGAGATGCAGACACACAACAATTGTGAGGAAACTATGTGGACCCAGCTGCCCAGGCCCCAGAACCCGCCCCATTTGCTATTTATTCCCCGGGGTATAATATATACATATTCCCGGGTGAGCTGCTTGCTTCTTCCTCCACATCATCACTTCTCTGCTCAAATAAAGCCTACCAGACACGTTGTCTCTAACCAACCTACCATGCCTGCACCCTGCTTCCACACCATTCCCCCCTGTCCTCTTGACCTACTCTATTTTCACAGAAACGCTGCCGGCCACATCATCTGTGTTTTGTCTGGTTCCCTGCTAACAGTGTGACCTTGAGAAGACACTTCAGACATCTCCAGCAATTGGAATCATGCCTGACAAAGAGTAGGCATCCAGGAAATACCGTGAGAGAATAAATAAACATTGTCTGAACTATGCCATCAGGAAAACGAAAGAGAGAAACTAGAAAACTGCCTAAAACTGGGTGACCAGGAAATCCTTCCCAACCCTGAAGCCTTGAAGCAACTACAGAGAAGAGCAGCAGGGGTGGTGTGTGTGTACGTGCTTGCAGCAGCCACACATCTGGCAAGCAGATGGAGACATGGACGGTAATAGGGGAGAGGTGCTCAGAGGTGGAGCTCTGAAGGTCTGAGTGGACCCAGGGCCATCGTGGGACTCCTGAGCTCTGCTCATCTGTACAGCGTTGGGCTTCTGAAGGACTGCAGTTCAGGAGTTAATAGTAGGTGTAGTTTTCCTAGGGATCTCTGCCATCTTCCAGCTGGGGGTTGAGAACCTGACCTTAAGAACGTGGCAGCAGGGACCGAGGGAGAGGGACAAGAAAGGAGATGCCAACTCATTCATTCGTTACAGTGACTAAAGAGGCAGCACTGACAGTTACTGGACGTTTCTCACAAGGTCGGCTGAAGGACAAGGAGGTGTCTCCTTGACTGTCAGGCATCTGTCCTGGGTGGCTGAGGATGGCCATGTTGCTCTCAGGGATCCAGAACACAACAGGAGGTGTGGGTCCTGCAGAAGAGCTGGGTTCACATGGAATTTGCTCAGTTTGAAGAACCTGGGGGAGACGTACAAGCCAATAACCCTGGGCAGCTGGATAAATGCCCCAAGAGCTCCAGAGAGCCCGGCTGGGCTGGAAGTCATTTTGGAGTCAGTGACACAGGAGGGAAAGCCATGGATATCATACAGACTGTTGTCTAGAGGCAAGAGGACTAAGGAAGGAAACACAGGACAGCAGTAAAGCAAGGGCTGAGAAGAGCCCTGTCGAGGTTCTGAGAAGAACGGTTGAAGAGGAAGCAGGATGACTAGACTGAGAACAGGCTGTTAAGAAGCATGAGGTTACCAATGGTGCCAAATACTGCAACATTTATGTAAGAAGAAATCTGGAGAGTCTGCTTGGCAATAAGGACTCCATTGGAGACTTCCAGAAGTTTTCAGTAGAGTGAACAAAAATGTGGGCCAGTGTGAAATTTTATGATGAGTGAACAGGTGAAGAAATGCAGAAAATGAGAACAGAAGTAATTTTCAAGAAGCATGACTGTGAAGGAAATACGGGGAGAAGACTAAGAGATCTCGGTGAGATCTGATTTGTCAGATCTCAGTCTGACAAATTTCTCGGGAGAGAGTGATTAAGACAGAAGGCAAGCACAGGATGGGAGCTAGCCTAACTGTGAGGGGTGACAAGGTCCACAGTATGGTTGTTGACTGAGATGTCGAAGGGCACAGACTAGATTTTTCGAGCTTAAGGGAGGGCAGGATCTGGAGGGGTAAGAGGAGAGGACCCCAAATGTCATCCTCTGATGGTCGAGGTAACCACAAAGCAGAACAGTTCTAGCCAGAGTAAGATGCCTGGGCGCTCCCACGAGAAGCTGATAGGCTCCTGGATCCCCAGTTAAAAACCTTATGCCTTCTCCTTCTAGATCCACCTAAACCCAAGGATCGACAAGAATAATCTGATAAACTAGGGGCTTCCCTGGCTGCTATCAAAGCGATGCCTCTGTCGACCTCTGGGCGGTTGGCGATGGCTTGTGGCTTTCTGCGGGCTCTGGGCCATCTTCAGGGAATGAAAATTCCACGACAGCAGGGGTCTGTACGGTCAGTCTGTCTCGGCCGCAGCCCGCAGAAGGTGCTAGGCGCAGGTGGAGAGTGAACACAGCGCAGAGCTTGGGGCTTGGTCTCGGGTCCCGTCCGCAAGGCTCGTGCTCCACCTCAACAAGCCCGCCTCGGTTCCGCAGCCTGAGACGACCCCCGCCATCCTCGGCACCTGCCGCTGGTGGCTTTGGCTGCGCGGTCAATACTCCTGCCCTCCCGAGACCCCGGGAGGCTGTCTGCGCGGAGACCAGCCGGGGCGCCCTTGCCTGCGCGCCCTCTCGCGGATGCGCGGCTCGAGCCACGAGGCACCTTCCTCTCTTCCTCTCCCGGTCGCAGGGCTGCTGGAGAGACCGCAGCCCAGCCTCGGCCGGCCGCAAAGTCCCTTACCTACAACAAGAGCCTCCCGACTGCAGCTGGACGCCGCCCGGCGGAGGATCCGGCTCTGGGCTCTCGCGGCAGGGGGCGAGGCCTCCGCACCCGGAGGCCTCTGGGAGTCGCGGTCCCGGCTCCCCCTGAAGCGGCCTCGCGGAAGTGAAGTGGAAGGAGAAGAACTACATCTCCCAGGAGGCTCCGCGGTTCGCCTCGGACGGGGCGAGACGAGGGCGTGGCTAGTGCCTGGGGGGCACACCTCTACCCCTCCACCCCCACCCCCCGAAACACAGAAAGCCTTCGGACTGTCACCAGCTTGCCCCCAAGCAGCCTTCTAGCAGCTCCGCGAGCTGGAAGCCACGGGAGTCCAGCCGAGAACCCCTGAAGCTCCGCTCCCTTGTTCCCAAATCCCTCCGGCTTCCCCAGCGAGCGAGACCGGCCAGATCTCCAATCCAGGTCGCTCGCCAAGGCCCGCGCCCATTACAGAGCTATAGGAGGGAGGGACCCCGGAGGCGGCCGGGCTGGCTCTGGTAGAGCCCTGAAGGCCGCTGCCAGGAGCCCCACGAGGAAGTGGGGAAGCGACTTAGCCCTGCTGCCCAAGTCCAGGTCCAAGATGAGATGAGGATCCCAGCACTCTATCAGTGCAAAGGTAACAACTGGAGACTGGATTTAGAAGTAGAGCTCATGGGGTGCCTGGGAGGCGCTGTCGGTTGGGTGCCAGACTCTTGGTTTAGGCTCAGGTCGTGATCTCATGTTGTGATCTCAGATGGTCGGATCAATCCCTTTGTGGAACTCTCAGTGGAGAATCAGCTTGGGACTTTCCCTCTTCCTCTGCCCCTCCCACTTGTGCTCTCTCAAATAAATACATAAATCTTTTTTAAAAAAGAAAAGTATAGCTCATGCACTGCATTGACTGGAGGTGAGATGACAGACAAAGAAAGAGTGTGGCTTCTATAGATTTTTGTGTCTAATCAGTGGGGAGCCATGAATGGGCAGCAAGTGGGCAGTGACAGTGGGAAGGGTGAGTCTGTGGCGCTTGGGCTGTGGTTTGTGATGCCCAGCAGATGTCGGAGTAGAGATTCTAAGCAGACAGGAGGACTCCACTAAGACAGAGAGGGGCTTTGGACCAAGGGCACATGATGGGACAAACCAAATGGACCAGGTGGAGTCTGGACAGGGGTGATGGGGAAGGACATAGAGTCTCAAGTGTGCATCTAGGAGAGGAGCATCTAGCAAAGGAGATTGGGGATGGCCTGTGACAACCCAGGATACTGGGTGTTTTTGACGTCAAGAGAAGAGAGAGTTTCAGGAAGGAGGGAGTGATAACCTATGAGGAGTGCTTTACTGGAAGAAGGGTAAGCCAGAAACTTAAGACAGGCCGGCTGGACTTTGAAACATGGCAGCCCCTGGAGATCTTTACCAGGGCGGGGTCAGTGGAGGGGAGGGAACAATGGCTTGACTGGAGGGGTGGGAGGGGGGGGGGAGAGGTGTGCAAATGGAGACACGTAGTGTAAACTGTGCTCATGAGGAATGTTGCTTTGGAACAGAGCAATGAAGCAGAGGCTAATGGGGTATGGCAAGTCTAGGGAGGTTTTATGTCCTCTTTCTCTAGATGGAGATGTTTCAGCTTCTTTGTAGAATGATGCAGAGGGGGATGCCTGGGGGGCTCAGTGGGTTAAGCCTCTGCCTTCGGCTCAGGTCACGATCTCGGGGTCCTGGGATTGAGCCCCACATCGGATTCTCTGCTCAGCGGGGAGCCTGCTTCCCTCCCCCCCACTTGTGATCTCTCTGTCAAATAAATAAATAAAATCTTAAAAAAAAAAAAATGATGCAGAGGGAGGGGAGATTAGTGATGCAGCAAAGTCACAGAGAGGTCAGAGGGGACCGAGTCCAATGCCTGCGTGGAAAGCCCACACCATACTGCACCATGATGGGAGGCAGGATGCCCGGGTAGAGGCCCACATGGGTATGCTTGGCAGAATAATGGTCCCCCAAAGGTGTCCACATCGTCATTCCCAGAACCTGTGAGTGTTCTGGGCAAGAGAGGTTTTGCAAATCTGATTGAGGATTAAGAACCTGGAAATAGGGCGCCTGGGTGGCTCAGTGGGTTAGGCCGCTGCCTTTGGCTCGGGTCATGATCTCAGGGTCCTGGGATCGAGTCCCGCATCGGGCTCTCTGCTCAGCAGGGAGCCTGCTTCCCTCTCTCTCTCTCTCTGCCTGCCTCTCTGTCTACTTGTGATCTCTCTCTGTCAAATAAATAAATAAAATTAAAAAAAAAAAAAAGAACCTGGAAATAAGGAGATTATCTTGGGTTATCCCAGTGGGCCCAGTATCATTATGAGGGTCCTTAAAAGTAGAAGGAAGAGGGAGGCACAGGGGTTAGAAGGAGACGTGACTATGGGAGGAGGGTGCAACAGATGCATTGTTGCTGGCTTTAAAGGTGGAGGAAGGGGGCCACCTGCCAAAGGATATGGGTGGCCTCGGAAACAGGGAAAGGAAAGGAAACAGATTCACTCTCAAGCCTCCAGGAGGGAGTGTAGCTGTTCTGAAAGCACTAGGCTCTCCTTTAGCCTTGTGAATCCTGTGTCAGACTTCTAACCTTCGGAAATGCAAGATGATCGGTTAGTGTTATTTCCAGCCACCAAGTTTGCAGCGATGTATGGTAACCACAGAAGACTAATACAGTGGACCAGGGGCCCGAAGTGGGAAGGAGGCACATCTCAGGGAAGGACGAAACAAGGCTACCAAAGTCAAGAGCAAGGCCTGTGAGGGAGAGTTGGGGGTTTCAGAGAGAGGAGGTGGTAGGAAATAGTTGTCTGACGGAGTGGGAAATTTGCAAAGAGCTTCAGAAGGAATGGTCTAAGGTGGTCTAGGTTGCAAAGAGGCAAGAAGGGCTGTCAGCCTGTAGAGGCTGATAGTGGTCACTGCTCTGGGAAGCACTTATGTGTCTGAGAAAAGAGGCTGCTCTTGAGGCTCGCAGTAGGAGCTGACTCAGTCATAGGTGGGGGGAGCGCAGGACCAGAGCTCTGGGTTAGGGGCTTCTGACCTCAGGAGGGTACTGGTCCCAGCGACATCTTGCCCCCCAGGTCAGCCTCCTGCACCTTGCATCCCAAGTCCTGGGTCCCCTTGGCCCTCTTCCAGGGTCTCTGGGAGAATGTGACAAGTGTGGGCATGAGAGGAAGGCACTGATGCTTCAGAACAGTTCCTGGAGGATGTCCCCTCCCCCACATGGCATCAGAAGGCATCACAGTTGCCTTTGGGTGCTGCTGGAAGCCACAGCCAACAGAGGTCTTGCATGGGCACCTACGCTCCATCTATGTCCTTGTGGACACACCCGACATCAGTCTGTCTGGGGCAGCTAAAAGCACCCCAGGAATAACATTTCCAATCCCTCTTGAACCCCACCTTATGGAGCTGCCTCCCCCAGCCCATCCCAAACTCTCCCCAGTTGCTAAAAATAAGTTGCATCTGGTTATAGCCTAGTGGCTGAAGTCTGAGACTGAACCACAGAGAAGCCAAGTTGAAACACCCCTGGTGGCCGGACTCGTGGTAGTGGTGGTAGGGGGCGTGTTGTCAAAGGATTGCTGGGAAAGATGTTCTTGAAGCAAAGGTGCCCAACCAGAGAGGAGACCCAGGTGTCAATCCTGAGTTGTCACATCACAGCCCTGGTCTGGGCATTGGCAACCCAAGCTGCTTTGGGGTCCTGGAGCAGGAGTGACCAGGCTGGGCTCTCTCTGGCAGTGGCTGCTGTCAGCTGACCCATGCTGTCTGCGGTTCCTGGCCCACCCCAGGAGGGAACTTCCCTCCACTCTTGCTGCCCATCCCATCCCCCTCCTCTCAAGGTTCTGACCTCTTGGGCCCACTTTGACCTCTAGTCCAAGCTGAGTAGAACCATGACAATTTCATTTCAAGCCATGAATGGGGCAGGTCTCCATGTCCCCGAACTCACTGGTACTGGGGGAAGATCCCTCTTTTGTCAGGAAGAGTGACCACCTCACATAAGTAGACTGCCATCTGCATCACACTCATGGATCCTAAAACAGGTCTTCGAAGGAAACTTCCAAACCACATGGCTAGGAAGTAGGCATTCATTTTATTCCTAGAAGCTCCTGAACTGGAGAATGGTGGGGAACAGGCTGTTCCCCTGCTACTTCATTGCTCTGGAGACAAACCCCATGACAATGGTGTCCCTGTCCAGGATGCACGCAGTTCCCAGGGAGGTGGGAGCGCTGTCCACTGTGAGACATGCCGCAGGTGTCTGCTCTCCACCACCACTGTGCTCATCATGGTGCTGACAAAGGGTAGGAGATTTTAGAAACATTTGCCAGCATCAAGTACAAGAAAAACACCCCTCCCTAGTTTAGTATCTACCCATTAGACCCATCAAGGAGATCACATCATTCAGTCTTACTCCAAAAGGGTAACTAACTCTCCAAAATGCTTTATTTCATAAAACTGGAACATTTGATGGTAACCCAATACACAGACTCAAGTGGTCTAGGGAGTTCTGCTTCTCTCTGGCAGGTGGAGGAAATGCCACAGAAAGCCTCTGCCTCCCCTGTGTCCTGACTCAAGTGGCAAGTTCAAGCTTCCGCTCAGGCCAGGGCTGTCAGGGTCTGAGGTGTCCCTCTGTCCCGTCACCAGTGCCCAGCACCAAGAAGGGCTTCAGCACCATTCCATTTACCTCTGCCCCCAGATCCACACAGTACCTGAGAAGGCTGGGACAGTGAAACCCTGGAGAACCCTAGTAGTTCGGTGAGATTCCTCCTGCCTGCAGCTCCCGCCCTCCACCCACTCCTGGGGGGCTGTGGGGTCCATAAGAAATACTTTCTTAAGAAACAGGGCTAGGGCTGGTCACCGGGACTGCCCTGCATCCCAGACACTGAAGGAAGAGAGCCGGCAGTCCTAAGAGCCAGCGGAGGGGGGCGGGGGGAGGGGTGGGGGGGGCAGCCCCACCACCTGTGGACCACAGGGAGGAGGGAACAGAGCAAGGGAAGGCCACACCCATCCTTGCAAAAGCCGGGGTGGTGTTAGTCACCAAGGCCTCCAGACGCTCTGGGCTATGCGGGCAGCGGTGAGGCTGCCCAGGGTTGCTGGCACCAACTCTGGCCCTTCAGCAGGAGCTCTGGTCAGTTCAGCCTCGGGGGCCTCCTCCAAGTCGGAGCACAGGTCGTCCCCGGGGCCTGGGGAACTGGGCATAGGGGATCCCAGGACCCCTCCTCCCGTGGGCCAGCCACTGCGCCCAGGGGCTCCCGGAGGCCCTGCCAGGGCGTCCCCCAGCAGATCCCGGAAGCTGCTGCCCTCGCGCAGAGGCATGGATTCAAGCAGGTGGTTCAGGAGTTCTGCGGCGACAGTGGCATCGATGGCCTGGCACGTGGACACGAACGTGTGCACCTCGTGCATGCACTGGATGTAGCCAGCCGCGAAGCGCTCGCTTGCTTCCGCCTGCAGCTGCTCGCGCTCTGCGCCCAGGAGTGGGAAGGAGAGAGCGGCGTCGGGTCCAGTGAGCCACCACTGCGGTGTCCAGGCCCGCCCAGCCCGCGGGGACAGGGCTCACCCAGGGGACCCGGAGGTCGCCCTCTCCGCCGACATTACAGGGGCCCGGGAGGGAGGTCCCCAGTCCGCGACCCGGGCCGGCTGGGCGAACGCGCCCCGCGCCCCGCCCGCGCGCCCCACCGCCACTCACCGCGCGCACGGCCCCGCAGCGTGCTCTGCACACGCCGCACCGTCAGCTCCAGCACCTCGGCGTTCTCCAGCTTGGCCTGCACCTGCGCCGGCGGGAGAGCCGGGGGGCGTGTGGAGGGTCGGTGAGGCCAGGCCGCGCCGCGAACCCCGCTCTCCGGCCCAGCGGCCCCTGGGCGCCCGCCTGCCCGCCTCACCTCGGCGCCCGCCAGCAGCAGTCGCAGCTCCTGGAGGCTCTCATTGATCCGCGCGCGCCGCTTCTTCTCCACCAGGGGCTTCCGGGCCTGCGGGAAGCGGGCGGCTGAGCCCCGGTCCCGGGTCTCCCGCCCGCTCGCCCCCTGCTCCCCTGCCCCCCTGAGGCCCCGGCCCGCACCTTGCGGTCCCCCCGGGTCTCCCAGCCGTCCTCACTCTTCCGGCTCGGACGGTCCCGGCCGGGGGCCAGGGCCTGAGCCATGGCCCGCACCTCCCAGAGCGCTGCGAGCGCGGCGAGCGCCCACGCCCCTCGCAGCGCCCAGCTGAGGCCGCGGCAATCCTCGCTCCTCCGCGGCTTCCGCCCGCCGCGGCCCCGCCCCTTTTATAGCATCTCATTTGCATTTCAATGCACGGATTGGCCGCGCGGGCCAGAGCCGCCGGCTTGGAGGCGTACCGCGACCAATGGGAGCGGCGCGCATTGTCGGGCTCCGCCGCCGAGGTCGGCAGGCAGCTGGTGGGGCGTGGTTGGCGGCCGCGGCCCCCATCCCGGGCCCCCCACAACCCCAGAGGCTTGGGGCACCTGAGGGGGCGGTGACCCGCAGGGCGGCGGTCAGGGCTGCTTCTGCCGCCCTCCCTACCTGAGCGAGGCCTCCAGGTCTGCTGTGCGTGGGAGCAGCATTCATGCAGTCACACTTGTCTTAGTTCCTGCAAGGTGCATCCCGAGAAGCGCGCTCCTGCGCGAGTGTCGGGGTGCTGGATTCTGTAGGACAGAGCCATAGACAAGGCCGCGGTCTGTGGACCTGGAAAGGTCTATGGGTCCGGCCCGGGATAGCTACGGAGTCCCGGCGAGTTGGGGGCCCATGGGGTAGCGGGGGTGGGAGCGGCCCCATAGCTCCCTTGAGTTTCTTGCGCATTTGTGGGTCCAGACACCGGACTCGATCCTCGACACCGCCCTCCACCCTCGCGGAGATCCTACCGGGGCGGGGCCCGCCGGCCCGCCGGCGCCGCCCCTCCTCCAGGCGCTCCTTCTCAGGTCACCCTTCCTCCGCCCGCCCCTTCTTCCCTAGTACCCCCCCCCCCCCCCCCCCCCCACCCCCCCCCCCCCCCCCCCGGCCGCCGCTGTACATCCCTGAACTCCTCCCCACCCTTCTCTGGTCCTCCTCCCCGCCCACTCTTCCCTGTTCTCCCAGCTCCCTGGCCGACCGTCCTTCCGTGGTCCCCACTCCTGTTCATTCACCCAGGCCAGTCTCCTTCGTCCCCCGTCCCCCGCCCCGTTCCCCCTCAGCTCCCTTTCCCTCCCAGCCCTCCCCTCAACAGACCGGCGTAGGCCGCCTTCTGGTCCCCGTAACTTGATGCCCATGACAGTTGGCAGCTGCAGCTGCTTCGGTGGAGAAAAGCGGGGCCGCGCCAAGAGCGACAGGTGTTGGCCGCGCCTTTGTCTAGGCCCGCTTTGTCCCGCGGCGGGTGGCGGGTGAGCTTGTGTCCGCCAGACGACCGCCACCCCCACCGAGGGCCGCCCATCTGCCAGAATGGCCTCCCTGCGGGTGGGGTGGGTGGGCCGTGGGGCCGCGCCCTTGGGCAGCACCCTGGGGACCGCCACCTGTTCCCTGCTCCACTGACCTATGTACACTTCCCAGTGCAGCAAAGCTGGAATGGCAAGATGGGCTCTGGCCACCAGCCCTTTGCACAGACTGAGCCTTCCACCTGGAACTTTCTTCAACACTCCTCCAAATATCTATTTCCTCACTGTTTAGGCCTCAGCTTCGCTACTCCTTTTCCTCTTTGGGGGGGGGGCACCTTCCCCACAGTCACGCTGCACCCTTACCCAGTCGCATACTATTTACCAGAGACTGGGTTGTCAGGGTCTGGTCTGCAGCCCTTGAGACTGTAAGCATCCCTTGTCAAGGGTACCCGGGACCTCCTATCTACAACCAGCACAGAGCCTGGCCTCAGCAGAAGCCTGGGTGGGTAGGGAAGGGGAGGGGTTGTCCCGAGCCTGGCTGGAGAGCAGTAGGGGAAGGAAACATCCAGGGACTACAGTGCAGTGGGTGGTAGGTATGGCCACAGATAGGCCCCACCCTAGTCACCTGAAGATGGATCTTATTCCCTGTGACTATTTCACTTTGGGCTCCCCACCAGAAGGACCTTTACAGACAGGGTGGGTTTGGTAAGAGGTTTGACATTTCCCAAAGTCTATCTAAAGATAGATAGACCTCTATCTATAACTAGCTGAGAGTTTCTGCTGATTTTCACCTCCCATCACCTCTTACCACTCAGCCTCTTATTTGCTTCTCTGTGAGCAGGCTTCTAAGATCTCCCCAGCCTAGCACTGCTCATCCAGGTAGAGAAACCTATTCCTTTACTTCAGTCATCCCCTGCTGTTCTCAATCTCCCCTGCATGCCAGAAAGCTCAGGTCTCTTCCTTCCCCCTCACCTGGCTGCTCAGAGACCCACCTGCTCTCCTCCCCTTACTCCTAGTGGTGGGTCTGACAGGGGAGGGAGCTCACTGTGGACCTCATGAGAGCCCGTAACTGGCCTGTGACTTTATTATTCTTTACCACTTCGACATCACTCCAGGGAAGGAGACCCTTAAGTAAGTACAATTAAGTTTCCACTACTTTGAGAATCTGAAATGTGAAAAACAAAACAAAACAAAACCAAACCTCAGTGATACTTCTTGTAGTCTGATGCATATGTCTCCCATTACCCATTATATTATTTGAACAAAGCCAAAGAGGTATTTTAGAATGCTCTCCATGAAAGGCAGTCCCTGTTGGAACAGGATGGTCAACACCCTGGGGGAGGCCTGTGGGAAAAGACCAATAGAGCACTTGATTGGATGGGGCATGGGTGTGGGGAGGAAGGCCTGATAAATGTGAATAGTACAAGCTAAAAATGAGAGGCAACTAGGAACTCCAGGAAAAACAAAAAGCTCCCCCAAAGAGAAATGTAATCTCAGCACACTGGCTGACCTAGGAGTTAACAATTCTTTCACTGTCACAACAATATAACACTGTTCATGAGGTTTCAACATTTATAATCAATCTATAGAGAAGGTAAGGAAGACTTATAATTATGGTTACGGAACATGATATAAAGTTGACTATGTAAAAACAAAAGAAGAGATGACAGTTGTCAGGAGAAGGGAGGAGTCTGAAGCGAGAGATAGGAACCTCAAGAGTCTTACATGGGAAGGTGGGGTTTGAGGAATGCTTTCTATAGAGTTGAAGGAAGGAGAAATTAAGTGCTGGGATATGCCTCATTGTGACCAAGAACCCTGAGGAAAAAAAAAGCATAAGGATAGAACAAGGTATTAGGAGTCAATAAGATGTTTGGCTGGACCAGAAGTTCCCCAATGACCCATCTTTGAAGTTCACCTCAATTTCCCTTAGTGGGTCCATTGGCTGGCTGGCTTGGCCCTCCTAGAAGCCTGGTTGTTCCATCTCAGGGCCACCAAGCCCTCTCTCCCTGCTTTGCATGGCTTCCCCTAGTGGACCCATTTCCTGCCATTTGTCCCTTGGACTGATCCTACCTTCAAAGGTTGCTTGAGCACAGACTTCCTGAGCATTTGGGCCCTTTGATCCCCCCAGATCCAGGAACAGAGGCCAGCAGAGTCTGGGCAAGGCTGTGGTGGCCACAGGGGGACCAGTTAGTGGCAGGGGTGGCAGGCCATAAATCCCCAGGGAACAAAGGCAGCAGCCAGCCTATGGACGTCCAGGCCCCTTGTAGGCAATCAGCCCAGAAAGCTTGGAGAAGCTCCTTTTGGTCTGGAAATAAACCAGGGGGTGACTTTGGGGTTATATGGTAAATAAAAATGTAATTAAGAGTCCCCAGTGGCACTCAGTTCGGTGAAATGGCCATATCTGGCCATTTAAGGCCAGTTTGCAGAGGCTTCCATACCCACTTGGAGGACTTTGCCTTTGTTCCCCTACCCCCACCCCATCCCCCCATCACCACCAGGCTATGAGGCAGGGAGTCAAGCCTTCCCTCCTACTCAGGGAGCTTCTGGGAGGCTGGGCACTGGGTCCAGGATCCATTCCTCTCCTTGCTCTGTTTCCCATGGTATGGGTATGAAAAGTGGGAGGAAGTTGGAAGCAGCACTCCCGTTTTGACCAGGCCCGGCAAGGCTCCGTCACTATGGCAAGAACCGGATGCATGGGGGGAGGGGATTTTGCAGTGCTGCCTCTATGGTCTCTGATGGAGCATGAGGCCTTTCTGGCTGGCATCCTTCTGACCTCTGCCTTCAGCCCCGTGGCTAGCACACTGCCAGCTAGCCCAGGAGGAACACAGGGCACAAAGGGAAGAGAGTGGGTGCCTGGGGCCATCTCAGAGTGGACTGGAGCTGGGGGCTCAGTCAGGAAGCCCCACCTCTGCGTCTGCAAGTGAAAAGCCCGTGGCAGCACTGGGTCACAGGATTAGATTTACATTCTGTGATGTTCCATCCTAAGAATTCACTGGGCAGCTGGGGCAGCGAGCGATGCGGGTACGGGGAAGAGAGATGCCCACAGGTATGCGCAGGAAGGGACCAGCTGTGCCATGGAAGAGATGCGGCAGGTCTTTGAGCCTGACGTGACTCCTCACACAGCATTTCTGAAGTTCTTTTTCTTCCTTTCTTTCTTGTTTCATCTTTTGGTAATCTTTGATCTCTATGGTTTTGGCCCCGTGCTACATTAAAAGTACATACAATTAACAACAAAAATATACTTGCTTTATTTAGCAATTTTCTAAAAAGCAAAAACAGTCATAAAAAGACACAAGCAGTAAACAAACATATTGCACTGGGTGAAGAAATTTTGGTCTGTGTGTGAACAAACCACGTGAACGGCAAGGCTGACCAAGTCATTACACAGACTCTGAGAGCTTATTTACACGTCTTTTCAGGAATAGATTAAAAAGAAGGCTCAGTTTAAAATCGAGAAAAAGGTTTTATAACCCCTGTGTAAGCACACATACTAAGGGAAACACGTCTTGATACGTGGCACCATGTAAACAATTTCACAAAATGCTCCTATTGTCAACTGCCCAGCACGCGTTAAGCTATGCACTTAACAATCAATGAGCATAGATCATATAATAAAATAACGCTGATGGTAAACATTCATAACCGTGGACAATGTTTTGACAGTTGTGTGTTCAGGTAACATACATATAACCTTGACTAGCATCTAATCCCTTGATGACTGGACCTCAGCGGCAGGGGGCAGGTTTGGAGGCGTCTATTCTCCAACAAATACACAGGCTACCATCTCATTTTGGGCATCTGAAGGTGCTGTCACTTTATAAATAATTTTAAAAACCCACCAGTATTCTTACATTTGAGTTTAAGAAAAATAGGATTAATATCCCAATGTGAGACTGAAAACCAGCCGATTACAAGGAGGCTGCACTGACTCTTGCAGCCGCTTCTCCATCAGAGGATGGGAGGAAGCCTGCTTGCTTTTCTGTTTTTACAAACTCAACCCGATTTTAAGTCAGCTCTTTCTCCTGGGGTAACCTTCACTCCAGGGACCAATATAGCTTTCCCCCAAACAATCCTTGGGATCCATGATGCAACATGAGGTTTCGTAAGGAAATGGGCAGACTGGCCTCACTCCTCCACAGGTATCCCAGAGACCAGACAGTGCTGGTGACGCGAGGACTGTCACTGCTGGGACCGGAAGCTTCCCCGAGTGAGGTCAGGCTCATGGAAAGAACAAGGGCTGGCATATCAGCCCAGGGTGCGGGGAGAGGTGAGCTCACGGCACTCAGGAAAGCGCAGATGGGGTCACCAGCTCACAGTGTCAGAGCTCGTGTCTGGGAGGCTCCAGCTGAAGGACAGACACCAACGGGTTCCAAATGTGGCTACCGGAGACCGGTCTGCAAAGGGAAGTCGCCATAGAGACAGTCAACACCTTATTTTATATTTTATATATATATGGGTCATGATCTGAAAGGGACCCAAGGATGATGTAGAAATACACAGAAGGTTCTAGGTGTGTGCCAGTCTGATGGAGCTGGTCAGACAAACCACGGGGCTTCTTCTTTCCAGAGTGAGCATCTCTCCTCAGCTTGGGCCAAACACAAGCTACATCAGATTGAAAGGTTTGCCAACATAGTAGCCAAAGCGGAAGCTGCTGGTTTAACGAAGTACGCTTCACAGCGACGCACGTGAAACACTTTGACAGAAACTTAGGAGAGGCTGTGATCTCCATTTGGTACATTCCAAAAACATCTAGTTTGTCTAGATGATGTCTAGGTGATCTAGATACAGAGCAGACCCCAGAGGACAGAATCTGATCTGATCCAAACACACCCAGGGGCAGCTCCGGAAGGACTGGGAGCATCCCAGCTGTTTGCCACAGGCTGGAAGATGCCTCTGGACACCCCCAGGTCAGCAAGAAGCCTCCTCAGGGCACAGACCTCTGAGAGCCCTAGGGCAACCTCCCTGCTGCGTGCTGAGGGCATTCCAGCTTTCTCAAGTTAAGGAATAACGAAATCTGTCCCAAACTCTGTATTTATGTTTTAAATACCAAAGTGTATTTCCTCCCCGACCCTTCCCACTCTCCACAGTTTTAAATCATTCCTTCAGAAAACTATGTTTTTTTCTAAAACAAAAAAAGCGATAAGTTTATCTGTCCATTTCATTACAAACAGATATGAAAATCTTTCATTGCTTCTGAGCACCATCTAACGTAAATCACGAGCTGTCGGGGCACGGGGAAGAGAGCTAGGTCCGCTCTTCACTTCTGTGACTCAAGGGGACTCCATTTTCCTCCTCTTTGGCATCTGTGGCTTCACTGAGACCCAGAGGAGGAGTATCTTCCTCGTAGGTTGGGCAGATGTTGTCTTGTCCCTTGTTCCCACAGAAAACACATTCCTTAAAGGGAAAGATGTAAAGTCAGTAACAAAAATGACCTCTTCATTACCAAACAGTAGTTTGACCTGAGGGAGGTGCAGGTGACCTGGGGTCAGCCGTGGTGAGCGGGGAGGTGGGAAGCCACTGAGGGGCTGCTGGGACCCTGCCTGCTCTTGAGGGAGGTCAGAGCTGCTCCCCAGGGGCCCCACTCCCCACTTCCCCGAGGCCAGGGGAGCGTCCAGGCCCTTATCTAAGAGGCAGCTCTCCATGGTGACAGGATAGTGGAACCAGTAGTCTCAAGGTTCTGTCCCAGCTCCTCCCCTTCCTGCCTGTGGGACCACAGTCAAGGTCCAGTTTAACTGCCTTCTCCAACCTCAGTTTTCTTGTGCAGAAAGTGGGCGCGACAGAGTACTGTCTCATTCCCTGACTATCTGTTGATCACCTGTAATGCTCCAGGCAGGTCCCAAGGACTGGGATTCTCTAGCAAACAAAGATGAAAATCTCTGCCCAGGAGAAGAGGGGAGGGGAGATCCTGGGAGGAGAGAGGGACAATAGCCCGAGTGACAGGTGTCCCCAGCATATTCAAGATGAAAGCCTAGAGGAACATGGCACATGGACGAGACCTACAATCTTATTCTGGGCCTTCAGAACAAGAGAAGGCCCCTGATTTGGGGGGGGGTGTGTCTGTGACACCCTCCCCTCACAGGGTAGAGTCTCGCTCCCTGGGAAGTGTGGCTTCTAGCCTTTAGGTGATGACAGATGCCCCCGCTGACATCTTGCCCTCACCTTCATGAGAACTCTGAGCCCGAACTACCCAGGCAAGCTGTTCCTTAATTCCCAGCCCAAAGAGACACTGGGACAGTGTAAGTGTTCACGGCTTTAGGCCACTAAGGCTTGGGGTTTTTGCTAGGAGGCGACAGACAGCCAATTCTGCGGTGTGTGACGAAAATCCCTGAAGGAAGCCAGGAAGAGCCATGTGACTGACAGAAGGGCCTCCCAGCAGAGGGAAGGGCAGGTGCAAAGGCCGGGCGGCAGGAGGGACAGGCGAGAGGCCCACGTGGTTGCAGAGAGTGAGGGAAGAGAAATGGCAGATGGCAGATGGGGGCGACGTATCAGATTTTTATGGCTTTGCAGCACTTTACTCCAACTGGCTGGGGCATGGCTGCCAGGGACACAAGGGACAAGGGGGACAGGATGCGCAGTAAGGAGCCCGCCGTGAAGATCCAGCTGAAAGAGCACTGTGGCTTGAAGCAGCAGGCAGTGCTGGAGGGGATGGGGGTGTAAGGGTCCTGTCCTGAAGCTGGAGGACTGAGAGAGCAGCGCGTTCAGAGGCTGAAGGACACGGAGACCCTGAAGTGAATAGCTTCCAGGGTGTGGGGCTCAGGGTGGGCAGGGCATGCGGATGGGCACAGACATGACTCCGCAAGTCCTGTGGAGGAGGAGGGTGCAGCTTCAGGTTCCTGAGGCCTGGAAGGAGAGGTGTTCCCACCGTTATCTAATGGTCTATGCAGACGCTGATGGCTCGTGGTAGGAGAGCTGTTTCCTAGTTTGTTTTTTAAATTGAAAACAAGTGAAAGAAAGAAACAACATTCAAATTTCAGTATGCCACTGAGAGGGAATATTCAGAAGATCTTTTCGGGAACAAGGTTGCTAAGTTCCTTAAAGTAGACTCAGTAGCATCCTAGGATCATTTGTCTTCGTGAACAGACTCTTTCTAGCTTTGGAAGTTTGAGGGGTACTGAGAGTGCTAAGGGCTGTGGGGAGTGCGCACAGGTGTGCTGAGCTCACCGTGAGGTCCAGGGCGGCAGGCAGGCGGCCGCCCCTCAGCCATGGATGCACGTCCAGCAGCTCCTGCCTCTGGCCCTCAGTGAAGTGGGGCTGGGACTTCTGCATGGCTCTCAGCTTCTCCCGGTCTTCCTTCAACACTGTTTCCAGATTCCTTCACAAAACAGTTAGAAACAGGTAAGCTGTACAGCGCCTGAAGGGGGTTCTGTGGTTTAAAAAAAACAAAAATCCTCTTTTTCTAGCAACTCTTTCAGGATTAATTAATTTTAGATGATTTTGTTTAATGCTAATTTCCTTTTTCTTTAAAATAAATTACCCTACTTAAGGCACCTTAACCTCCAGAGTCTATCATCTGTAGTTTTTCTATTAAAATAACCCAAGTTACGATCTAGGTTTTATTTGAAATTAGGGGGACTGGGCACCCACAGATGCTTGGTTCTGCACAGGCCGGTTAGCTGGAGACTCTGACCATCGAGGCAGCAGGTGGGGTAACCGTCCTGGCTCCCCAGCAGACACTGGGCTGGCTGGAAGGAAACCCAGGAGCCCCTCCCACCTGCCCCCAGAGGCCTGGCAGTCCTGAGCCTCTGCGGTAATCCCTCCTTCCTTCCCTGGCTCCTCCCACCATGGGGCTCCGGGGCACAGGGACCATAGCGGTCCTTAGACCAGACTGACGTGGGGTCACAGTGGCAGAAGCACAGACCTGCTCACCAGAGAGCAGCTGGTAGTCCAGGCTGCTCAACTCCCTGAGCTCCTGTATCTCCAGGATGGACACAGCCCATTTCACCCACAGGGGAACAGGCAACTGAGCCAAAGGGAGACGTTGGCACAAACGCTTCGTGAGCCCAGCAACACGACGGGGGTTGGAAGGGAGCCCATCCTCCTCCCAGGCTATGGCAGGTCACCCGCAGTTCTCCGCGGGACCACGAAGCCATCCACAGTGACCCTCCTTCTCCGTCCATACAATCAGAGGCGAGGCTCTCAGTGGGAAGTCCCCCCAACTGGGTGGCCTTGTTGCTTGGTGAGCCCATGTCCCTAGAAGTCGGGGGTTACCGGGAAGGCATCTGGTAGGTCATCATGACGCTGTCGTCCGTGTCGGCCATCAGCAGCCAGACGGGGTCCTGCAGGACATACTTGATGAACTGCTCACTTTCTTCCATATCTGCCTTCGCTTTCGCTGTGTGGTTCTTCTCTGAAGAGTCAACGCTTCCGAAATACTTGCTGGTGTGACCTGTGTCACTGCTGCCTTTAAAAACACAACACGTGGCAAGTGAAAACCTTTCATGTGAAGTTAAACCTCATAAAACGGCAGTTTTAGGGAGCCAAAGGGTTTGACGTGGTAACAAGTGCCTAGACAGGTAGGTTTTGCCTCCTCTTTCCAGTTCTCAAATTATCTGGATAATACCAGCCAGCACCATGGGGACGATTCTCTCCCGGGTCAGCCCTGAGAAGTCCAGATGGGGCTGCGTCTTAGAAATCATGCTCCTTTGGGGTGTCTGGGGGCTCCGTCAGTTAAGTGTCCAACTCCTAATTTCAGCTCAGGTCATGACCTCGGGGTCGTGGGATGGAGCCCCACATCAGATTCTGCATGCTGGGCATGTAGCTTGCTTCAGATTCTCTCTCTCCCTCTTCCCCTGTATGCATCCTCCCCCCCCCCCCCCCCCCCCCCGCCAAAAGAAATCATGCTCCTGCTCCTTGACTAGGTCAGGACACAAAAAAGCTGGTTTTGTCAGCGGGGGGCAGCTGGCCTGGCACACTCTGCCATTAGCCTCTGTGGGGATCGAGACCAGAGAACAGGTGAAGATGGGTGCTCAGTCAGTGGGGAGCGGATGTGGCTGTTCCAGATCACACCTGAGTGATCCTCCCTGGTAAAGCAGACCCCCACGCCCTAGCTTCACATGAGGGGAGCTAACTCAGCAAAGGGGGCACTACTGGCCCTCCTGGCAGGCCCAGAGACTCTGAGGGATGGTCCAAGATGGTCCAAAAGGGCTGGTGGCGTGGAGGCCTGTGATAACAGCAATGTCCATAGCAAATGGGCAGAGGGGATGCACATCGGCAGGGCGAGGCAGGAGGACAGAGCCCGAACCTGCTGGCAGCCATGGCTGCAGGCCCTGGGGAGGCACTTGGGAGCACCAGCTGGATGCCTGTGGGGACCTGGTCTGCACCGGATACCAGGCCCTGAGCACACACAGGCCTGTGGCCTGGGGTGCGGGAAAAGCTGCGGACGTCCAGGAACATTAGGTGGCCATCATCTAAACAAACCTGAAATCCAGCAACTGAAACATACCCAACGCCCACAGGATTTGGGTGCTCCCAGTGCCAATAACATACCTGCTCCACTTCTGGATGTAGCGCAGCCCAGTGAGCCTGAGCCCAGGGAGTCGGATGTAGCAGAGGCTCCACTCCCAGATAGGGCTGACCCTGTGGCTGAGCACAGGTCCTCGTGCAGCAAGAGGTCGAGCAGGCCACTGGATGTGGAGAGGGCATCACTGTTCCGGGCATCTGCAGGTTCCTCACGCTTTGGAAACAGGGAGAAGACAGCACAGTCAGGGCTCAGTGCACAGAATGGGGCTCTGCACATTGTCAGGGCTCTGTATACACAGAGGGGCTCAGCATACAGTCAAGGCTCTGCATAAAGAGAGAGGCTCTGTGCACAGTTAGGGCGTGATTGCACAGAACAGGGCTCTGCACACAGCCAGGGCTCTGCATACAGAGAGAGGCTCTTTGCACAGTCAGGGTACAGGACACAGAATTGGGCTCTGTGCATAGTCAGGGCTCTGCATACAGAAAGAAGCTCAGCACACAGTCAGGGTGCAGTGCACAGAGAGGGCTCAGTGCACAGTCAGGGCTCTGTGTATAGAGAGGGAGTTGGTGCACAGTCAGGGCTCTGCACACAGTCAAAGGCTTGGTGTACAGAGAGAACCTCTGCTCACTGTCAGAGCTCTATGTATAGAGTGGGGCTTGGTGCACAGTCAGGGCTCTACGCAGAGTCAGGGGCTTTGTGCACAGAGAGAGGGCCTGTGCACAGTCAGGCCTCTGTGTATAGAGAGAGGATCTGCACACAGTCAGGGCTCTGCCCAGAGAGAGAGGCTCTGCACACTGTCAGGGCTCTGCATACAGAGAGAGGGTCTGTGCATAGTCAGGGCTCAGCACACAGAACAGGGCTCGGGGGAGCTGCACAGCGCTGTCTGCACACGGCTGCTCAGAGACAGAGTAAAGTGCCATCCTCCTTAGGTCGCTGGTCCTCCCTCCATCACCAACAAAGAAGACGAAACGAACATGCCCCCTGGTTATTAAGTCTACAGCAACACCCTTGCTAGTGGTCTATGAGTGTCATCTAATAACCTTAATTTTGGGAAGGTCACACCAAAGACAGCGGGTCTTGGGTCCCTGAGAGAAAGGCCTTCTGCTCGTTCCCACACCCTGGCAGACAGGGAAGAGGGGAAGCGCGTCAGCAGCACCCCAGTGACTGCTGCTCTGTGGAATGGGGGAGGGGAATCTGGCTTCCCAGTGGGCATGGCCTTGACCTGGCAGCATCCTGACCCTCTGACCCTCAGAACCAGCACAATAGGCCCAGGACCCCAGACACAGGAGTCGGGGGCCCCCGGCACATGGAGGTGTTTACTTGCGACTTCGAGATTGTGCTTCCCCTCCCGGGAGCAAGGGCAGGGGCGCCAGTGGTCGCACTGCCGCACTAGTGTGACTACATCCCTCAGTGCAGTTACCGCAGCCCTCAGCATGGTCACTCAGAGCAGTCACTACACAGCTCAGCATGGCCACTACACCCCTCAGCGTGGTCACTCAGTGCGGTCACCATACCCCTTAGCATGGTCACTCGGTACAGTCACTACACCCCTCAGCACAGTGACTCAGCCCGGTCACTCAGCGTGGTCACTACACCCCTCAGTGCGGTCACCACACCCCTCAGCCTGGTCACTCAGCATGGTCATTACATCCCTCAGTGCGGTCACCATGTACCAGTGGTTCACCGGAAGCAGCTCACGACTTCATTAACTGAACAAGAACAGCACAGCAGCATCCCATGGGACTTGGGAGGAGGGGTGCACGTGGCCTGGTTTCAGAGCTCAGGCCTCTGCCTCCCTGCCCCCCAGGGTGCCTCTGCGGCCGGCTCCCCCTCCCCCCACTGCCCTCCAAGGGGTCTGAGTTCTGGCATTCAACCTGACTGTGCTTTATCCACAGAGTTTTACTGAAAATATTGGGGCCCAGAGTGAGTCATGAAGTCACATGTGCATATCTGGACCCGTGTCCCCCATCAGACAATCCAGTGGCTTCCTTCCTCTGGACCCCCAGACAATAAGAAACTGCCAGGGGTCTACTCTGACAGGGTCGCTGAGCCGGAAAACATTCCCGTCCAGCCCATGTATTTAGGTCACAACTGGAACCGTGTGGCAGGAGGGGAGACAGGAGCGCATGTGCTCACCCTGTCCCTGCACCCCCGCTGCCTGCTTTAGGGAAGGAAGGCAGGAAATGCTTACGATTGGCAAGGCCTTCGGCTGCCGGTCCCAGGATGTGGAAGGTCTGCAGTCGGGCCCCGCACCCGCTGTCCCCGCTGTCCCTGCGGGTCCTGCCGTTCCTGAGGCCGCGGTGCTGCCCTCAGGGACCTCCTCCAGCTGCAGCAAGTTGAGCTGCAGAGGCGAGCTCCCTCGGGACTGGAAGAGCGGAGGGGAGGCTCTGCCCGGGGGCCCAGAGGCAGACGGTGGGGACATGGGGGTGGCTGCGCGAGAAGCTGCCAGCCCACGCTCTGCCAGAGGACATGTGCATGGCGCTTTGTGGGGTGAGGTCCGGCCGGGGAGCTCAGGCTGCGAGGCAGGGATCATCTCGGACAGAAAGTTAGGCTGGCCTGGGAAGAAGGCCTGGGGCAGGCTGGGGGTCACTGAAGGGAAGGAATAGTTGGGTAACACCAATGCCATGACTGGGGTCAAGGGGACAGCGAACGGCGGGTGCTGTATGGCAAACTCATGCTGGGTGTCCATGGGCACGGCGGGCACCGCGAAGGTGGCCTGGGGAGCCAGGGGTGCTGACGCCACTATCCCTGGTGTGGGCATGATTCCTGGGGCTGGAAACACAGGCAGGGGGTAAGCAGGCACCGAGGCAGGGAAGGGCGTCGTGGGGCAGCTGGACTGGGACGTGTCCCACGGTGACCAGGCTGTGGCATTCAGGCCCATCAGTGGGGGCCGGTGGGGTGCAGGGCCCCCAGACCCAGTGCTCTCAGAAGAGTCTCGAAGCTTAGCCCGTTTGGACTTCAGTTTTCTGTTCTTCCCAGTTTTTTTCCAAGATGAATCTATTCCAGAAGCATTTCTTAGTCCTGGTGCAGCTAAAATAATGGGAAAACACCAGAGTTAAGATGCAAACATTTATGTGTTTGCCAGTTTTCAGACTCCTAGGCACCTGGAAACACGAGGACACATCCTAGTTCAGCAGTCCCGTGTTTCCAAATGTCAGCCTGTGGCTACTCAGGCCTCCATCAGGTGCTGCCCGGCCTTCGGTGAAGTGAGAACAATCAGGGCAAAATGTTCATAAAACCAGAGTCACCCAATTTTAAGGACGGCCATTAATTGCAAGAGCACATGCCCAGTTTATCATCGGGTGTTAAAATACCCTTTCCCTGACAAAATAATAGTGATGAAAAGTTGTATTTAGAAGATTTCATTTGCTCAAAAAAGTAAAAAGGCTGGTAAGTGTCAGCTGTTCCCCAGTACTGGTTTGTGAAATGTGAAGGGTAACACCCCTGATCATCTAACCTATTTTTCAATTTTATGAGCTTCATCACTACTGTTCCTTAAAATGAGCTGCTTCCTGCTTTGCCTGTCAGAGGGAGCCTGGACTCCAGCCCAAGGGGAGGTCACAGGATGGAAGGGAGCACGTGCTCTTGGAACTACCTTCCTTCTCTCTGATGAGCATTGCTTTTTTCTTCAGAAGGCTGGAGGTCTCCAAGGGTAGCAGAAGGGACTCTGGGCTTGTCCCCACACTCCACCCCCGAGCCTGGGCTAGCAGGCGAAGTATGTTGGTTGAGCTGGGGTGTCATGCCATGCCTGGATGGTCCCAGGAACCTGTTTCTCCTCTCCTATCACACAGGATAACTCTGGGCTTCTGCAGCAGGTGTGTGGGGACACCTTCTGTCAGCAATGCCAACAGGTGCTCCCTTAATCTTTACTCCATGCTGAAGACAAATGGACCAATTCAAGGCAAAGTGCTAAGTGGGTAGAGGCTTTGTCACTCAGACTCTGTCTGGTGTTTTTTCTATAGGAAATCTGTCCCCTGGTGGGACTACTGGCTGAAGCACTGGGCTCCTGGGATTGCACATCAGGGTCTAGACAGGGTTGCGGTGGATGGCTGCACAGTCTGTGCACTGCAAAAACTGCTGGGCCAAGGGGGGCAAGAGGGAGCTGGAACCCCATACTAAATCAGGCCCACAGAGTGGGTCTGCCCAAGGTGGGGGGATGACACTTTCTCCTAATTTCCAAAGAAATTAGGCCCAACAGTCACCCTAAGTCTGGGGAAGAAGGAGAAAAGGAAAAGACTAGAAAAGACATAATCCTTGGCAGCATCAGTCTCTTTCACTTCTCATATTTTCACTTTGTGGCGTGTCTGCCTAGAGATCCAGGGGAAGCTGGGTTCTCGTGATGCACGTGTCTCCTGGGCTCACTAGCTCTGATCCCTGTGACTGGCCTGGGGAGCCCTGGGAAGAGGTGGGGTCTCTGATCAGTCCAGCCCTGTCTATCTTCACCCCATGCCCTTTGACCCCCTGCTGGGGGGCAGCCTGGAAGGTAGCTTTCTGCACTCCCAGGGTCTATCCTCCAGCCTTAAGGCCCCCCAGCTAGGAAGGCATCTGGGGAGAAGGCGGTCACTCCCTCCTACAGTGTCCTCAGGAGTCTGACGCCATGTGCCCCGTCAGTCCTATGGGGCGGGTAGGGTCCCCTGCCCCTCACAGTCACCCAGTGAGAGACATCTGAGGTGGCAGCTCTGCGTTCCATGGGAGCCAGCCTGGTACTGTCGCTGCTCTTGCTAGCACTGTTGCCTTGGGGACACAGGACACCTGTTTCTACTGAAACAGACTGCATCACTGTGAAGTTCCAGCCCATATCTAACTGGGGCCATTCCACATGTCGACAGGAGCCCTGGACTCCGTTCTACCAAGAAGAACATCTTTAAAATGTGGTTTTGCCACTTACTTCTCTCACTTAGCTGCCCCTTGGACTTTTCCTGTAAGTAATAATGGCAGCGAGACTGGAAGATAGTGAGTTTCCGCATCTCCTTGAACTTGAGCAGGAAGCTCTGTTCCTCCTTCTGGGTGTGGGCGGCCAGCACTTCCTTGGTGAGGCCCAGCGTCCTGAGGGGCTCCTTCTCCGTGCCCAGGATGCACGGCCGTCCGTCCAGAGACTCCGGTCCGCTCATGGCATCTTCCACCAGCTCTGGAACAGAAGACGGGCACCGGGGCTTAAAACAACGGAAAAACGCACCTGGCGTCTCTGAAGAAGGCAGCCCCTCGCACACACGTGCGATGCCTCGTGCCTCCAGAGCTCGGGGCTGAAACCTGTGATATGCTCTCTGAGAAAAGTTCACCATCAAAGGCACAAGACAAGGACAGAAAGCCCCACTGCCTGGGAAGCTCCAGGATTGGTCTTCGAAGCAAACTGAAATGTGGGGTACCTGGGGTTTCAGCCCCACGTTGAAGATGCTGCTCGTGGTCTGTCCTTGGCTCTGAGAGCACAACACCCTGAGCCGGCGCGGGGCCCCTGTCCTTCTTCAGGACCCGCTGGCTCCCTCCCATGCACTCTCCCCTCAATGTCCCTGTCTTCCCAGCACAGAACAAATCTGGGTTTCCATTCCCTCGTGGGTGTTGTGAAGAACAGGGTAACTCAGGGATGGTACCCGATACGTAGGACCTGTCCTGGCTCCTGTCTTCCAACAGGGGAGGGGGCGGGGACCCTCAGCCCCACAGAAGGGGGAGGCCCAGGACCCTCACTCATTACCCAGGAGGCCGGGGCTCAGCACCACCACGGCCCCTGCCCGGTAGGCGCCAGAGTGGACAACTGCCGCCAGGTGGACCTAGAGTGTAGTGGGGGCTAGGACAGGGGCCCTGGGACCAGGAAGGACTGGGACTGGGACAGGGGTGGCTGGGACCAGGACAGGGGTAGCTATACCCTGCCCTGCTTCTGCACCTGAATTTCTAATTTTCATCGTTAAAATCAGAGCGCTCCCGACATCGTTGGTGAACCAACAAGCATACCGAGCTCAGGCTGCAGCTTCTTGTCGCCCACGTGCACGATGGTGCTGCTGTAGCTGCACTGGCTGGTGAGGGACACAACGCTCTCCGCCTTGCTGGGCAGCGTCAGCGATGGCAGGTGTGCGCTGACCCCTGCGTGGCTGTTCACCTTGGAGGATGACGCTGTCTCTTTGTAAGAGGAAATGGACACAGACACAGAAATGCAACAAAAGCAAACCGCTCGGACAAGACACCCCACTGTCTATGCGGTGCGCCAATACCCCAGGGACCCGCAGAGCCTGCATACACCCGGGCACATGACGGCCCATCCCCAGCTCTTTATTCACAGAGGAAAGCAGGAGAAGAGGGAAGTCTGAACTGGACACAGCCTGAGTGCTCTAATAGGAGGTAGACGGTTGGGAAGCTGCAGGTACTCTGGGTCTGGGCCTCTGACCAGGGCCCGAGGCCCTTCCAACAGGCCCACAGATGGCCAGGAGCCCACCATCCGCAGGGTGCTGGCCAGGGGCTGGCTCTGTGTCCCTGAGGACTAGGGCAGGGACTGTCCATCACAGTGGGACTGCCCAACATGAGTGCTCCATCAACAGGGGGCTACCCAGTCTTTGGTCCTGGTAAGGCCCAGCAGTAACACTCAGAACGCTCGAGAGGCCTGTGGGGTGAAATCCGACTCAGGTGTGCTAACATTCGGAGGCCTGTGCTCTTCCGAGAGACCACAGAAACAAGACCCGCCCAAGAACGGCAGGGTGAGGTGCCCCCAGGTCTCCAGCAGCCCCAGCAAGATCCAAGTCTCAAAGTCCCAAATCACCTTTACCTCCAGCTTGTAAGAAGATCCTAAGTTTTGAGCTACTCTGGTCATGGAAAAACCAGCCTACACCCATACTGTGTCCTTGAAGCTGCTCAGACTTCCTGCGGGAGGGGCGGGGCTCCGGGCCTTCAGTGACACCTGACCCCACCCCCACCCCCACGGAGGACCCCAGTCAGCGCATGCGGCACAGCTCAAAGCAACAAGACACCTGCGGAAGGCAGCCCGGGGCTGGCCACTGCCTGTCGCTTATCGCTGGCCTTCTGCGTCGCCACGTTCACTGGGAACTCACACTTCCTCTTGAGGGTGGCCGCCTCACTGCAGCTCTCCAGGTATCTGCACGGAGAGTTGGAAAGGGCCTCGTGGGACACGGGAGCCCCAGGGGCACGTGGAGGAGCCTGGAAGGCGGGGGAGGGGGGAGGTGACCGCACCTGATGACACCGTCCAGGCAGCTGATCTGCTGGTAGGAGCCAGCGGGCGGGTTCCTGCAGCCCAGCTCCTCGGGAGAGCCGCCCGTCGGCAGGCTAGTACCAGAGCTGTCCTGTTCCACGGGGACAGCTTTCATCTGAGCAGAGGAACTACTCGGGGTCTCTGAAAGGACAAAACGGTTTTCTCAGGTAAAACCTGTGTCCCCCAAAGAGGATTCTCTAGTCAGAAAGCATTTCCATGCAACCTAAAAGTCAGGCTGTGATTCTCAAACACAGAAACCCAGGGCCAGCCTGCTCTTCAGGCAGCCTGGTGGGGGCGAGCGTCCCTGTGACACCCCCAGAGGGAAGCTGGAGGGCGCTGTCACCAGGTGGGGGCCGCCTCCCCCTAGGGCTATCCCCAGGCTCAAGGACTTAGCAGTGGAAAAGGCCAGGTCTTCCTGGAACTCCTGAAATGTGCAGGGCCAGTAAGATGGCAGATGCTTTAGGGTTGATGGATAGTTCCTGTCTCGGAGAGGAGAGACCCCCCCAGAAATGTGAGCCGGTGTCGTTAATGATTTTGTGTCCCCAGGGCAGACTGCTGTGGATGCTTCTCTTCCTGCCTTCTCCGCACACACCCCTGTGCTGTTCCCTGAGGGGTCCCCAGGGGCAGAGCCGTGTCCTGCTCCACGTGGCATCCCTGCAAACCCACACAGACTATAGCATGGCCACTGAGGGCAGCGTGCACCCCTACTTGTCCCGGATGCCAAAATTCCTGGTGAAGAAGAGATATGCGGCAGCCACCAGAGGCTTCCTGGAGGAGGTGAGCCCTGAGTGCAGGGGATGAGCAGGAGCCCCGCAGGGACAGAGGCCACAGGGAACCCAGGTACAAGGGTGCCAAGTCGCAACATGGTGAGGTGGGCTCAGGGAGTGTGGGGTGGTGGACAGCCCCTGTGCCTCTGGCTCCCCGGGGTCGGGGGGCCCATGAACAAAGAAGGTGCTGTCCCCCTGGGACACTTCATTTACAGGGACAATTGCTTGTGGGTTGGCTGGGCAGCCCCCCCAACTCGGGTGAGTGTGTGCACATGCTCACGTGAGTGTAAGCACCCACACTCTGGCCACTACACCCAGTGACAGCAGGGGCCACGGGCAGGCCTTGGCCCACCTCAGCAGGTGTCAAGGGCGCCCGGCGACGAGGGTCAGCAAGCCTGATGGAGCAAGGGCCCAGGCTGCCCGGCGCCATCACAGAGCCAGCTGCCCAGCAGGGGAGGGGAGACAGCTCGCTGAGGGGGTCAGTTCCCTGCCATCCAGGGTGAAACTCAAAGCCACACTAACGTTTAGTCAAGGAAATGGAGAGAAAGTTCTTACCTGTTGCAGATTTTTCCTTTTGTTCTCCAGATTCCCCAGGATGACTTTTGTTTTTGATGTTGCCATTATTTTTACAAATTTCCTGGAGGAGAAACAAAGGGACATGTTATTCCCTCTAGGACACCCTATCATGGTTCAGCCTGTCCTCATGGTGAGGACAGAGGAGAGCCACAGAAATTGGAGTGAGGCAGGGCCAGAGAAAACGCGTTTGGCCATCTCAGGAATGCAGAGCGATGTGGCATTTCTGTGATGTCCTCACTCTTGCCTGATTGCCTGCTTTAAGTCATTTTCACCCAAACTGTAGTCACAGCTTTTGGCTGTCCCCACCCCTCTCTTGGAGAGTAGAGCAGGGAGCAGGGTTCTGAGAGTGGGCGGCCAGGTCTCCCCAGGACAAGGGATAGACAGGGGCAGAAGGGACTTACGGTCCTCCTGCGGCGGGAGTCCTCGTGACCATTGCTGTCACTGGATGAGGTCTGGCTCATGAGATGTTCGTGGGACCCGTTGCTGCCCAGGCTCCCGTAGCCGCTGGAGCCGCTGTGGGGGACGGGCTGGGGACACAGCAGACAGGAAGGTATTGGACGCGGTTCAGGGGGTGTGTGTGGCTGACACTGTGGGGTTAGTGCCCCCCCCCCCACACACCTATCTCACAGAGAGGCTGTCACCTGCCTGGGGTGCTGTGTGAGGACAGGTGGGGCTGGGCTGGCTGGCAGGGTCAGGCTGTGGGGTGCCCCTGAGAGAGGATTCATTCAACCCTCTCCCTCGGCTCACACGGCATGGGCCAGTCCAGGCTCTATCCAGGGGTTTTAGAAACAAGGCGCACTGCGGTTTTGCCGCAGTCTCGGGAGACAGAGGAGCAGAGCTGCCCAGTCGGAGGACTGGTGCTTACACTGTCTTCTTGAGAACTACGTCCCCAGGAAGAGGGAAAAGGTATCCTCATGCCCCCCAGGTCCTGGTACAGTGACCCCCTCCCACCCATTGCGCCCGTGGGGGGCCATGAGCGGGCTGGCAGCAGGGCCTCAGGGGTGGACTCGGGGGCTGGGTGTGTCTTTCAGTCACTTGCTCAGGGCTACAGTTCAGACACAGGCACCCCAAATATGCAAGGGGTGCCACCCCCAACTCTGCAAGCCACAGGTGTGCCTGACTGTCCAGGCCTAGACCACAGATGCCAGTGGCGCAGAGTGGGGCTGGATGGAGTGAGATGGCCAGCCCAGGTCTCTGGGCAGCTCCGGGCCACTGGCACAGGGGACAGGAAGGCGTGTAGGCAGCATACCCACCTGGAGCAGCAGCCGGTGGATCTGCTCTGTGAGCCCCTGAATGCGGGGGGGGCGGGTCCTTCTCCTCCACTGGAGACTGAGCTGAGAACACGTCCTCATTCAAAGGGCCCCTGTGCAGTTTTAACTGGTCTGTCAGCTGGGCCCCCTGCTGCACAGCCCGGCTGGCCTCCTCCCTGCACACCCCTGGGCTGCTACCCGCCCCTCCCTCCTGCTTGCTGCTCTGCTGTAGGAGATCCCGCCCACCTGGAGTCACAGGCACATGACAGGAGGTGGCTTGGGTCCTGGCCACCCAGTCCTGCCCTCTGCCACCTGCTGGTGGGGGAAATGAGGGTCCCTGGGCTGCCCCAGGCCCTGGGAGCACTCACACCCTGACTCTGTGTCTGCCGATGATGAAGGAGATCTTCCTGCTCCACGGGTTGATGAAGCTGGACCAGCTGGTGTCCAGAGTGACGTACTCGCCGTTCCGGGCACGGAACCGAATGGGAGAATAGTCGAAGGGCTGCCCACCAGATTGTACAACTGTGAGAGTGAGAGCCATGTGGGCATGAGGACAGGTGTCTGGTGCTCTTGGGAAGAGGAGAGCTGAGGGGCACTCCACTCTGGAGTCAGCTCAGAACTTTCTAAGAGGCCAACCTCCTCGACCCTATGGCTTTCAAACACCCCCCTCCACATACAACTTGGCTTTAAATTGCAACAGCGGGCTGTCTCTAGAAGTTTCCAGAAGTGCCACCACAGATCTCAGGACATGCACCTCTGCTACCCTTGACTGGTCTTCTTCAGGATGCTCAGTGTTCCCTGTGTCTGCAAGACCTGGGCTTGGTGGGGACATGGATCACCCACTCCCTTGGCCTGGTTCAGCGCCTCTGTCACCACCGCTGAACCTGCCCCCCCTCCCCCACCTGCCAGGGAAGCCAACAGTAAAAGCAGGTGCCAAAGATTCAGGTCCCACAAAGGGACGCACGGGAGGTGATTACTCTCAACTGACAGAGAGAGGGAGTGAGCACAGAGCCACAGCATCTGTCCCCACATGCAGGAAACTGATGTGACCCATCTACACAGGGCACTGATCCCAGGCTTTCCCAGGAAATGGGACCTACTCTTTTTATGGATGGTGAGCATCAAAGGCCGGTCACTCGGGTGAAGTTGCAGGAGCATGGGGGTCTCAATCAGGTCCTGAGGTAGGTAGCCCAGGAGGGGGACCGCCCTGCAAGGCAAGCACAGGCATCATGCTCAGGGGCAGCCCCCGCTGGGCCTCAGCACCCCCGCTACCCTCCGGGGACCCCCTCCAGAACACCGCCTCCAGGCAGAGCAGCAGACCGGCTCTGGGAACCCTCCTGCTCCTTGGAAAAAAGTCACAGACGCCCAATTCCCCAAAGATCAAGGTTTGGGAATGAGGCTGACAGAGAACAGTGTTTCAATTAATTAGCAAACAGAAGCCTCCCCCCAGGTCTGGGATAGAAAACTTGGCCCTATGAAGCCCGGCCCAGTACAGGCTCAGGCCTGTAGCCGTGTGGCTTAGCTGCTGAAAGAATAAATCATGATCATGTTTTTGCTGTTCCTCTTTTAAGATCTTTTCTTTCTTTGTGTCATTAGCAAGTTCGACCAGATGGGGCTGGCATGGCCCTTTTTTTAAAAAAAAAAAGTGTTGCCTGGACTCTGGAAAACTCCATGTGCCTCCTTTCCAGCTCCAGAGGGTTCCCTTGTCCTATTACTCTGGCCACTGTGTCTGTCTAGTCCCGCAGAGTCGCCGTAAGCTGGGCGCCTTTGCTCTTCTCCTGTCACTGCTATTCTACCTTCTGGGAGAAGGTTTGGGGGTGAACTTCCTGGTGCCCCTTTGCCTCTGTGTTGGGCGTCCTCTGCCCACTCAGCTACTGTTCCCTCTCCTAGACGTGAGTCTCAGCCTTCCCCCTGGAGGCCAGTCTTCTTGCCTCTGAGCTGATGTTTCCTCCAACTCCTCAGCTCCAGTGGAAGAACATTCTCCAAGCCTTTAGAGCAAATCTTGCTCGTTTCCCAGTAGAATGGAACTTTCTTGTGGGCCCAGTGTTATTATTTGATTTTCTCCTCCTGGTCCAAAACACTCTCTCTCCAGGCCTATGATTTCCTTTGACAGGATATACAAAATGTTCCTGGCACCCTTCCAGGTCAAGGCTTGGCAAGGTGAGGGGGAGGAGGGGGGAGAGGAGAAGAGGAAGAGGAAGGAGAGGAAGAGGAGGAGAAAGAGGTGGAAGAGGGGACAGGAGAAGAAAGAAAGGGGGAAGGAGGACGGGGGGAAGGGGGAGGAGGAAGAGAGGAAGGGCAGAAGGAAGGCAGGAGGAAGGGGGAGTGTGGGGAGGAGTCCTGGTCACCTGCCCAGCTGTCCTGCGCTCTGTGGCCTGTCCAGGATGGGTGCCTGGTGCCTCTGTGCCAGGTGTAGGCAGTGGGGTGGCCTGGGTCCTTGTTAGCACCTGTGGAGGCCCCCTTGGCCCATTTGAGAAAGCCCAGAGTGCCAGTACACCCAGGTCCACTCCCCCCAGGGCTTCTGAGGAAAGCTCTTCCCCATCCCTGCCAGCAGCCAGTGGTATTTTTGGTGTCGTGCAGGGGGAGCTGGGGGAAGGCGCTCCAAGGGCCTCACCCAAAGCCAGCCAACTCAGAACACTCTCCCAGCAGTGCTCCCGCTCCAGCTAGAGCGCCTTGGGCGGGAGACGGAGCAGACTCTCCAGACCGGAATGGAGGTGATCCAGCACCCCTCTACCCCCCATGCCGGGAGCAGTCTGTGGCACACAGGCCGGCATGTGCAGCTCTGCTGGGATCCTGCCAATGGTGTCTCCAGCTTCAACCCTAACCCTGTCCCAAGCCCACCACCGTGGCTGTGCCATTTTTCACTCACGTGCGATTCTAAAATGAGTTTCAACAGGATAATAAAAATATACTTAATGAGAACAATGCCCAGCTTCCAGACACCCCTTTTACATAATATTCACATCGCAGGAGATTTTTAGTGCAATTCCAGAATGATTTCATTGCCTATAGTTCAACATTTTTGTGGATTCCCACCTCCGTAAAACCAACACACAGCCTTCATTTTAGCTACACAGCTTCAATGTCAAACAGGAACGTTCACTGAGCTTTACTTAATTGCCACGAGGGAACCACCAAGATAATGGTGAAATGCTAACCAGCATGTGACCGAGTCAGCTGCTGTGAAGGGTATGGTCCTGACTTCAAGACAAGCCCAGTGCAGGGGGAGGTGGGGGTGAGGGGCGGCAGACGGGTCAGTGTCATGGCACACTTACCTTTCGTCCACATCCTGGAACAGACAATTTGGTGTATGTGTGGTCGTAAAAATTCTCTTTTCAGGAGGAATTCTAGGGGCTGAAAGAATAGAATTTTACATAGGTTTATGATTCTAACAAATACACACTTAGCACAGTTCTACTATGGCTACTAGAAAATACCACATAGATTCGGATGGATGGGCAGTGAAGGAAGAAGATTCACAAGTGGACCCAGGAGAAAGCCCACTGCACGGGGAACGGACCCTACACTTGATGACCACCAGCCAGCCTTCTTAACCTCCTTGTGGAGGGTTTAGTCTAGAAAGTGAAGAATCACCACATTCACAGAACTGTGTCGTGACCCATAGGCATCTCTTAATGAAATCACGGGGGAAGGCCAAATTCATGATTTTTAAGATCCAAGAGGGAGCTGAACAAATTGTTTTTAAGAAATGAGTTAAGTCTTTAGATTCAAAATTCTCAGCAAATATCCTTGTCTTGGGGACTTCGGAGTTTCTAGGGAGGGCAAAGGTGGTGGAATAATTTGCATAAAGGAAATCATCTATCCAGAATTTCCCTCAAACACCAAGTTCATGGACAAAACACTCAAAATCCAAAGCTTCCTTCTTGAAGGAGACTCAGATCATATCAGGGAATAACTTGTTGAAATCTAAGTAACCCTATAAATCTTTATAGACCGTGTGGAAGAGAATGTTCTCTGCAGACAAACTCACCAAACATTTCCCTCAGTTTTAAGAAACACCTTTTTAAAAGATGACCTCATCAACCCCTGGGACAAGGTTCTGAGTACCAGGAAACATTGACTGGACTGGGTCCCTGTGGTCAGTAGTTACAGACGGCGCCTACCCTGTGAGAATTCTGAAGCCATGTGGCTGAGTTGCCAGGATGAGGAAGGTTCCAGGCCAGGTATGAGGGCTGGTACCACACGAGGACCACGTCATGATGCTGTTCAGTGGGAGGAAGTGGCCAGAAGGACAGAATCAGGGTGGCCAAACACCTTGGGGCCATTTGGGCTTCAAGGGAAAGCCCAGATCTGGGGAGGGGATGGCCTGAGAAGTGAGCAGGACCATGGACGGACAGGTGGGATAAGCCTGCTGTGATGACTGGCTTTCTACATGTAGAAGAAGGGAGGAGAGAGCAGGAGCACAGACTGGGAGTCAGTGGGCCAGCCTGCCTAGAGAAGCCACTGCAAGTGGAGAGGGTGGAGAATGCAGGGGACAGTAGATGGGCCCAGGTCGGGGGGGGGGGGGGGGGGGGGGGGCGGGGTTTGGGTTCTGAGCAGGCAGGGGTGTCCCGGCACTCTTCCGGGGGTGGGGGTACATAAGGGTGGGAGGGGCTTGGGGACTTGGAGCTGAGGGCCATTCTCACTACACAGATGGAAGGCAGTGGCTGGGGAAGGGGGAGGGGCACTTTGGTTGTGGAACAGGCTAGTCATGGGTGGGATATGCCAGCACCCGGACCCCTGTAACAGACATGGGGAGGTGGTTGGGCCCCGGGTATGGGGAAGGCCAGGGGGCAAATGTGGGTGTGCATCTAGAGGGAGATGGAGACGTTGCCCAAGGCTGGGAGGCAAGGCCAGGGCTGGCGGTCAGCCTTACCTACATTAGGTGTGAACCAGGACCATCAACAAGGGACCAGACAGAGCCGCCTCCCACCCCTGGCCAGGCGGTTACCTTCGTAGCCCGAGTGTACTCTCTCGGCCAGCAGCACGCAGCACAGCTGGCCCCCGGTGCCCTGCGGGTCCCGCACCTTGACCAGGTAAGGCGTCATGCGGAACGGGTGGTAGTCAATCTCGTTCTCATGGGTTTTCCCAACGCTGTGGAGGAGGCCCAGTTAAAGGTTTGCAATTAGGATGGAAGGAATTGTCCTTTCTTGCTAGTCACCGCTCCCCCAGTAGTGGCTCTTCCCAGAGCAGTCCTTTCATATGCTGTCTAGAAGCCTGACACACAGAGCCAGGCCCCTTGCCTGGTAACCCGGGCCAAGCTTGGCACTCTGGCCTGGGCCTGTGGTGTGTGCTTTGGCCCCACATGCTCAGATGCCCATGACATCAAGGGCAGACAGGACAGTGAACAGCCCTGGGCGGTGGGAGGTCTCCCAGGAGCCCTGCTCCAGAGCACTTCCATCGGGGGGATGGACATTGCTTCAATGGTGAGGCCCCAACCCCAGCTTCTGAGAGCGCCCGGACCTGGCCAGGGGTTGCTCCTGACCCTGCAACTGGACACTCAAGCAGTCACCTTGTTTTGGGCCAAAAGCCTGCTGTTGGGAGAGCTGGAGAGCTGTGGGCTCTCCCTGGGAAAACACACATTTGAACTAAAGGCTGCATGTGTGTTTTGCGTCCTCCCTGGGGGACATGCCTTCCCAGTGAGGGGTCCTCAGGCAGCTTGCCAGGTGACAGACACCAAGTCCAGGCTCCCTAGGCTCTCTTTGTGGGGCACTGAAATCACCCCACTGTTGACCAGGCTGTCTCAACGCTTTGTTATGAAAATGATGTTCTCACATAGACTTTTTAGGAATATGCGCACACGTGGCAGGGGCATGTCCCACAAAGCTTCTACCCTAAAGAACAGGGGTGCGGAGGGACACAGGGGTCATAGCACAGCAGGAACTGGTAGGGGGCAGTCCTACGTCTCCTCAACCCCATAAGAGATGCTCAGGAGAGAAGATTTGTGCCATTCCCAGTTGGGGAACACCTGTCACAGGCTTACCTGACGCGGCAGAAGAATGATTTCTCCTCCATGCATTCTTGAGTAAACGAATCTGAGAGAGAGAGTACAAAGTCAGCCATCCAAGAGCACAGCACAGTACAGACAGGGCTCTGTTTCCCCCAAGCTATGGAGTCAGGGCGTGAATGCGTATTTACATGAACAGAAAGTGAAGCCCTTAGGGATCATTCTTCATAGTACTGACTAAAGTCAAACATATTTCATGAATGTAACACATACCAAATTATGGAATGCTAAAAGCTTACCACCAGCTGTTTACCAGTTTTGAAACAGTTCACAGGCTCCCACAAACACACCAACTAACAATTTAACTCCGGGAGACAGTTTGATGGGCAGAATTTTTGCACATAAAGCCCTAAACGTTTCAACCCACATATTTTGGGGGGGCGGATATTCAGTTCTAACAGAAGCAACTCAGGTCACTTCAAAGTTTATATCAATCTTTCTGTTAAAATGTTAACCTACTTCAAAATCTGAAACGCCTAGCAAAAACATGATGTCACTCCAGCAGCATCATCAAAGATGAGGAAATGGTGTTTTCACAATATAGGATTTTTAAAAAAGGAAATCTTAGACATTGATCTTTCACATAAAGTTTCCTCTATTCAAAAGAAAGAGGAGAAGTAGGAAATCATTAGTAGGGGAAAATGGTGTAAAATTTCCAGCCTGGAAAGGCCCTAGAGAAGTCACCTGGTCCTTCTTTTTCATTCAGACACAAATTCGGAGGCAATCATCCCAGGGAGCCGGTGCCGGCCTGTTTGTGCCATAAACCCACATGTGGAGTGATGTCCCTTCCACACAGTGACCTACAGGTTCTCATGACACACACTGCAAGCTTTAGGGACCTGACTGGGCAGTCCTCGGGGGAAATTCTGGAGAAGGTGGGTGGCTTTATATCCCAAACCAAAAGTGACCATCTCTTTTTGTGAGTCAATCCTAATGCCCAGGTGGCCCACTGTCAGGAAGGTACAGCTGGGGAACAGCGGTGGTGGCGCTGGGCGGTGGTGGAATGGCAGCCTGGCCGGCCGGCTGACTACAAACAGGAGGAGGTGGGGTGTGTGCGGCGGAGAGGGACCTGTGGTCCAGGAGATCACGAATGAGGTCACTCCTGTCTGAGTGACTCCCAGGCCCACTGTTTCCCGTCACCTGTCCTGGCTGCTTAGTGTTTCTGTCCATGTGTTTACCTTCAGCTCCGAGGGACCAGGGCCCAGCGAGGGGCAGGCAGACAGATGCTGCCAGACTCACAGGTCAAGAGTGGGCTTCTGCTGGCCACTCTGCTCAATGAAAGTGTTGGTGGGGTTGGGGGATGGGCGTAGCTGCAGGGAAGGCCTGAGCTGATCTGGTACCTTCTGCCAGGATCCCATGATATGTTTCTGCTGAGACTTTTCTGGTCAACTATCCTGTCCCGTGCCTACGTATGGGCAAGGCCTGTGCTGGCCACGGTAAGAGCGTCCAGGCTTCTGGACCCTGAATCCTCCCGGTCATGTGGGAGGAGGGGGACAAGGACAGGCCATGGAGCATGGCCTGCAGCCACAGCAGGGCTGTCCAGCCTGGTTGGGAAGCCTGACGCGAGGCATGGCCGGCAGGGGGCGCATGGCTCAGCCTACGGTGCCCGCAAACCACACCCCACCCCCACCCCCCCGCCCTGGAAGGAGCAGCCCCCACATTCTACACGCCACAGATGCAGAAGCCCAGGCAGCTGGGCCATCGCCCTGGGGACCTCACCTGCTCCGCTACACATGCTCCAGGGCGGGAGCTTGTAAGGCGTGGTGGAGGCATGGAACACGCTCACGTCATGAGGCGCCAGGAACTCCACGAACCTGGCGCCATAGAAGGCGTCCCTTTTACAGTGGAAGATGGAGGCAACTTGGTCAGAGATGTACAGGATCTTCCCAGTGACCAGGGACACGGCCGCAGCAAACATACCCTGGAAGGAAGCAGCAGCTGCATGAGGACAGGCTGCCCCTCCCCAAGGGGCACAGATCTGGGAGGTCAGGAGAGGCCTCTGGGCTCCCCCCTCCAGCCCCTTGCATCTCGCTGGGACCCACAACCACAAACCTCTGCCAGCCCCTCTCTCTCCCAGGGTGCGGGGGTTGGGGGGGGGGGGGAGGTGGTGCCGCCTGGGCAGCTAGAGGCTCCCGCCTGGGCTTGCTCCCAGCTGGCTAGTGGCCTGAGCCCTGGCCCAGAGCCCCCAGGGGGTTCCGCCACAGTGGGGGCACCGGAAGGAGGAGATGGGAGGGATTGGGGAGCCCCACTCCCCAGACCAGTTTTGCCATGATGCCAGTAGGTCTGGATCCCCACCTGCCTTTATGTCTGCTCTCTGAGAAGCAGGAGCACAGGGGAAGGGACAACTCTCTTCCCTTCCCCTAGACCTCCAAGGGTGCCCCGCCCTTACGGGGTGCTTAGAAAGGCACAGGCTTTGGAGTCTCACCAGCTGAGTTCAAATCCCAGCCCCCCAACCCCCACAAAGAGAGCCTAAGGTCCCCTGGTTACTGCTCAGTCAAGGTGGGGCTTGCTCTTACACACACAAGGTTTGGGGGTGGATCAGCCATGACAGATGGACTAACTCACAGAAAATAGCGGTAGCTATGTCTGAGTCACAGACTTTACATTGTTATTTAAGGTAGTAGCTGACTTCCCGAAATTCCAGACTCTGTTGTCCTAAAGCCCCGACTGCCTGTGCTCAGCCTCAGCCAACTCACCAGGGGAAGCTCCGCTTTCTGGGTTAAGACGTCACTCATGTCTGACACTTACCACGTTCTTCACAATGAACTCGGAGGTGACACACTCAATCTCTTCTATGGTGTAGGAGGGCACGTTGGCACTGCAGGGGTGGTTCTCACTGGACATGAGCAGCTGGTAATACTCCTCATTGGCTGCAGAGGAGACCAAGGGGGGCTGAAAATGGCCCCACCTCCCTGTGCTGGGGGCTCTATTCTTCTCATGAGAAAGGGGGCTACGCACACTATCTTCCTGGGACGCCAAGAGAACGGAGCGGAGAAATGTGAAGGCAAAGCAAACAGAAGTCTGTTTTAGTTTGAAAAATCTGAAGACCTTTGATTACAGAACTTTTTAGATGGTAAGTACACATTATTTTACATAACATGGGCACAGAGTTCCTCCTAACCCTCACTTTGCCGGCAAGGTCCTCAATCACGACACAAGGCTGACATTTCCTCTTAGGACGGCTGTGGCAGTTTTTGCACCTGCTCCTTGGGGCCGGGGCAGACACCTCCATCCAGACAGAGTCCCTCACTCAAAAACACGAGATGCGAGAAATGATGCTGCAGGAGACTGATTCCAACAGAGCCCAAGGCCAGCGCCACTCACCCCACAACGTATATGGCTCTTGGGGGCAGACTATTGCGGGGCTGCCCACCCAGCACCTGAGGCTGGGGACAGTCCTCAGGGAGGGGTGCTGGCAGACCTGCCCTTCAGAGAACCTCCCCCCTCCCCCGCAGTTTATGAGCACCCTTGGGTGGGCTGGCTGAGCACGGTGTCTGCTTTCACAGTATTAACCCTCACCAAACAGACACAGCCTTGGATAGGAGCTGGCAGAGAAACTTAGGGCTGCAGAGGGCACCCAGGAGGCCAGCGCATGCCAGCACACAGCAGAGCCCAGGCCCCCATGCCTGGTGCAAGCCCTCCCCACCAGACCTTACAGGACAGGCAATGACGCCCTTCCGACGAACGTTGTCCAAACGTTAGAAGACACAAAGACTATTTGAAATAGGACTTCATATCCATCGTTATCTGTGAGAAGCCTTGCCCTGCCTGTAAACTGATCACAGAATAAAGCCCACTGTCTGACCTTGAACTCAGCCTTCATGACTTCTCTGCTTTCATGCATTTCCAATGCGCAGAGTCCCCTGGGACCTCAGCGTGTGTGTGTCGCATACGTGCAGGTAAAGTGGAGCAGGGGAGGGGCTCCCACATCTGCTGGGAGAGGACACCTCCCTCACCTGCCCTAATGAGATGCTGGCCTGGCTTCTGTCCCTGCTTACTGGTCATAAGGTACTGAAACAGTGAAGAAATTCCTCAAAGCACAGGTGGTTTCCTGTGTAACAAGAAAGGGCTCACCCCAGTGTTCGCTGCTATAAAATCAGGATGCCCATGTGGATACCTTTTCCAGGCTTCCTGCTGCTTTCTCTAACACGCTGGAGGAAACTTAAAAATTCTCAATGCTCCCATCCCCACTCCCACCGACAGACAGAGAGGCAAGGCTGCATGGACCTTTCTGACCGCCTAGAGCTAAAGCATCCTGAGATGACCCTGAATGCAGGGGTCACAGCCCAAACCTCCAGGGATGGGTGTCTGCAGGAGTTCGATGAGCAGTCAAGTTCATGAGTCAGTCGCTAGAAATGCTGGCACCTCCCCCACAGTGGTGTGTTCTACTATCCTGGAGACAGACCCAAGAGATGGGGGGGGGCGGCAGGGCACCTGCTCAGCAGGAGTCCAGCTGCAGCAGCAAGGGAAGGAAGACTCAGGGCTCTTGGAAGTTATATAAGGGGCTTGGAGTTTATTGAATGTCAAGGTTCTGAGCTGATGATGTAAATATTTTGACAACTGCAGTGTTCGTTCATGGATTCCTGCACTGCATCTACGAAGACTTCCGCACACGTGTTCTCAGGTGAAAGCCTTGGTCCAGACCACAGACCAGTCCTAAAAGCTCTTACAGTTTCTGTCACCTAATAAAAAGGTCCAAGCATGTCCACAACAGGAGCAGAATGTGGACCGTGGAGGGCTTATCACTGTGCACTGGGGATGGAAGGAGGCACTCAGTCCTGGTTTCCTGGTTGAATAAAAGACAACCTGGATGGAAATTCACACCTTTCTAGACGAACAAGAAATGGACTGCCCAAGGTCTTAGGTGCAGGAGCTCTAAAGTACTGTCTTGTGAGGATAAGATCTGGCAAGATCTTGTTATTTTTCAAAGGAACAACCAGCCCTCAGCTCAACACTGTAGGTGTTACTCTGAAATTGGACTCAGAGCTGCTCATCCATTTCAGTGAACTCCAGCTCAACTCCGGCCAGAGCCTGGAGGAAGCTGGGCTCTCCTGACCTGACCCCATCCCACAGCAGAAAACCTTCACATCGTAAATACTTTCCTTTTTATCAGCTGGTTTTCTACCTGTTTTGTTTTGTTTTGTTTTTTTCCTCTAAAAGTCAAGTACAATAGAAACGTTGTAAAGACTTCAGACTTCTAGAATTTCCTACTGCAATTTCAGGGTTGGGTTTTAGAAAGTCGACACAATCCACGTTATTTCAACAAGTTGGGAACAAATACATGAGCCGGACGTACCTTTCACCTGCTTCACGCTCCTTAGCGCGTACTTCAAGGTGGCCAGCGTGCTGGCTTTCCCCTTGGCCTTCTTGTCTACTGGCAGGTGGACCTTCAGCTCCTTTAACGTTTTTATCAGCTCCTTGTGCGCATCTGCTTTGGCGGACTGCTCGCTGTTACGGCAATAAAGAAAGAGGCGATCACGTGTTAGCTTCCCGATTCCTCCTTCCTGCACTTCTAGTCCCATTTCTCATCCTGATGACTAAGACATTCAGTCTGTGTGGTTCTCTGTAGGATACACAGCACCCTTGGCCTTCTCCCTACCAGAGGCCAGAAGTCTCCTTGCCAACTGTGACCACCAAAGATGTCTCCTGATGCTGCCACCCATGTCCTGTGGAGACGGAAAGCCCTAGCCTAGAACCACTACACTCACCTAAGTGGGGACTGCAGAAGCCCACCCCATCTCGGGCTCTTTGCCCCACCCCCCAGGCTGGAGCTGGGCTTTGCCCCTCAAAGCTGTGCCTTCCTGCCCTGTGTCAGACAGAAAAGGATAGAGCAATGGAAATGACAGAGGACAGCCAACTGGTGTCCTGTGGCAGAAACGTGAATGAGGAACACAGGAAGACCATAGGGAGGAAAGAATTGTATGAAAGAGCTCTAAACATAAGGCTACAGAGATGGGAAGAAGACAAAACAGGTGGGCCCTTCCCTGTTTAGAGCAGAGAGTACAGAAAGAAAGCAGGAGTCAGGTCTCAGGAGAAGATGGCCAGATGCCCACACACCCAGGCCCGAGAGCTGGAGTTTGCTCCAGTGGTGATCCGAAAATGTCTGTGGGGGCCATCTGGGTGGCTCAGGCGGCTAAGCGCCTGCCTTTGGCTCAGGTCATGATCCCAGGGTCCTAGGATCAAGTCCTGTGTCAGGATCCCTGCTCAGTGGGGGGGGTCTGCTTCTCCCTCCCTCCCCACCCCCACTCGTGCGCGCTCTCTCTCTCTCTCTCTCTCTCTCTCAGATAAATAAAATCTTAAAAGAAAATGTCTGTGGATGTGAAATTAAGGATACCGTTGTTACCAACACCTAGAAAGGGGGAGGAATGTTCCGGATGAACATGTCTACAGTGCAGACAAGGCCTGTGAAGTCGGAGCTGTAGGGGCTCCAGACCCAGAGCATCATAAGGGGCCCTGAGCAGCTGGGGTCTGAGAGGGCGAGGCCAGCTCCCAGCCCAGACAGCTGCACAGACCGACAGGTTCTAGCAGAGGCTTGCAAAATACCACATTACCCCCAAACTCACCTCTAATTACAAATCTCCAGTCCTCTGAGACCGTAAAGCAAGGGACTTGTGACTGGCCTTACCTGCAGCCACTTGCAGACGTGCTGTGTTCAGACTTTGCCATCATGAGGTCGAAGGTATTGGGACTGTGAGCACGAGAAATAAAGGCCAGTCTCAGAGGACTGCAGGCTCTGTCCACCCCCTCATCCAACCAGTGATGACAATCCAGATTATCCCACACAGAGTAAGACAATTACAAGAAACACAGGGTTAAGATAAAGCCGGAGCGTAAGACCTTCAAGTCTCAGGTACTGGGAGGACTGACAGAGCAAGGTCATGTTGTACAGACACCTGCTGCTAGTAGAGCCACCAGTCCCCCTGCTCCCGAGATCTTGCTATGCTCACTCGGCATCTATCCATCCACAGTCAGGGGGTCAACATCAACAGCAGCATCATTATAGTAAATTTTAGTTATTCTCAATTAATAAGATTTTCTTTAAATGTTGAAAAACATGGGATCATGATTTAAAGACCACAAAAGCCATCAGACAGTGGGACGAGATGCTGAAAAAACAGACAAGTGGCCTGGCCTCCGTGGTCCGAAGGCTCCACCTACCCCGGGGGGGCGCTGGGCGGCCCCACCAGCATCCCCAGCTCCTGGCCGCCCCGGCAGTCCTGCCCCGGGGAGCAGTTCTCCTCAGTTTCATTCCCACTGGAGCCACTGCGCATGTGCACATCTTCCTGGAGCTGGGCTCCGCAGGGCTCAGGCTCCTCTGGCTCCCGGGCAGGGGGACCGGGGCTTGGGGGGTACTCGGCATATCCGTTCATGTTGGCTCTGCAGTGAAGCTGGGGAGAGAGAAATGTCATCAGGCCCTGGGGAGTGCGGGCCGTCACACGGCCATCATGGGCAGTGCTCCCCGGAATCTGTTTCCGCATTTCACTGCAGATGCCGGGAGCAGTCAGGGTCAATAACGGGTACTCTTTGTTCCTAGCCACTGGGCTCTTAGCTCCTCTCTCCTACCAGCCGGGAATCAGGAAGGCAGATGAATCCTGCGGCCACAGCCCCCAGTCATCAAACTGCTGGTGGATTAGCTGGGAGGCCACAAGAGGATGAAAGAGCATCAGTGGGCACCACCCAGCACGTGGGGAGCCTTGGGGAAATCTCCCCAGGTGACGGCGGGGAGCAGCACAGTTCGGAAGTGTTGGCTATCACAAGCTACAGGAAAGCCCAAGCCCAGGCTGTATGTAGGGGGAATCCCAGATGAGGCTGCAGAAGTAGGGAGACTTCAGGGAGAGAGGAGGTTGTGAAGCAGGTGTTGCTCTGTGAAGGGGGCCGAGAAGGTGGGAGCCCCGACAGCAGCATGGGGGTGCACGTGGCTGTGGGGGGGGGCATCACCAGGCCACGAAAGGGTTGGAGGTACCAGATAAATGATCTTTGTTGCATTTGGAAGGTCCTCACCACTGTGCTACATAAAAACTTGAACTTCCGTGTTTGGGGTAAGAGGGTAGAGAGGGGCTGAAAGAGACAGACCAGCCCTAAGGCTTTTGCAATAATTCTGGAAGACAACCCCGGGGATGAGCAGAAGCAGGGAGTATGCAAGGTGGGAGAGGTTCAACCAGGAGCCTAAGGATGGGGAGAGAGACGTCTTTGGGAGAGAAGGATCTAGGATGGTATCTCCTCAGGGTCCTGGCAGGAAGCAAAAGATGTTTGGGCCTGGAAGCTAGGCAGGCATGGGGAGGGAGAAGCTGTTACTACCCTGGGCCTGGAGGGCAGGAATTAAGGGTTACTGAAACCAGAGGAACCCAGACAACCTATAATTTGGGGGAACAGAGCTGGGGGTGTAAACCCTTGGCTTCTCTCTCCTCCTGACCTTTGTGGTCAGGAACCCAGATAGTAAGGGGACCCACTAGCACAGTCCCGGAAGGCCTCCCCCTGAGTGGGGGAGGGAAGATCCCGAGGGCCCTGACTGAGCAGAGTCTCCGGGCGCAGGCAGTGTGCACCACATAGCTTCCAAGTGCTCTGAGGAACAGGCCAGACACCTGGTTGTTAGAGACAACTACACACACACACTGTCCCATATAACCCTTGTGATCATTGACCACCAGATACCACATAACAGAGACCATTCTCCATTGTCTAGGGATGAGAAAACAGGCCAGTGACTTGAATGAGGCCACACAAGGCAGGTGACAATGCTGGATCCCAGGCCTGCCTGCTCCTGAAGATGAGGACCCATGGGGAATCCAACCACACCATTCTCTGGAAAACAGCAGGTCTCATCAGACCTTGTCTTGTATAGGAAGCAACAAATGGGAAAAAGCTAATGTGAGTCTTCCAAAAAGATGTGCAGCAAAGAGCAGATGAACACAACCTGCATGGCATGGGGAGACCAGCAGACTCAGATTGGCACCTACTCTGTAGCATAAAGAAAAATCGAGAAATGGTGGATTTAAGAAAACAAGTAATGAAGGATGAGCTGAAGCCACACAGTGAGAGGAAAATGCCACCGTAGAACAGAGAATCATAAAGACCAAGTCCAGAGTAGATAATGAAGAAGATGGCCCCAGAAATGTGGAGGATGAGTGCGAGGAACTTTGAAAAGCACCAACCAAGGAAAAGAGCAGCTACATCAGAGCTGTGTTTTTACCTGCAGGTAAAAATAGCTCTTTCTGAAAGAGATGTCACAACAGTGAAACAGAGACTCTAATGAAAGATACATACCAAGAGAACCATTCTGGCTGAAGACAGACTTGGAACTGCCAGTCGAAGGACTCCTTGAACACCATGCAAAGTTACATGAAGAGTCCAAGCTTAGAGCTGTCCCGATGTAAAACGATGTTTTCAAGAGAAAAAAAAAAAAATTCTACTCACATGCAAACAGGAAAAACAAACAGGTTACCTACAAAGGATGGAAAGTCACTGAGTCTTGGGCAGAAGATAACAGGCCCCAGAGTTGATACATGGAAGATGGTCTCCAAGGTTGTGGTCAAAGGGGGGAAAACCCAGTGAAGCAAGCCTGTTTGTTGTGGCTTCAGCAGCAGCAGGTGGCCAAGATCCTGACTCACAGAGAACCCACAGCCCCAGACCAGTGAAACACCTGACCGAAGTTAGAAACAAAACAAGCAAGTCTACTCCTCAGTCTTTGTTTGGTCTGCTTGCTTTTTAACATTTCAGAGATGCCTTAGCTGACTCAAAGAGAACACGGAAAGTGCTCACTTTTGGAAAGACAGAGACCAGAGAATAAGGATGGGCTATCCCCACAAAGGGAAACACTGAAGATCCACAAACCTGGAGAGAAGTTCAACCTCATTAGTCGTGAGGAAGACGCAAAGAATGAGGTCACCAAGAATCGACAGGACAGATGGCATCTAGTGTCCATCTGTGCAAGGCGGGGGACTTTGTGTGTTGTGGTCACTAATGGTCTTTCTGGACGGGACTCTGGGCGTGCCCAGGACATTTTTATAACCCTCGCCCTTCCCCCTGCTAGGAGGCCTCTCCACTTCCCAGGAATGCCTGTATGTGTGCACAAAGACCCAGGAGTGTGCTGTATGGAGAGAGAAAACTATCCAAGGACCAACCACAGGGAGGCTACTGGCATCCCAACTCAGGCATCTTGTCCACTATCCAGTGGCCAGTGGATCCAGTCCCTGGCCAGTCCCAGCCTCAATTTCCAAATGGGGTCTGTGCCTCCCTGGCCCCACCCCAGTCCTCTGCTCCCCCTGGGTCAGAGCACAGTCCCAGTCTGCATGGGTGTCTGCAGCTCTGTGTGGCCTCCCTGGCTGCCTCCTGAGCATCTCCCATTGTGGCCCGCCTCCTCGGCCCTGACCCTGAGCTCTGACCCCAGGGACTTTGCACTTGCTGCTCCCTGGTGCCCACAGGACCCTGCCAAGAGCCTGTCCATCCTGCACAAACAGCACTGACTCCTCCCCCACCTGCCCCACACCCCCTGCCTGGCTTCCAGTCCTCCAGTTCACCGCTGGACTCCACCCTGATGTGCAGGAGCTTCAGTTGTCCTCTGCTGTATCCCCAGAGCCCACACATACAGTTAGCGACATCAAGCCTGGGACATCTGTGCTAGGGAATACTAGGTACCTACTAAAGATAGGGAAACAAGACACATTGACAGAGGAAGATTCTAGGACACCAAGGAACAAGTTATAGAACAATAAAGAACAACAGTGGGACAGACGGCATTTAGGCAGGGCTAGATGCCGTCTTCCACTGAGTAACTCGCTCCGGACAACACACGGTGCTTCTGGACATCAGAGAATGGGACGGATGTCCTCCCTGCCCTCATGTCACTAACATCCCAGTGGGAACAAGAGATGATCCACAAGGGAATGGCATGTAATGGCTTAGAATGCTAAGCGGTCCTAGAAACAGCAACAGAGCAGATGAGGGGTGCGGCATGGGAGAGGCTGGGAGTGCCTCCAGAGAAGGCAAGTGCATTTTACCTTGTACCTGAGCCCCCTGTGTGTGGTGTTGATTCACAGCCTCTTGACCGCTCTCTCCCCCAACCTGTGGCTGCATCTGAGGAGACGCTCCCCTGATCCTCATGGCTTCACACCTAAGGCAGCCCGGAGTCTCTGGCCAGGCTGGCCACTCATGGCCTTAGACGAAGCAGCCCACGATGTGGGTGGGCCCTTGCCTCCCCAGCTGCTGCGGAAGGGGCCAGGGAAGCAACTGGCCCAGAGGGACAGCACACCCCCTGGGGTGAACTTTGGCTGTGGGGGATGGGAGATAGGACAGGTCAGCAGGTAACCCCCCCCCATTCCTCCCTTGAATGGAGTTCGGAAGCTCTTCTTTCTATCCTTTCTTTTTCATTGTCTTCTTTTCTGATGAGCCTTTCTGATGAAGCCCCCGCGGGCTGACAGACCAGCCTGTGTCCCAGCCTCTCTGCTCCCCTGTTTGCTCACTCTCGCTGTCTGGGACTGCACCCCCCCCACCCAGTGAAATGCTAGCATCAGGTGTTCTGCTTTTAAGAGAACCCAAATGAAGACAGACTGAAGAAAGTGAGAGAGTGGGCTGGGAAGGTGCTGGAGAAAGAACATTCTAGGCTTGGGGTGGAGGGGCAACTGCAAAGGTCCTGAGGCAGGACATTTGAGGAAGGTGGCACAGTCTGGAGCAGAGTGGGCAAGGAGGTGGTACGGGGTCAGAACTGGATCACAGGGCACCTCACAAGGGCAGAGCAAGGACTCTGCTTTATTCTGAGTGAGATGGGAAACTGAGTTCTGTGCAACAGGATCTGACTTAAATTCTAATGGACTTACGGGCTGGAGGCAAGGAGACGTCTGCAGAGGCTCTCACTACAGTTCAGTAGAGTGGCCAACGGGCTGCCCCAGGGGCAGGGGCAACAGTATTCCCTCTCTCCTACCCGCCCACCCCCTCCCCAGTACCCTGCGCTTCATCCGTCCCATCCCACGGCCCTCCCCAGACAAGCAGCCCGTATCCCTTCTGTGAGTGAGGTGTAAAGGTTGAGGGGTAAAGCGAGCTGCCCTGGATGGTAAGGGCGTCAGTGGGTTCCACTGCTTCCTGACCCCATGATCTTGGGCAAGTTCCTGAGCCTCCCATGGCTTGCCTCCTCATCTGTAAGAGGGCTGACAGCGGCTCCTGCCTCTCATGGCTTGCTGGGAGGGTTCAATGTCACAGCCTGTGTGTGCCAAGTGTCTGGGACGCAGCTGCAACCAACAGAGGCTAGCTTCTATCATCACTGCCAATCACTGCAGGAAAACAGGTGGGGCAACAAAATAATTTTTTAAAAGGAGGTATTTTGGGGCACCTGGGTGGCTCAGTAGATTAAAGCCTCTGGCCTTCGGCTCAGGTCATGATCCCAGGATCCTGAGATTGAGCCCCGAATTGGGCTCTCTGCTCAGCAGGGAGCCTGCTTCCCCCTCTCTCTCTGCCTGCCTCTCTGCCTACTTGTAATCTCTGTCTGTCACATAAATAAATAAATTCTTAAAAAAAAAATAAAATAAAAGCAGGTATTTCATTGCCACCAGAGTGCTCTCTGGCTTGTATTTAAAAAGACAAGGGCTCAGCTGGCCATCCCCAGCTCAGGCAATGAAGACATATCCTGGAAGGAGGCGTCACATGCTTTGCTTCCATGTGTGCCCCAGGGGCTTGTCTCTCCACTTCTTAGAGAACTCCTGGCTTTGTTGCCTTCCCAGACCCTACGCAAAAGTCTGAGTAAGATTCGTTGAATAGGAGTCACAAGACTACCTTAGGTGAGATAAATCTTTGCAAAGAGGGGCAGACAAGCATGGCAGAAATGTGAAGCAACAAGCCAACCGAATCACCTGAAAATTCACCGTTCCAGAAAACGCAGTGCTCAGCACCACTGGCTCTAATGGACAGACCTCATGTTGCCAAGTTGGCAAAACCAACTTGCTTACTTCGCCTCCTGCCTTCCACAAGCATTTACAGAGCACCAGCACGTGCCAGCCCTGCCGGGACCCTGGGCATCCCGGGGCAAACCTGGTTCCACCCCTGGGGAGAGGGGCTCATAGTCTGGGGCCCCAGGGGGCCCCAGAAAGGAAAGGACAGCCAGGCTGAAAAGGGGCTGCTGGGGAGGCTGGGGTGGACCTGTCCCTAGAGTCTCCTTGCTGCCCCCCTTTGCAGATGTCCGCCCATTAGCTCTGCCGCAGAGAATGGGCACTGAAGGCAAAGAGCTGAGCCTGGACCCTGATGCTGGTCACATGACCACGCCTTAAGCGCGAGGGCTGCCTTGACTGGACAGAGAAACATTTATAAAGTACAGTCTGCAGTGAGATCATAGTCTGGGACGGGCCTCACAATAATACCGGAGTGGGAGGAAGTGGGTGGGGGCAGGGAAGGAGAGGGGCCTCGAGCCAGCTGGTTAAAGCCGGCTGATGAATTCATGAGGGTTCATTACGCCATCCTCTCTACTTTCACATGTATTCATAGTTTCCGTGATCAATGGGGAAAAACACTGGGAATGAAAGCACAGCCTGGGCCTCGGGTCCACCCTCCACTGCCACCGCCAGGACTCTGGGACTGGTGAAAGCTTCTCACACTCAGAGCCCATAAGCCTAAGGGGATGGTACTGCATTTCTTTATGGAAATTAGAAGTCAGTGTCTTTAATCCATGTACGTCCACAAAGCGAGTGCACCCGTGCAGCTAGCACCCAGCTCCAGGGGTAGAACCCTACCAGTCCCCCCGTGAGGCTGCTGGTGGCCCTCCCAGCCATCATGCACCCCCAGGATCACCACCAGCCTGACTTGTGACAGGAGGGTGAATTCTGTCTGTTTTCACACTTTACAGAACAGGGTTCTCACAGTCTGGACTTTGTGTCCCAGAGCCCATGGTAGTTTATAGCCGCAAATATTGTAACATGTTTGCTCCTTCCTGGTAGGAGCCAATTCCCTGAGGCCAGCCTGCTGTAATCTGGAGAAAATGTTTGTCCTGCTAAATAAACACCCGCGCTCTCCATGGCAACAGCTGGGTAACCGAGGAAAACGCAGTCCAAATATGGAAGGGAGGAAGGCAGGAGAGACGCATGTCTCGGCCTCACTAAGACTCCTTTGGATTCTCTCAACTCTGTTTCCAAAGCCTTAAATACGCAGAAGCATGAGACTTAAAACAGTGACAAGGCAAAAACATCAGCTTCCTGGCCTCAGCATCCACGGAAGGAGTTACTCCGGGTGCCTGCGAACACCTGAGCTGTTCCCACTGGTCCCTTGTCGCCTGCAGGAGCACGGGGAGCCTGCAGGGCCGCTCAGGGCCGGAGTCCCCTCCACCACCATTCCCTGCTGATAATGCCCGTGACCATGACCGCCTGCCCTCCCTACTCACCTACTGCTTCTGATTTGCTCTGGACGAGGAAACACAGTAACAAGCTTGTCACAGACATGAGGCTTAGAGAGTTGGGATCAAACAGTAGCTCAGGGAGAGTACCCATCAGAGGCTCCTGTCCAGAACCCCCCGGGGTCTCTGCTGGGTCTGCAAGTGGACCAGCTTCCCAGGGGGTAGAGGGTGGGAGGGGCATGGAGCAGGTGCACAGAGGGGTTATGTGTCTCGTCTTAGTTTTGCCCATGAGGGCAGTTTTCAGCATCCCTCTCCTTTTGATTAAATGCCGAGAGGTCCTGCCAGCCACTCAGTAACCCGGCCAAGCCTGGGTTGCTGAGGCCCGGTGAAGTTACATCACCATTTAAAAACAGAGCCGTGCCCACCAGTATTTTTCTGAAAGTTGAGTGTGTGCACAAGAAACAGTGCCAACGAAGAGAACCTTTCCTACTTCCTTCGAAGCATGACAGACGTGGCTCATGGGGGAACGTTACAGGATCTGAAGTCACATCAGGTCCCTCTGTCCCCTGCGTAGGGGCCTGAGGAAATCATCTATAGAGTAACCAGAACCCAAAAACCTAGGAGTGGACACAGGCCTGGGAGATTGCCTGATCTGAGCCCCTCTGTGCAGATGAGAAAACGGAGTCCCACAACGGTGGCTGAGTCACCCCTCTCTGCCCAGCACCCCAGCCCCCACAGAAAGCCAGGCTGTGCTTGTTCTGTACCAGTGAATCACACCAAGATGCTGGTGACAGATCACGGAGGACACCCACAGTGCCATCTCTGAGCTGGCAGATCACGTAGCTTCCGCTTCAAAAAAGAGGAGCCCTTACCCTCATTTTACTCCTACACCTTACAAAAAGTGATTAACCTTGTATGTAAGAGCTCAATTCCCAATTAAAGCCTTCAGAGAGAGCCCTATTCATTCTCAGTCAAACCCAGCCCCAGACAAGAATGGGGGTGGAGGGTGGGGTGTATCTCCTTTGCAGCCAGGGGGAAGGCAGTGGCCCCTGGTATCAGAAACAGGAGGTGAGCTGTATTCATAGAGGAGCTTCTGACGTGGTGCTGGTGTTCTTGACATCTGGGGGACCTTGGGCTCCTCCCCTCAAATTCCAGCCCACTCAGCATTCAGCACCCAATTGCAGGCTTTCGTAGAATGTCTGAAGCTCATCCCAACCCAGATTAAGACCCTCAGAATATGGAAAGACTCTGGAGTCTTGGAGACAGCCCAAGCCCGGGCGCAGCAGGCATCAGGGCCTCAGTTTCCCAATCTGTCAAGCCAAGGTGTTGCCCTGAATGATTTCGAGGGTTTTTTCTAGCTCTATTGTATGAATCAGCTTTCCATACTGCTCTCTTTTGTGGAGGTTACAGAAACCCTGGCAACAGGGTTCTCATCCCTTACCTGGCCTTCCTGGAGTGCTTAAGCAGGCCACTACCCACCCCCTGGTCCATGTCTGCGCTTTGGCAGCCAAGGTGACCCACAAGAGATGGTGTGATTGGGGTGCCTGGGTGGCTCAGTGGGTTGAGTCTCTGCCTTTGACTCAGGTCATGATCTCAGGGTCCTGGGATCGAGCCCTGCAATCAGGCTCTCTGCTCAGTGCGGAGCCTGCTTCCTCATCTCTCTGCCTGCCTCTCTGCCTACTTGTGATCTCTCTGTCAAATAAATCAATTCTTTTTAAAAATTACTAAAAAAAAGATGGTGTGATTGCTGCATCACAAAGTGGGACCCTCTTCTACTTAGTCTGAGGAGAGGGAATAAATACAGGGAGGTCCAGGGGAGGTAAAGGGGGTGGATTGTGGCTGTGGCCTCCCTGCCCCCAGGGTTCTAGGCCTAGCTTGGCCCTGGAACTTTCTTGTCTCTTTGCTCACCCAGTCCACAGGACCCATGGGCTGACCAGGTAATGCTCCTAGACCAGTGTCCATCAGTGGCCCTTCCCCAGCCTGAGACTTCCTGAGGAGGAAACCAGCTCCCTAAGAGGCCCTGCATGTTCCCAAGGACCGGTGGACTAAACCTCAGTTTCCTTAGCCTTTCCCGCCCTCTCTCCATGGAACGCAGGGAGAAGTGAGTGCGTCCTTAAAAGAAAATCATCTGCAGAACGACAGTCCCATGTGGCAGTCACTCAGTAGCTCCATGACCCTACACAAGTTGCCTAACCTCTCTAGATCTCACTTTCTCCATCTGTAAAATGGGGATAACAGTACTCGCCCCCCCCACACCGCCCCCCAGGCCGGTTTTAAGCAGAGAAGAAGTCAAATAGCCCAGAAAATCCTGGGATCACGCCTCCGTGATCTGCAGGAGCCGACGCCGCCCGCCCAGAGCCTGTCCACGGACCCCAGACCGCCCGGCCCAAGGCCCATCCTGGCGGTTACGTAACCAGCCCTGCTGCGGGACCGTGACCGGCTCTCCAGCCTGGCGCCGCCAGCCCGTCCGCCCGCCGCGCCCGCAGCGCCCGTCGCGCCCGCCGAGCCCTCACCGAGCCGCGTCCCCGCCGGTCCGCGCGTCCGTCCGCGCGTCCGTCCGTCCACCCCACAGCCGCCGCCGCGGACAGCAGCCGGTACCCCGCAGCGCCGCCGCCGCTGTCACATAGTGGAAAACGTGACTGCTCGCGCCGCGCCCGCCCCCGGCTCCCGCCATTGGCCGAAGCCCAGCCTTATCTGCATACTGGGGGGGGCGGAGCCTGCGAGCACCTCGTGTCCGTTGGCTGCAGCGCCCGTCGCTCTCTTTACATAAGACGCACATGGAACTCCATGTTCACCGCGTCGGTTCCTCAATGGAGACGCGACGCGCTTGTCCCCCCTCCTCATCCTCCCGAGTGGTCCCTTCCACTTCCGGCCTCGGCGCCTTCCATTCAAGACCGCCGGCGTCTGCGGGCTCGGGGAGCCTTGAGTGGTGCGTACCACCGCGGCCGGGGGAAGCCCGGCGCGGGACCGGACCGGCTCCGGGGCACCTCGGTCGGGCCGGGCGGACACCCAACGCTCGCTGAAGCTCAGGCCTTGGAAGGCCGCCACCTTCGCCAACGGGCCCGGGGCGCGCCCCCGCGAGAAGCTGCCTGCGGACCTCTTTCATTCACTCCTTCCCATTCATTCATTTACTCACTCCCATTCATTCTCCGCCAGGCGCTGGAGCTGCCCGGGGGGGGGCGGGAGCGCCCGGTGCATGGCCACCGGGCCTCCGAGGCCAGGACGGCCAGCTTCCAGGCGGTCTTGCTGCTTTTTGAGATCACGTGTCGCAATATTTGATTCAGCAAATAGGGTCATTTTTACTAGGAGGAGGTACAAAAGAAATAAATGACGTGTTCCCAACCACGTCATCAGGGAAGAAGGACCATCTCATTCCTGAAGAGCACCGTAGTCATTTGGGCGGTGTGGATCGTAGATTAACCAAGGCCAGGGTTACCTGCAGAGGGCCCACGGAGCGAGCAGCGCCTGAAGCCGGGCAAGGAAAGGCTTTGGGGAAAGGAAGGTTTTCAGAAGGCGCAAGCTCCAAAGGCAACACGGGCCGGGGGCAGAGGGCTCTGGGAGACGGGGCTGGATCTGGACCACCATGGCTGTGGCCATTTTTCTTTCAGTAAGCATTGTCTGGGGCCCGTGAAGCCAGGAGAGAGTGGAACTTCCTCTCAGACGGCTAGAGGCCTGAGACCTGCTCCTAGGACATGAAAGAGCACACAGCCTCCAAGGCAGACTCTGAAAATGCAGGGTCCTTGCAGGGAGAGTGGGCTGGCTGGGCTCAGAAGGGCTGAAGGGGCTTCTGGTCTGTCTCTGCACTGGTCCTGTTCTTCCAGCAGGCAAACCCACACTCGGGAATTCCTGGGATGGAGTCACTTCTTTCCTTCTCCTTGGCAAGACGTGTATGCAACTTTGTCAGTCCCAGATGCAAACTGGGGCAAATAAAGTTCATCAGGATAGCCCTTCCCATGGAAGCCCTGGGGGGCCTGCTATGCACGGCTCACACTCCAAGAGGATAGTGGCCCTCCTCTTGCTTCTCTGACACTGACTTCTAGACACCCTCCTCACCCCTCCCTAACACACACACACACACACACACACACACACCAAGCAAATCCAGGTCCAGCTGCACCCTGCACACACCCAAAAGCCTTTTGTTTCTTCACGCACATTGACGTCAGTGGTGAGCTCCATTGTTCTGGAAACAAGAGTAAACAGACAGCTCATCCAACATCACACACAGATTTCTTCTCCTCCTGCTCAGCTTTTCCTTAGTCCTGCTCCATATTCAACCTGTAGCCTAATGTCACATTCCTCTAGAGCTCTTCAGAGCCTAACCAATTTACAGGGTCTTACAGCTAGTTTTTTTTTTTTTTTTAAATTCTTGTTTTTGGGAACTTTCATTCACTCCACAAATATTTGTGGAGACCTAAGTGTTGGGGGGCATGCAAAATGTATCTCATTGGCTCCTTTGTTTGTGATGTAGAAGAGGGGATCGCCTAGGACCAGGCTAATCCGCAGGGAACACTCTGACTGAACCGAGAATCTTGAGTGTGTGTGTGTGTGTGTGTGTGTGTGTGCATATGTGTGCGTGTTGGAGCACTAAAGTGGTGGTGGGGAATGAATCCTTTCCTGGGCATCCTACACGGGCCTAGAAATGTGTTGGGTCGGCTGTCACCTCTCACACAAAACCACTGGGAAAGCAAATTGTGTTAGCACTAAGGAAGGCAGCCTGGGGGCAGGGGTGGTAAGCCAGTTTCCCCAGCTGCCTGGGGAATGCTGTCAGTGGAAGGAGCTGGCCTCTGGTGTCAGCCTTCACCCTGCCTCCCAGCCAAAGTCTGCTCTGTCCCTGCCCCTAGTCCAGATATACAAACCTGTTTCCTCCAGTGGGCCTGGCTCAAGTCAGCCCTGCCCCTCCGTGCCCAGGCCCTGCTTAAAGGGCCCCTCTGTACCTGGGGTTCATGTCCTTATAGAGCCCCTCTGCAGTCCTCTCCTCCCCTCCTGCACTCAGTCAGCCAGCCATGTCCTGGACAACTAGTATGTGACAGACACGGTGTTGGCCAGACACACCTGCTGGTCAGAGCAGACCATTCCTGCCCTGTCCCCATCTGAGGAAGAAAGCGCTCAACGTTTCACCGTGAAGTATGATATTAGCCTTAGGTGTTTATCTGTTTTACTGATGGCCTTCGCCAGAGACACAAGGTTTCCTTCTTGTATAGTTTGCCGAGAGGTTTGTGGTGGTGGTTTTAAATTGTACGCAGGTAGAATGGGGTTTTAATCCGTGGCAATGATTATCATTTTATAGTAACTCCTCCAAGTTAACCTATTTTTGTGGATCTGCAAATAATTTAAATCACTTCAACTTTGTCTACTACATAATAACCTGTATAGACTTGCTTACTTCGTTATTGTAATTAAAATTCAAAGATAGAAATGAATGAAAATATTAGTGGCCAAGATTCTGCTTTTTTTATGTTGTGTCTCCTTTATGTCTGTAGGATTCCGGATTAAAATGTGTACCCAACTGACTCCTCTTATTATCAGCTTTCTAAATAAAGACATGGTTTTAACTGAAACCAAAACACTGTTTGCTAGCCTGTCACTTGAGACTAAAACTTCAAACTTCCTGGACGTGAGACCACTAAAAGAAAACCCAAGGACCGAAGTGAGAAGAAAAGTGTCCCCTTTGGGGGGAAGTGGTGGCAGCAGTGGGCAGGGTGAGCTGGGGCCGGATCTTTGCCTTGGGACCCTGAGGGCTGACTTACAGATCAGCTGGTCCCTGGCAGCTGGAGTACTCCCTGCCCACCCCCTGCCCTGAAGGTTCTGGGCTGCCAATATGCCTCAGTCTCCTGGTGCGGCCCAAGGAAAGACAGCATGCTGACCAGGCCACCTGTGTACAAGGTGACTCCATGTCCCCTGTGGTTGTGTCTTCAGAGGGTGGAAGTCTCTCTACTCAGTTGGCAGACCCGCCGAGTGTTCCTGAAGCTTTCATCTCAGTTTGGTTCTGCCACTAGTGCTGGGGCTGGCTCTCGGGGGTTCCCCAACCACAGAGATCCTGGGACAGTTTTGGGAATTGGGGGACAAATGAAGCCCCTTCCCATCAGGGCATCGGGTCCCTCAGGAAGCTGAGGTCTGGGCTGCATGCTCATGGGTGGGCACGGGGCTCCGAGTGCCCCTCGCCTATGACAAGCTGTGATTCCACACATGCTTACCCTGTCAGGCACCGTGATAGGCGCTTCATGTGTGAGTTCTTCTTTAACCCTCACAACTCCATAGGACCTGTGTCCAGGTCCCCACTGTCCTTTTGCAAAAGACACCCTTGGTGTCACCATGCACAAGGACTCATGTGGAGCCATGTCTTACTTCACCAAGGAGAGACAACCTTTGTCCATGGAATGATCTCATGGCCATCCTCACCGCCTCACCCCTGCAGAGTCTGGGAACCAGGTGATCTGAGTCCAAACTCCAATGTCCCTCCCGTCCCCTGCACATCCCCGTCGCCCATGGAAACTCTCCTTCTATGACGTGGCCAGCCAGGTGCTGCCTGAACCCTCTGAACTGCTTTTCAAATAGCTAAAGGGCTCACAGGTGTGGACAGCTAGGATGCGCGTCTTTCATGTGTTCCTGACACTCACCACGTGTCTGTGCAGCCATGCTGGTCCACGCGACCTGTCCTAGGACAGCAGGGCCCTGTGAAATCTGCCTCAGTCCCTGCCTGTAGTTTTCCCCACTATATCTGCCCTGTGCCTCACAGTGTGTTACCCACCATGTTTGCTCTTCCTTGCTGGCTTCTTCTCTCCACTGCCCAACATGGAAAAGATACCACTTGTCCCCAGACCAAAGCTTTTGGGAAGAAACAAAGGGGTTTGACTGGCTCACTCTCAGGGTGGGACCCATCCCCTCTAGGTGGGGTGGTGGGTCACCTGACTCAGCTGCAAAGGCTGGAGCTCAAGTGACTGTGGGTCTGAGCCCGGGTGTGAAGGCAGGAGCCCAGCAGCCTTGGGGCACACAGTGGTCCTGCTGTAAAAGAAAGCTTGGGGAGAGGGCTACCGTGTACCCCTCTCTCTGCTCCTCAACAAGTCAGGCCCTATGAGGGAGAAGGAGGGAAAAACGGGAGACCCCCACCCCCGTGGCACTATGGAAATTGCTATGGTCCCATGCTACAGGGGGACACTGTATTGGTGGGAGCACCCGGCTGCTGCGGGGGGGGTGAGGTAAGATGGACTCCCCCCGGCATTGCCACTATGAGCACTTTTTTTTTTTTAAAGATTTTTATTTTTATTTATTTATTTGTCAGAGAGAGAGAGAGGGAGAGAGAGCAAGCACAGGCAGACAGAATGGCAGGCAGAGGCAGAGGGAGAAGCAGGCTCCCCGATGAGCAAGGAGCCCGATGTGGGACTCGATCCCAGGACATTGGGATCATGACCCGAGCCGAAGGCAGCTGCTTAACCAACTGAGCCACCCAGGCGTCCCTACGAGCACTTTTTGATGAGAGGCCCTATCACTGCTGCTGAGCAGAACGAACCGCAGGTGGTGGGAACCAACCCAGGGCCCGAGCCATTGAGTCAGTGGTCTGGACCCGCTGGCCTCTCAGAACAAGTGCTTGAGGGAATTTGGCATACCTGTCCCAGGGGAGTTCCCTCATACTGTGAGCAGAATTGAGGCCATTAGACCCTGAAATAACTGGTGGGGGTCCAGAGAGACCCCCTGACAACACGCTCTGGACTCAGAAAGCAATGGATGATTGCACAATGGGCTCTGGTCCTCAGGAGGTGGGCTAGGGATGGGACAGTCCTCCCGGATCTCTGCCTCAGATAGGAAAGGGGAGCGGAGCAGGGAGGTCCTGTGCCTCTCCCAAGCTGTGTATCTATGGCTTGGGAACAAAGTGCGTCAAGAAGGGGAAGGATGGCCTGCCAAGCCTTGGACCCCGAGGGGTTGGCCGACCAAGGGGGTGGGTCTATGGCGGCAAGAGGTTAGGGGCTGTGGAGGGAGGAGGATGGTGAAGATTAGGGGGAGGGGACACATGGAAGACTAGGAGTCCCTAGGAGATTAGAGCCTGTCCTTCTCACCTGGGAGGCCTAACCTGCAAAGCTTCTAGCCCCTCTGAAGGATTCAGCAGTTGAAGCCAAAAAGACTAGCACCCCACAGTCTGACAGTATCAAACTGGGATTCTGGCAGGGGGTGCCTGCGGCTTTGCGCCCACCCTGTGAGACTAGTCCTCTCCCGGCCTCTTTGCACCCTGTATGAGTCCTAGGAACCGAACCAAGAATTAATAATGAGGCCCTGTCCCCTGGCTCCCTTCCGGGAGGTCGCAGACTGCATGCTCCACTCCACACATGTCAGAAAAAGGAAGGGTCCCAGACGGTCTGGGGCTCGCTAGACCTCAGAGCCCAGGGAGCTGTCACTGCCACCCAGAACTGTCACTGCCATAAACGCCATTGGGTTCTTTCCCTCTCTCCTCCATGGGCACTGCGAGACTGACCTTATGCTTAGCCCGTGAGAGGCAGGAGGCCACCAGCCAATCCATTCCTCGCCCTTTGCCCTCTGGGGGACAGAGATCCTGGGCATGGTTTTTCCCCGAAGCCAGGCCAGAGAAGTCTCAGAGGCCCAGCAGGTGAACCTGCTGAAAGTCCCATGTGGCCCTCAGCAAGCAGAAACTGCACGAAAATGCCTCCTCTTGCATTTTCCTCCCTTGTCCCTCACTCTTGCTACCCTGGGATTGTAGCTCCAGATGAAAGCATTCGTTCTTAAGGCTCTCTTGGGGCTGTGCTTCTAGGGAAAATCTACACAAACACGCTGGATACTGAAAATGGTTCTAGAAAGCAGACTCTCAGAGGTTCATTTTGGACCTGAACTGTCTGCCCGTCTCCAAGCCATAGGGACCCCATTCCTAGTGCTCAGTGGGACGGCAGCAACCAGGGTTTAGCCTTGGCCTGTTTTTCCACTGCCATTGAGCTAAGAATGGTTTTTACAATATTTAAAGGTAAAGGGGAAAAAAGAAGACCAAAGAATATGCCGCAGTGACCATACAAGGCCCACAAAACCTGAACTATTTACTGTCTAACCCTCAGTCGCATTGCAATTATGTAAGTTTTCACTAGTCGTCAGTTACGATGGGGACACAGCAGAGAGCAGGGCTCCGAGGGACCAGGAAGTTGCAGGACTTCAGCGGGCCACAACAGTAATGTGGCTGATCCCCGAGAAGGGCGGCTCCCTGTGTGTGTTCCGGAGACCCTGAAAAGCAAAACCTAGGCTTACTAGTCTGCCAAACTCAGACAAAGTCTGCAAGCCGGAGGCCTTGAGGGCAGCTCAGCAAATTCCCATCTTCTGCAGCCACTGGGTAGACCGTTGGAACTCAGGCTAGACTCTGACTGCAAGGCTCATGGAGCCTCCATGGAGACCCAAGCCACAGTCTTGAGAGGTCCCCTGGACAAGGTTAACAGTCGGACAGGGAATGATCCTGGGCCGTGGATGTGGGCCACCGGAGAGATGAGCCGAGAATTTCAAAGCCCCAAGTTCCCAGGAGCCTGCTAGTTGGCAGAAGCTAGGCCTCCTTCCTTGCTGGAGAACAGCTGGTCCTGGGTAGAGACCCCACCTGGAGGAGGCTCCTTGCTAAATGCTTGTTCTCAAGACCTGCCCTCTGCTCCCTCCCCACCTCCCACCTACCGGCCTTGCCTTAGATTCCAGGTCTCTAAAGAAGGTCACATGACAGCAGACTGGAGAAGGACTCACTGGCCGAGGAGCACTCGTCTGTGATTCAGCAGCCAGTGGTTTGGCCAGGACACCAGGAACTGGTTCTCATTGTTTCTCGGGATGACTCCAGCAAGTGTGCTAGTAAAAGTTTAACAGTTGGCCCTCTGAAGGGGAAAAGTTCTATCGCATTTGCCAATTTTTACGGTGTCAATACCCACCCTGTGGCCAATTTCAATCTACCAGCGTGACTGTTATGAAAGAGACCCTGCCTACAAGGGCCAAACGTGTGAAGAGAAGAGGCCTACCTCGCCTCACCCTGGGCCCGGCCTGACGTGGCCAACACAGGCTTGCTTTGAAGAGCAGTTCGGGTGTGCTCAGTCACAAGGAGAGGGGGAGCTCCCAAAGTTCCGTACCTATGAGACTGTTGTTCCAGACTGTTCAGGTGACCTCAAAAGGGGCTCTTGTTACCAAGTAATCTCATTAAAATTTTCATTGGAAGAGTATTTCTGAGTCACTGAGACCTCGGCTTCCTGTGGGAGAAGGACTGCTGTTAAGTCAGTCCACAGTGGCTTTCTAATAGTGGCTCTCAAGATGTTGTTTGGGGCAGAGACAGATCGGTCTTCAGACAAGGTGTCCCTGTTCTCTTTGGCCTTAAAATTTTCTGTCAGCAGAAAGGAAGCCACTCAACTTTCTGTCCCCTGGGTAAGGGCCCTGCTCACCCAAGTGTTGGTACAAGTCATTAGGGTTCCACTGAGGGACTGATGGCTGCCAGGCATTTCTGCTTCATCCTTCTGGAATGATCTGTTCCTCCAGATGTTTCCTGTCAGCCTGCCTCTTGCTTCTGAGCCTGGAGAGCAGGGAGTCTGGGCAGACCATGGCTTTCCAGCCCCAAACCAGGGTCAAAAGCCAGGCAGAGGTCATGGAAAGTCTCAGTTCCCAACAGCTTGTACTGTGGTGGCCAAGAGGGTAAGCTCTGCCAGCCTCTGCGCCAGAATCCCGCCCCGCCCGCGATGTGAAATATCGGCCCCAGAGATCCAGACCAGCAATTAAGGAGAGGAAAATGGACCTCCCTTGTAGACAAGGTATGTAACCTGATAGTCTTTGTTTTTAGGGGAGCACGTTTTTGGGAATGTGCACGAAACAGAAAAACAAAAAGGAACATCAGAACTCTCACAGTGATTTTTCTCTGGGTTGTGGGACATGAATGACATTAGTTTTGTTCTTTCTGTTTTCCAGTGCCCTTCATATGGTCTGTAATGAGGACTTAGTACCTTACATATATTTGAATATGTGAGTTTTAAGGTCTATCTAACCTGCATTCACATAAAAAGCATTTCGCTATTAGAAAATGATAGTTTCAAATTCTATAAGCTACTAAATATAAAATAAAAAATTAATTTTGAATAGGGTGTTCAGTATCTGATGAGACTGGCGTGCTCTGGGATCGGGGCTCTATTCATAGGGACGGAGAACAGGGATCTGAGCGGTGAAAAAGCAAAACGCCTAGATTTTTCTCATTGCAAAGGTATTATTTTTGTCTGGCTTCTCTTCATTTCCCAGCTTTTGTCTTCAATAATCAGGTAGATAGGAACAACCACTGCTGGGGATTTACCACGCTTATATTTCTTGTTTAAATCTTTGCAAAAATAAGAAACGAAATGGTCTATAGAGCGAAAGTCAGATGGCAGATCAAGCAACAAACTGCGGAAAACAATCCAGTGAGATACAGCGGACACAGCCGTGAGCTCTCGGTGGGGATGGAGACGTACTGTGGGATGGAACATACTGGATATTTGGAGGCTTTTAGGAATCACAGCAAGACACAGATGCTACAGAGAGGTAAAAAGAGAAAATGATGGGCATGGATATACCCGTGCTGGACACAGTGATATTGTGAAAGAGGAAGCAGAATTTGTGGTTTTTGGGGTACGTTATCTTACGTATACAACCATATGAAACATACACGCCATTGGGAGGGAACACATAAAAGCGAGGTAATTCTGTCAGGGCAGGTGCAATGGAAGTGTCTTCCAAGCTCTGTTTTGCTGGAGCAAATAATCCACAGTACAGGGTTGTTAATTCCTATGTGGATTCAGACACAAACAGCCTTAGAAGGTCCTGCACATGTCATGAGTGGGATTTCAGGCCCCCGAGGTGGGTGGTGTGGTGGAGACCCTGGCTGGGGGGGTGGGCTCCTTCTGCCCCACCCGGACTGGGTCCCTTTGCAGTGGCTTTCTCCTCTGACTCCCTGCAGTGCCCCACCTCCCACTCCAGGGTTAAACCAGGGGCCGCCCTGCTTTTCCACAAGTGACGATGAGGCGGGACCCTGCGTGCCATCTGGGAGAGGACAGCACCACTGGTCAGCACTGGGTGGGAGATGCTTAGTGTGAAGCTGGTCACCTGATGAGAAGTTTCTACCTCTCCTAGTGCCTGAGACGGGGACGCTGTGTACCCTGGCCTCCCACTCTGGACCCAATCTTCCATCCCTGCCTTCCTCTCTGTCCTCACTCAGGACTCCAGACTTCCCAAACTCAGAACTCATCATCCAGTGACTCCTCAGAGGCAACTTTCAGTGGCATGCATGCCAAGATAATGGAGGCTCTTTAATTCTTAGGGACCAAACTTGGGCTCTGGGTTTAGAAGTGTTCTCCAAATCTGTTTGAAACTCACTCCAAATAAGAATAATTCCCCCTTTTCCAAGGAAGAGCCTCACCTCATCCTACCCAAGGGTGGGTTTTTTCTTAACCCTTTGATCCCCACGGCTCCCTCCCCTCAATATTCAGGTTGTCAAGATTTCAGGCCACATTGCTGTAACTCCAGAGATGAGCAATCCTCGAAGATGCCCTTTGTGGGCAATGAAGGACGTGTCCCTCGTGGCTCTGGGCCTCCAGCTGCCTGGCCCGGTGTGAGCAGGTGGTGTGTGTGTGTATGTGTGCTGTGGGTGTGTGTATGTGTGAGGGTGCCTATCACTGGGGACCAACATCTTTCATCAGAATCAAAAGATTGACCCATTTCTAGTAACTGCCTTCTTAGGGACTGTGAAGCCTTTGTTTGGTTGGTACTGGAGACCTGAAATGTGTCTGGTTGTGTTTAAGAGATGTGGTGTGGGGTTAACAGGTGGGAAAGGAAGCTCAGCCCTGGCTCTCCTGTCAAAGCTCACCTCCTTTCTTTCTGGAAAATTTTGAAGACTCTGGTTTCCTTTTTCTCTGTTACAGCTTAAGCCTGTCTTCAGACACAAAGTCCGCAGTGGACAGTGGAAATATCCTGAAAGCATAGTGCCTGGTTGCTAACTGGGAATCAGAGCCAGCTGCCAGCCCCCGTGCAGGCCCCGAGTCAGCTCTCACACACAGCCAAGCCCGTGTTCCCAAAGAGAGCTTCGTGCAAAGACCAGCCTGGAGCACTCAGCATTTTGTTGCGAGCCTAGGAAATCCCACAAGGTGAATTGTTTTTGGTTTGTTTGTCAAGTGTCACTGCACTTACAATAAAAACAATTGCTTTAACCTTAAAATGTTCCATGCTCTTCTCGCAGGTGGATGCCTGAGTCTCGGGAGTGCGGAGCTGCGTCATTTAGTGGCTTTGCTCCATGATGCCCGCCCCTGTTTCTTCCAGACACTGGCATTATGCCTAGTATTACCTGTCTTACATTTATCCTAATTATTGGGCACATATAAAATTTATCTCTTCAGATTGAACAAAGTGAATGTTGAGAGTCCAAACGTCGAAACTGTTAGCTAAATATTGCCTTTCTGGAGAAGCACATCATGTCTGGGCTTCTGTCTCAGTAAGGACCCAGAAATGGGGATGTTCTCCCGCTTGCAGGGTCATCTAAGGGGAAATGTTCTAATCGGCTAAGAGCCAGTACCTTCAAGATAGTCCCATATAGTTGCTGAGAGTCGACCCTGGAGCAAGTCCCGTCCCAGTCCTGCTGTTGACTAGGGGCACGATGCTGGAAAATTCTTGGGCCTCAGTGTTCTCTCCTATATAGGGGGGTGAATGGTGGGACCTATCCTGAGGATTGTTATTAATTAATTAATTTATTATTATTTAATGATTTTATTTATTTATTTATTTGAGAGTGAGAGGGAGGGAGAGAGAGAGAGCATGCACAAGCGGTGGAGGGGCGAAAGGGAAAGCAGGATCCCGCTGAGCAGGGAGCCCAACCTGGAGCTGGATTCCAAGACCCTGAGATTATGATCTGAGCCGAGGGCAGATGCTTGACCAACTGAGCCACCAAGGTGTCCCTTATTGTTATTATTATCATTTAAAGATTTAATTTATTTATTCCAAGGAGAGAGAGAGCGCACACGAAACTATGGGAGGGGGTGGGGGAGAGGGGCAGAGGGAGAGGGACCAGCAGGTTCCATGGCTGAGCACACAGCAGGATGCAGGGCTGGTCCCACAACCCTGAGATCATGACCTCGGCCAAAGCCAAGTGTCAGATGCTTAACTGACTGAGCCACCCAGGCGACCCCCCTGAGGGTTTTTCTTTAAATTTTATTTTATTTAAAGTCAATTAATTAACATACAGTGTATTATTAGTTTCAGAGGTAGAGCTCAGTGATTCATCGATTGCCCACCCAGGGCTCATTCCATCCCGTGCCCTCCTGCATACCCGTCACCCAGTTACCCCATCCCCCCACCCACCTCCCCTCCAGCCACCAGAGGGGTGTTTTTTCTACAGCTCTGTAGTGTTAAGTACATTCACCTTGCTGTGCAAGCCATCTCCAGGACTGTCTCCACCATGCAAGTCCCACACCGACTCCCCGTGGCCCCAGCCCTGCGGCCACCCCTCTTCTGCCTCTGTGACTTGGCCAGCTCTGGGCACCTCACGCCTGTGGATTCCGATAGTATTTGCCTGTGTGTGGCCAACGTGTTTCATGTGGCACGATGTTCTCAGGCCTCATCCACCCTGTAGCATGAGGTGTAGCCCTCAGCCCTTCAAGTTGGCCCTTCTGGTCCACCCTCCCTCCTCTCCTTTTCCCTTCCTCCGTCCATCAGGTTGGTGTCTGATCCCCCCAAAGTTCCCCAAGTTGAGAACTGGAGCCCTAGTGCTCCAATAATTGATTTTGGGTCTTCCTCTGCTGTTTCTGACCTCTGACTGCAGGAGACAAGTTTCCCTGCAGGCTGGCAGGCTGCGGGGGGATGGCAGGCTCACGCTCAGCGTCCCCTGCGCTTCCCAGGATTTGTGTGCTCCCAACTCCCCCAATCCTACAACAGCCTTGTGAGCTCCTTCCCCCCACCCCTATGAGGAGCTGGAAGTGAGGCTGGCCCCCTGGGGGTGTCCCCAGAGAGGAGCTGAGCCATGAGCCCTCGAGGATGGAGGGGGCTTTGGTCTCCAGTCCCACCTGCTACAGAGCTGGAAGACTTCCTCCTGGGCGCTCACATGGCCTGCATTCCGGCCTCTCACAGTGTTGGCCTCCCACAGTGGGTGTCTTCCCTCCTCCTGGAGCCCACTTCCCCGTGTGGAGGCAACACTGCACAGTCAGTCACACCATTCTCATTCCATCCCATCGTGGCCCAGAGGAAGCTGGACAGAGGCCCTATGAGGCACAGGTCCTTGGGGGGAGTTGCGGGGGGGTGCTGGGGAAGGGTCCATGGGTCGCTGGGAGTCAACTCTGCAGGGATGCAGGTCAGGATAGTTCAGGAGGGAGTCTCAGTGTTTATGTGATTCCAAGGGAAGTCGTGCTCCTGGAGTCCTCCCTGAGGTCTGGTCGGGGGTGGAGGAAGGGGCACTCGCAGGAGGGGTGGGTTCCAGGAGCCGCTCTGGGCCCCCGGCCCAGGTGGGATCCCCCATTCCCTGCTCTTGCTGACTTGGCTGCTGGTGGAAAGCTCCCAGGCCATTCATGGGCCTCGGCTCTACTTGCTTTTAGAAAGAGCAAGCAGTGACTGACATTGGATGCTAGTTAACCAGAGTTTGCTGGAAAGGGCTTGCCTGGGACTCTAACAGCAGAGGGTTCTTGGCCACTGTTGGAGAACCAGGCTACTGTGCAAATAGGATGAGAGCCATGGTGCCTCCTCCAGGAATCTACTGTCAGGGAATCGTTCTGCTGTGTTTTCAGGGGTCTTCCTGTCAGACTCCCAGGCCCTGGGAGACCTGGCTTAAGGGAACCTGTGGATTGGGGCTCTGCCCTCATGGCCCAGGGGGGATTTTTTTCATTTAAATTTTGATATAAACCATATTATTAAGAGCCCTTGGAAAAGAGCCATTTTAATAGGAACATAGTCTATTCAACAGTCAGTAATAGTTAGTGCCTTGTTGTGTCTAACAATGTTGAAAGTACAGGGGATTCAGGGGCGAGCAAATAAACCAGGCCCCTCTGCTCATTGCATTCCCTTTCCAGGGGTGATCATGGTGGGGGAAGAGACAGAAAACGAAAGGGCAGATATGAATAAAAAAATTGCTTTCACAGAATGGTAAGTACTTTAAAGGAAATAAGGTAAGATGACAGCCTTAGGCTGCAGAATTCAGATGGAGTCTATTTTCATATTTCTGAGAGGTCACATGTAAGCTGAGACCCAACTAATGGCAAGGATCCAGCCATATGAAGATCTGGGTGATGAGTATTCCACTTATTCAGTTAAAGGGACCAGCAAGTGCAAAGGTCCTGAGGCAGGAATGATCTTAGCAAGCTTAGGAGGAAGGTCATGTCTTCTTTTTCTCCAGGCTCACTGGGAGAGGAGGGAACAAGACCTTCCACACCACCTGACCCCTCATGCTTCACACCATGGTGCCTGTCACCTTCCAGCTTGTTGTGGGGGGAGGTGTTTGTGTGTGTGTGTGTGTGTGTGTGTGTGTGTGTGTGTGTGTGTGCAGCACACAGCAAGGCACTTGACCAGCCATGCAAACTGATGCTTTCCTTTCTGAGCCTGCCAGGGAGTTCAGTCTTGGATCCAGGGCTGATGAGACTGTGTCCAGGCTCTGGGCCACTTCTCCTTTTTGCCCAGTCCTTCCCACAGGTTGACCCACATCCCGGGCTCTTCACCCCAACCCCCGCCCCCAGGGAGGCCTTTGTCTCTGGGAATGTTTGCCTCTTAGGGGAGAAGAGGCAGGGTTTGGAAGCCCCTTGCTTTGTGGCGCTCCCTCTCCTGGGGTGAGTCATGGCCACTGTCCTCTCTTTCATTCATTTGGAAATTGCTTATTTCAAGTGCATCTCCTACCAGCTCTTTATGTCTCAAACACATCTCTACTGTGATTTTCTATAGTTATGTAATCACTTGTGTGTTTTCACAAGTGACTCTTTTTTATGTTTTCTTTTCTGCTAATCCTTACATGACCCTGAGGCGCTCTAGGTAATTCGGCTTCAGAGGACCCACGCCCACCAGCCCCGGAACTAGAGACTCCCCACTGGCCTCTGGGCCCCCTCCTGCTCCCCTCTCTCCTGAGGTGGTTCCACCTCTCTCTCTCAGAGTTGGGAATCCTTAGCTGGGTCTTGTTGGCCCTGCTTCCCCAGGGCCCTGCACCCCTGCCCCAGTCAGTCCCCGTGCGGAGGGCGTGGACCTGCCTGGGCGATGTGGAAGCCTCAGGAGGACACTTTATGTGGCTGGGGTATGTCCGCAAAGGCTGCCATACCCACTTTGTGGCCTGTTTCCCTCAGACAGGCTCTCACTGGGGTCTGGTGATGCTGCTTCCTTGTCCCAGATCCTCTCAGAGACCCTCTCTCCTGGCCCTCAGCCTCAAAGACAGAAGAAAGCCCTGTGCCTACAGGCCTTCATAGGGCCTCCTCGGCCTAGATGGCTCCCCTGTTTCCCACACACTGTGGGAGAAACCAGAATCAGGCTTCCCCCTTGTGTGGCATAGCCCCTATCCCCACCACTCCAGGGGACTGACTGTTCACAGACAAGCCATTACAGGTCACAGCTGTCCCAGGGCCCCAGGCCCAGAGGAGGCTTCTGTCTAGCATGAATTTGGAGGAAGGGGGCTAGGTAGTGTCTGCTGGGAAGGCAGAACACTTGAGGTCAGAGACCAGGGTCAGTGACCTCCCTGAGATCCTCCACCACCCTTACTCAGGCCGATATAGACACTGTTCAGAGCTCAGAGGTGGTGCTCCTCACAGAAGTCTCTGGTCTCCCAGCTCTGCCATGGTGAGCAGATCAGGGATGACGTCTGGGCCGGGATGTTTCAGCTCTCACACACCACATCATCCTGTGTTTCTGGTGCAGCCCCCGAAGGGCTCTTCCTGGCCATCCTGTGAGAATGACATTCTGCCGCTTCTCTCCCTAATACCCAGAAGGCAGCAAGCTGGTGCCGCTTTGTCTAAAGGCTTAATCACTTTAGAGCTCTGTGCCAGCCCTCATGGACCAAGGGCCCAGGCCTGAAGAAGGACACAGTCTCACTAAGGCCCATCTCCCCTATTTAGAAGATTTCCAGGGAAGCCGGGGGTGTGGGGGGGGGGGTTGGGCAGCGGCAGGGGCAGGGAAGGGGAAGAAAGAAGGCTAACACTGTTCTCCATGTGAATATGAAATATTACTTTCAGCGTGGACAAAGATGTTCAGAAATGACGAAACATTTGGGAAACCATTTTATTCTTCTTCTTGGAGGCTGATGAACTGTTTGAGAACATTTGTTCTTGGGAAGCAGGACGTGTGTGTGTGTGATAAAGATAAATATGCAGACAATCAGGAGAACCATGAAGATCTGGGGGCCCCGGAAGAAGCCTGAGTCACAGTGTCCCCCATGACCCTGGACTGTTCCGAGGGATTGAACTGTCCTGCCCCTGCCTTGGGATGAGTCAGGAATGGAGCACCCTGTGCTGAAAGAGAGGGGGTAGTTGGGAAGATACATATGTAGATGGTGGGGTTTCTAGAAGGTCAGGAAGATTTGAAAAAGGAGGGGTCAGAGGACGGAGGTGCTCTGGTTAAGTGGGTCGACCTGGAAGCTGGGGAGTAGGGCTGGTAACTCAGGGCCACCCAGGAGGGAACATGCCTGAGAGTGCAATTTGCTGGGTGCTTTTTCCCCACGAAGCACAGAAGAGCTCTATCCAGTGAGTGTTGCCAAATTTCTTCCCTCCTGGGTTGTCATTCCCTTAGGTGGCTCCTAACTCCTCAGTAAAGTCTTAGACAGGCAGCCTGCCTGCGTGGTGAATTATGGACAGAATCCAGGTCAGCGCTGCTGGAGGGAGATGAGCTCTGGTGGCTCGCCTGGCCTCTGTCCAGGTGACCCAACTCATGCGGTCCAGGATGCAGCTAGCCCCAGGGACAGTGATATTTCCCGGAGCAGTGGACAGCAGAGGGCGGCATGGATGGATGCCACTAGAAGGAACCTGGTTCTCCATGAAGTCCCCAGCGCCTAGCCAGTCCTCTGCACCTTTAACCTTAAAAATAAAACTGTCAGGTATTCTACCAGCAAAAATGGGTTCGTTCTGGAATAGCAGAGAATTCAGGAACAAGCACGCCACAGCAAAACCATAGGCAAGTCCCCAGAACAAAAGAGACAAATTCTCTTTGATAGAGGAAAGAGGGAGTTGGGAGTTGCTTACAAACAAAAAGTCCGTGGAAGGCAACTGAGAGCTGCAAGTGACTTCCCATGGGCTGAACTGTGACTGTCTGTCATTGACCAGGCTAGTGCCTGGCGAGGGGGAAAGCTTTCTTCCTGTGGCTGGGATGGTAGAATCAAAATCATGTGCAAGGTCCTTCAGTTCCTGTTGGATCTACGATTGATAACCAGCGCTGGGAGTGAGAGCTCCTCCTGCTGGCCTCCGGACTCTCTATGGTGAACTACGTTTCCTTTTATTACTTTCCACGGCGCACAGAAGTGATTCATTAATGCTGGGACACTTCTTCATGAGCTCTCTTCACGATCACGTATGAATATCCAACTAGTACATGAAAAAGAATTCAAAATCACAAATCACTAGAGAAATGCAAATTAAAACCATAGTAAGATACTACACCATGCCAAGAATGACTGAAGTTAAAAAGACTGACCTAAAAAAGGAAAAAGACTGACCTATCAGGTCTTGGCAGGAATACAAAGCAACTAGAAATCACAGACATTGCTGGTGGGAATGAAAGATGACTTGAATTTGAAACCCTGGTAGCATCTTGTAAAGTTGAACATAATCTTAACATACCACCCAGAAATGCCAGTCCTGGGTATTTATCCAAGAGAAAGTGAATAAGGGACAGGCGGGGCTAGGTAGCGAGAGAGAGGTGGGGGGGTTACATGACCAGGCTCACAGAAATCCCAGATGTGGAAAAATGCTAAGGGGTAAGGAACCAAAGATAAGAGAACATAACCAGACCATCCCTTTTGTCTTAAATGTCAGAGATGAGATTTTTTTAAAAAGATTTGATTTATTCATTTGAGAGAGAGAGAGAGGGAGAGCGAGCAGGAACAGTGAGGGGGAGGCAGAGGAAAAAGTGGGCCCCCTGATGAGCAGAAGACCCCCCCCCCCCAAAAGGGGTGGCTCAATCCCAGGACACTGGGATCATGACCTGAGTTGAAGGCAGACACTTAACCGACTGAGCCACTCTGGTGTCCCTGGAGATGAAATATTTTTTATGACAGTTACAGACTGACAATTAAAAGCCACTAAACTTCAAAGGAGAGGTAAACTTGGTGCTATCAGTGGTAGAGACGTTAAGAAGATTTCAGTTCCCTGGTCAGTTTTAAATGAAAGACCGACCATTAAAACCTTCAGTGGCAACCCACTTGGGACGTGTCTCACTCTGGAGAATTTTTCTTTTCTGTTCTTAACTTCACTTAATAAACTTTCACTTCACTTCACCTTTTTTTGTGTCCTCAAGATTCATTCTTCAACCCCCCGAGACAAGAACCCTGCAATTCTGCAACAAAAGGAAAACTATGTTTGCACAAAGACTTGTATGTGAATGTTCTTAGCAGCGCTAAATAATCAAATAATCAAAACTCCAAAGCAATCCAAGTATCGATAAACTGGTGAATGGATAAACAAATTATATTATGAAACACTACTCAGCAACAAAAAGGAATGACATATTACTGTATGTAGCAACATGGGTGAATTTCAAAGTCTTTGTAGGAGAAAGAAACACAAAAGACTATGTAGTGTATGATTTCATTTATATGGAACTCTGGAAAAGATAAAATTATAGTGACAGAAAGTGAATCAGTGGTTGCCTGGGGCTGGGGTGGGGAAGGAGTAGATTGCAAATGAGCAGGAGGAAATACTTAGGGAGCATGCACTGTTATATACCTTGGTTGTGGTGCAGGAGCATAAATGCATCAATCAGTGTACTTAAAAATAGGTAAAATAGGTGGAGCTTATTGCATATAAATAATAATCAAATATAAATTTTAAGTTTAAAAACTCCCACACCTAGATACATCATGGGCAAATTTATAAAAACCAAGGATAAAAGGCAAATCTTGAAGGTAGCCAGATATACACAGAACAAAGGACTAGAGAAGACTTCTCTTCAGAAACTATGTAAGCCAGAAGCCAGTGGAGTAAAATCTGTAAAGCAGTGAAAGAGAAAAAATGTTAACCTAGGCTTGCAAATGCTGTGAAACAATCTTTCAAATGTGAAGGTGTGATAAACACTTTCAGACAAAGGAAGGCGACAGAGCTCATAGCCAGCTGACCTTTGCGAAAAGAAATTAGTAAAGGAAGTTCTTCAGACAAGAGGAACATGATACCACATGGAAATTCGAGTCTATGCAAAGAATGAAGAGCGTTGAAAACGGTAAAAATAAATGTTAATAAGTTATAAAGATACCATTACAAGAACGAAATGGATGAAAGGGGTCAAAAGGTGTAAATTTTCAGTTATAAAGTCAGTCATGGAGATATGCAGCAAGATGACTGTAGTTAACAATATTGTGTCACATATTTGAAAGGTGCTAAGACTACATCTTAAAAGTTCTCATTACAATAAAAACTTTTTGTAACTATGGTGGTGGATGTTAACTAGACTCATTGTGGTCATTTTGCAATATTCACAAAGATCAAATAATTATGTCGTACACTTGAAAATAATGTCCCCTCTCTCAATTATTTGTCATAAAAAAAGATTTGAAGATGCAGGGGCAATCGGCACCTTTTTATAAAAAAAGAACGAAAAACAGGTCATAAAGCCTCCAAATCGCCAGAAGGAATTCCGCGGCGAGCCTGTGCCCGGTGGGTGGAAGACAGGTGCCCGGAATCAGCGACACCTGGTAGATGAATAAGGGCGTGGCTTGGTCCCGGTTGCCAGGCGCCGGCAGGACCTTGGGTACAAACCTCTCTCAGCGCGCTGCCGGCAGGGGCGGGGCGGGGAGCCGCCGCGCGTCCGTTGCTAAGGTCGCGATGTCCTGGCGACGGGGGCCGGCGCCCCGCGCATGCGCCGCGGCCGACTCCGGTGCACTGTGGGATGGGAGCCCGAGCGGCGCGTCGAGGCCCGAGCGGGCGGCGGCGGCGGGGCCGGCGGCGGCCGGGGAGCACGGCTTAGGCTCGGCTGGCCGGCGGGGGCGCGGGCGCGGGCGGCGCCGCCATGAACGCCGCGGTGGTGAAGCGGACGCAGGAGGCCCTGGGGAAGGTGATCCGGAGGCCGCCGCTGACGGAGAAGCTGCTGAGCAAGCCCCCGTTCCGCTACCTGCACGACATCATCACGGAGGTGGGTGCCGGGTCGGGGGCCGGGGGCCGGGTGCGGGCCGGGGGTCAGCGTCCCGGGTGGGGGTCGGGACCCAGGCACGGGCCAGTGCAGGTGCAGGTCGGGACCCGGGTGGGGGTCGGGGCCCAGTTGCGGGCCGGGGGCCGGGGTGCGGGCTGAGGGTCGGGGCCCCGGGGTGGGGGTCAGGGCCGGAATTCAGGACCCAAGTGCGGGCCGGAATGGACCCCCAGGTGCGGGTCAGGGCCCAGGAGCGGGCGGGGGGGGGGCAAGGGTAGACGTCCTGGGGCAGGGCGAGCCCGGGGGGGGGGGTCAGGGCCGGGAGTCAGGGCCCAAGTGTGGGGTGCGGGCTGGGGTCCGAGCCGGGAGTGGAGGTCAGGGCCCAGTTGCGGGGTGCAGGCCCGGCCGGGGCCAGAATCAGGACTGACGTCAAAGTCGGACCTCCTATAGCCTATCGCAGGTCCTGCCAGAGGAGCATCCACTAGGCCCAGTTCTGTGGTGCCACTGTACTGAGTTCCTTGCCCTCATCTCTGCTCTCCCCTTCTCACCCCTTCTCCTGGGCCGGCTCTTCTGGTTCCTTGAGCATTCTTTCTTTCCAGACTACCCTTGTACCTGTTAGCACTCTTCTAACACCGTGCCTGGCAGAGTCGTTTCTGGGATTCTTTTCCCCCCTTCAGTGCCTAGCTCATGAGAGGTGATCAAAAATCGTTGGGGGAATTAAGTGATTTATTTTTTTATCCTCATATCCTCAGTTTTTCTGCACACTTCTGTCCATGGTGATCATGTTTAGGATGTTTAATAAATACTTGTGGATAAACTTGCTGAACGTGGTTGTAGTGAGACCCACAGGGGAAAACTGTACGAGAGCAGGTTGATGTTGGCTGTTGAAGGGCACAGCTTCACCTCCGTTGAGATTGGTTGTCTGTAACTTTTTCCCAGTGGAAGGTGAATTACTGGCTGATGGAGACTTTACTTGTTTGTTGCCATATCCTGGATTAGCTGAACTGGGTAAGGTACACAGAAGGTGCACAGCACACATTCTTTGTTGAAGGAGGCTGTCTAGGCTCCTGGTAACTCATCTCCATGGTGCACTTAAGAGCATTGAACTCAGGGACTTGGGCGTGGTCTCTGGTCTCTGGGAGTTAGGAATCAGGCTGAACTTGCAGATTTCCAGGGGTTCCACATATTGGTCCTTAAACTTCATTTCTTACTCTTGCTAACAGGTTGGGTGTATTATTCTCCACAAGCTTTGCTTTATCATTTGCTGCCTCTACTTAGTTTATAATGTGTGCCTCTGTGTTGAAAACCCTAACTGTGCTTAGAACTCTCTGGAATCCCACACACATCCCAGCGCTGTCTTGTCTAGCCTCCTGTAGCTGGGGCAACACTTCCACCTGTCACTAGATGGTGTTTGGGGAAGGAACACAGCTGTGTGCTGCATTACTTTCGAAGTAGGCAGGTAGTGCCCTTGAACCCGGAAGGGAAGAAGTGAGTTAGCAGTGACTGCAGCACTTACCATACCCTCACGCTTTTATCTTCTGTTAGTCCTGTCTCCCCACTGAAGTGGAGAGCTGGAGGACAGGCGGCGGGGATAGGCCTCCTCCTGTGGGTCTTGGTGTGGCACTGGGCTCCTGCAACGTCAGAGTGCCTCGAAATGGGGAAGGGGGAGGGACATTCAGGCAGGAACTGACTTGGTGAACCAGCAGCCAGGTTGTGTGGAGGCAGTTAAGAACAAGTGGTCTGCTTTTCTTTCATGGTTTTTTCCTAATCTAATGCTGAAATGAATTTCTCTGCTTATGGAAAGGTAAATACATTAATTGTCACCTGCTTGTTAAGGATTTTAGAATGATCGACATTATTGGAAAGCATTTTCATGTAAGAGGTAAAGAGACTCCTGAAAATCTTAACTCTGACTGTTGTTTTCACAAGTCACCACATTAGTAATTTAGCCACAGCTAAACTGTTTCTTTCATAAATCAAAGCATTGATCTTGTAAGGTTAATGTTTCTGGTCCCTTTGCTTGCCAGCAATGTAGGAAAACCTCAGAAGAGACAAAATGAAAAGGCTCTAGGAGTATTAAGTGTAGGATACTCTTAATATTCCATCTGTCTTCTCAGGAGAAGTGATAGCACGGCTCTTAGGTAGTTGATGAGAGTGAGAGCCAGCTTACTAGTGAGGTGTGCTTGGTCTCAGAGAAATTGCCTCATGTTAGCATGGGACTGTCCATTTTCCAACGAACATGACTTGCATGAATACATGTGCTTTAATTCCACCCACAACACACACATGTAGGTATATTCATACTTCCTGCATACAGGGCAGCTGGCACTTTCCTTTCTGGTTTATTTTTTGAAAAAAGAAAAAGAAAAGAAAAGAAAAGAAAAAAGCTTGTTGCTACTCATTTTGTTGACTTTACAGGGACCGCTTGCATTTTGAAAAGCCCTGGTCTGAGAGAACGAGGAGCCTGGCTATCTGTGGGCATGGGGAGGAACAGGGAAAATCACCACCCCTAAAGCTGGTTCAGGGTAATGGGGAGCTACAGGTTGACTGAGGGGAGGGACAGGAAGGGAGAAAACAAAAGTGACAATTGCACAGAGCATCCCCCTGTTGTAGTAAAGTGAGTGAGAAGAAAGACCTTTCCGTCCAGGCTCAAAACCCAGGCTGAGAGATTCCTGTTCTTTCCAAAGTCCATTCTCGCCCTTGGGCCTGAGTGACCCTCGTAAGATGCTATCCCCCTGCCTCTGAACCTTTCAGGGCCTCCTCGGGGTCCTAGGTGAAAGTCCGTATTCTTGGTGGCTTTGACAGCCATCTGGATCAGGCCCTGCCTGACACCGGCCCTGCCAGACTCTGGCCTTAGACTCCTCCTGCGCTGAACTTGTTCTGCTCTCTTGAACAGGACCTTCTGGGCCCAGGACCTTTTGTAGGGATTGTTTAGCCTGGCATATGGGTCCTAAACACCCCCGCCTGCCACTCAGCCCTTGGGCTCAGTGTAGATCCAGCGTCTTCCGGGAAACTTCCCCTGACACCCTGGCCCCTCCTGTGTTCGGACCAGGGACTGATCCTGTGCTCCCTCAGCACTCTGCAGGTCTGTTGCAGTGTTTACCCGTCCACACTCCCAGGCTGGGTTCCGCCTGTGTAAGGTCTCCCGGACAGTAGGCACTCAAAAGCTGGCTGAGTTACATGGGAGGGAGTTAAATCCTGGATATGGACAGACTCCGGCAGCTCTGACAGTGTGTGGTTCTGGGGCTGAGGCTGACACAGAGGCTGCCGTGATAGGTGCTGACCACGGCCTTGATCTTTTGAAGGTGATTAGGATGACCGGTTTCATGAAGGGCCTCTACACAGACGCTGAGATGAAGTCCGATAATGTTAAGGTAGGCCGGGGGGTGGGGGGCACCCCTCGTCCTAACAGTGGATGTGTATCGTTTGTATGCTGATGGGTGTTGAAATACAAGGTCGATTAATTCGTGAATTGTGCTGTACTCTTTCTCATTTCATTTTCTTATTCTTGACAGCTGCATATCCTGCTAATTTTATCCACTGAGAAAGGGAACTAGTGTTTTAAAGGTCCCTGCTAGCCTCCCACCTCAAACTAAATGCTTTATTTGTTTTTCTTTTGTTACGAAGAGTGAATATTTCCATATCTGACCTGCTTTAAATAGTAAGTGTGCCTGTTTAGCAAACTGAAAATGATGGAGACTTTCTTGGATGGGCTTTTCATTTGCATTTTAAATGGAAATCTTTCAGGATAAAGATGCAAAAATTAGCTTCCTTCAGAAGGCCATAGACGTGGTGGTGATGGTTTCGGGAGAGCCACTGTCAGCAAAGCCAGCGCGGATCGTGGCCGGGCACGAGCCTGAAAGAACAAACGAGCTGCTGCAGAGAATCGGCAGGTGCTGCCTCAGCAAGGTAACGCGGAGGGGCCGGAGCGCAGATGCAGCAGTCCTGAGAGACAAGGCGGGGTGACAGGTGCCCGCAGGGCCGGGGGCAGGGTCTCAGGAGGGAGCCCTGGGTGGTGTCTGCCAAGTGCAGTGCTTTGGAGCCTCAGAGTTCCGGGAGGACTGAGTCAAAACTATACAGTGAAACAAAGGTCTGCCATACCAGGTTCTTCAGGTGCTAAGTATGAATGAGGGAACTTCAGGGACACTGGCTCTTGGGGTCGGGGTGGCGTGCCCAGCGGCCAAGCCCTGCCGGCTTTCTCCTTTAGAGCCTCCTTCCAGGGCAGGGGCTGGGGGCTGGATGACTTGCTGGGCTGCTTCCTCGGGGCTTATAGCATGGCCCTGAACTCTGTCTGCCTTTGCAGCCTCTGGTGTCTGCTTCTTTCCTTCCATTCCTTCCTTCCTCTCTTTTCTCTCCCCTCTGCCCTCTGTTTTTCCGATCCTCTCCCTTCTGGCTACTAACAGCAGAGCTGCGCTTCCTTCAGAGAAAGCCGGTGTCACTACATAGGGACTGATTCGCTACTTCCTGAGATCCTCATTGTGGGTTGGAGACTTGGCCTCTCTGCTTAGATCCAGCCCAGGCCATGCTTACTAGGGACACCAGAGGGCATCTCGGCTTGGCAATGCCAGCTGGGCATCTCCAGGGCCTTCTTCTTTGTGGGATCTAAGTCGGAGGACAGAGCTAATCCGGCCCTTCATGTACCTGATGGGTTGTGGGCTGGGGCTAACCTTCCACGTTTCCAAAATAGGCAAGAGGGTGGGTTTCAGCCTGCATTGCAGGGGTGGGGGTGGGGATGGGGATGGGAGCTGGTGGCATCAAGGAGGCCTCCAGTGCGTCTCACCCTGATCTGCGTCAAGATCTCAGGTTCGGAGGCACACAACTGATTTCGCCCGTGCCCTGACTTTGTCCCCAGTCCCCACCCCTGTGTCCTTCCTGTTACTTCTTTTTCAAAACACTTTTGACTTCCATATTCCCTGCTTAATCCTTTGCCAGCTTCCTGTTGCCTGTGGGCACAGCCAGCTCTGTGACCTGGCTCACTAGGGTCCTTGAGCTGCTGCTACTCCCTCCCCTCCTCTCTCAGCTCCCACATCCACGCCTGGACGCTGAGGTCCCTGGCCTTGGTCAGGCCTTTCGTTTCTTCGTCTGGCTGTGGTGGTGGATAGGTTGTTTCCTGGAGCCCTGGCCTTTCCTCTCTCCCAGGCTGGGTAGGCACACTGCTGTTTAGCTGCTGCCTCTGTCCTCTCCTCCGAAACCCAGTGTGTCCTCAGCATGACATCTGGTGCCTGGTGTGATGGTCGCTCCGTGTATCCTTGGGGAGCGAGTGAGCATGTCAGTGAGAGGGATGCCTGCCCGGAGGTGTTGGAAGCTTCTGCGTGGAGTCAGGGAGGCCGTGGGAAGGTTTTGGGGTTCAGTCGAGCTTGAGTCAGATCATTCCGGGAGACCCTTTCAGTGCTGGGCCTTTGCGATCCTGTGGGAACCATGTGGCATCTGTGGAGTCATGCGCGGTAGCCGTGTTGTCCTCCAATGACATGCATGTCTACACTTGAGCCAGTTTGGGGGGGTTGAAGTGGGATTCGCTTAGCTTGGGTCAACTCTTCTGGTCATGTCTGGAGTGGTATACTTGGTGACTGATAACAGCATTTCCTTCTAGTAGCTTATCATTTGACTTTCACATCCACATGTTTAACGTGTTTAGTGAACTGTCCACGAATGTGGACACTTGCATTAGTCTCTTGTGCTGATCTCGTTTTCACCTTGTGTTCCATTTCCTCCCATTTGGACCACAAGCTCTCCAGCGATGAGGCAGTGAAGAGAGTGTTAGCTGGAGAGAAGGGGGATCTGAAGGGAAGGTCCTCACTGATGTCAAAATCTCAGGAATTGGACAATAAGAATGCACAAGAAGAAGAGCCCAGAGTTCATAAAGATAAAGAGGTGAGATGCAGGTTGCACATATTTGAAAATAATGAGTCTTTCTAGAGTTCAGGTAAAGACATTTATAAGTGATATTGTTGTTTGACCTTCTTTTCAGGATAAAAGGAACTCTGAAATAAATGAGAGGAGTACAAGCAGAGATCGGAAACAGAAAGAAGAAGTGAAGGAAGAAAGCAAAGCAAGAGAGAAGGACAAAGAGAAGGAGAAGACGAAGGAGAACGACCGTGAGAGACATAAAGATCCTGAACGAGACAAGCACCGGGATGGGGAGAGAGAACGAGCCAGAAACCGGGCCAAGCAGGACAGAGACCGAGGCAACAGAGACCGCGACAAAGATCTGGACCATGAGAGAGAGAGAAGGAATGAGGGAGGAAAGGAGAAAGAGAGGTGGAAAGACCGGGAGAGAGAGCGTGAGCGAGACAAGGCCCGGGACAGGGACAGGGACAGGGACAGGCGGAAGCTGAAGGATGGGGAGCGCTCCAGGGACCCTGACAGGGAGAAGAGCAGAGAGCATGACAAACCCGAGAAAAAGGTAAAGTCCTGCTTGAAAACCTTTGTCTTTAAGACAGAGTTTGTGTTATTCTCAAAGGTGTTTCCTATCTTTGTCGCAGTGCGATGGGGACTCTGCTTCTCTCCAGCGCTACGGTAAAATGATGCCACTCAGGCATTCCCAGTAGAAACCCAGACTGACACCAGTTTTGCAGGGGCTCTGAGCCTCTGGCTGCATGTGTGCGTCTGGGTGCTTTTTGAAGATGGGGGGCCCACCCTGTAGCTACAGGAGCAGTCCTTCCAAGCTGCCTTGGTTGTGTATGTGCTCCTGGGCGTGGCTTAATGTACAGAGCCTCAGGGCTCCTCTCTAGGTCTTGTGGGTGCCAGCAGATACATACAAGATCTCCGATTACTGTAATTTTTGCTTAATTAAATTTTCAGGTAAATTGTGGTTAGCCAGAAATTTTGTTCGGTTGCCGTGTTTTCTAAATGTGCAAGTTACTTTTGGGTTCATTATAGGTGGTTCAGGTCTCTGTTAGGGGCTGGCCCTGCACATGGCTGTTCTCATGGGGACAGTGTGTTACAGAGTGTCTCTGGAGGGTTGTGTGAAAGTCTCTTGGTCTCCAGCTGCCAGGAAGGAGGGAGTGGAGGTCTGGACAGATTCAAGGTCAGCAGCTTGGGGAGGGGCGGGGCCTGTGCAGCACTCATGACTCCTGTGGTAAAGGACCAGCTGTCTGGCTGGTGGTGCGGTGCCCCTCACCCTAAGGGGACAGCAGGCTGGGCTGCGCAGAGCCTGGTGCCTCCAGCAGGAAGTTTCAGAACCATCGTTGAGCTTGACGGTCATCCCTTGTTTTTCAGTCTCCACCGGGCACAGGGTCCGCGGCCTAGTCTCTTCTAGGCCTTACGTCAGGACGTGTTGGTCAGAGACTTGACTGTGGCTCTGAGCTGGGGCTTGTGGGTGCCCTGTACTTCCCTTTGGGAATATTTCCTGATGGAGAGTCTGAAGCTTTTGCTTGACAAAAACCCTCTGTTGGAAAGTTGCCCCCTCCCCCCGCCCCATAATGAGCTGTGGCTGTGTTTCCTGGTGGCTGGCAGTTTCTCTTGTTCACTCCTTCCCCTGTTTCCAGATTTCCACCTGTTTTACGGGGGCGTGTCCAAGAGATTTGGCCTGGCGTGGGCATCCCACGGGTCCCGCTGTCCCAGAGTTTCCTGGGAGGTGCTGCCCCAACCCCCTTGACCCTGGCCTGCCCCCCTGGGAGTGATCCGGACGGCCCTTGCAGAAGCAGGCCGCATACCAGCTGCGGACGCTCAGGCCTGGAGGGGGACGGATGCTTGTAAGGGAAGGGTGCTCTTACTGCTGCTCAGCAAGAAACATCTTGCACCTCGATGTGGTTTTAGGTGTCACAGATTTGAGTCATTCTAAGAATATGATGAAAGTTTTTCTTAACAGTCCTCGAGCTCAGGGGAGGTGTCCAAAAAGATGCCAGATGGATCTTTGAAAGACTCCAAAGCTGAGACAGAGGTAAACTTTGAAGAATAACTTCCAGAGACATGAACCTGAACGAGACAAGCACCGTTGACGTGGTGACATCATGCTATGGTCTCCTCTAGTCTGTGGGGACCCTGGGGTGGGGGGGATGTGGTGCAGGCTCTTGCATGAGCCCTAACTTCTATGCTGGGCTCTGGGCTTCCCTTATGTACTTATTTGACGGGTGTGACGTGGGGTACAGAGGGATGCGGGAGTCATTTGGGAGAGGGTCTGGGTGAGGATCCAGTCTCCAGGCAGGCTGGGACAGCTAGGCTGCCGGAGGGATCCCTCCGAGTTCTGTTTTGCCTCTGTGAGGTCTGATGGCGCATGTCCTGTGGCTAGAGCAGATCGTCTCCCTGGAGGTTCGACTCAGGCCAACTTCCCTAAAGCACTTTGCACTTCTGGGGACGTGTCCAGGCAGCTGCAGGGAAGGTGGACCGGGTGTGGCACAGAGGCTGGGAGGCCGGTTAGGAGGGCGTCATGGCAGGCTGAGCAAAACCTTAGGGCTGCTGTGTGCTCGGTTTGAACACGTGTGTGTTTGCACCCAGAGCTGTCCCGATACATGCGAATAATGAGCAGATAGCAAGGGAGATGGGGTCCTCATAAACATATCCGGTAAGACCATACTCAGTGTGGTTGGCGGGTTGCTGGGCTTTAGAGAGCTTTGCAGAAAGAAGGATTTCTGAACTTAGAATAAGGGAGGCCTGAGTGTCCTCTGTTCACCCTCAGGTCTGGGCTGCTGAGCTGTGCGGAGTTAGTGGTTGGTGTGTCCTGTTGCCTCTTTGTTCTTCCTCGAGCAGCGTCTGCCTAGTAAATCTCGATGCACTGTGTGTCGTGCCTCAACTAATTCTGTCTGTTCTCCTTTCTTTAAGACCGAGATTTCCACTAGAGCGCCCAGGTCAGTGGCAACGAAAGCATCAAAACGGCGATCCAAAAATGCAGTGGAAGGTACTGAGGATTTATCATATAAGGAGCTGAAAATACGGGTATTAATCATAGTATCTGGTAGAAAAACCACGCTGTGGTCAGAATGCAGATCTGCCATCGGGGGGAGCAAAGACTATGTGAAAAGGATGAAGATATGTCTCTCTTTCTTGCTCTCTCTCTCACATGCATACACACACACCCACGTGCGTGCATGTGTACGTGTGTGAGCGCATGACACCAGCGGCAGAGTACCACCTCTTTGCTGGAGATCTGTCACGATCTAAAAGATGTGATCGAACTGTAACTTTCCAGAAATAGCTATCAGTCACCCTTGTTTCGTTGACTCGTGTCTTGGAAGTGGTGGCTCAGTGCAGTCCTGACTCAGTGGCCAGCAAGGACTTGGGGTGGGGGGATCACTTGTAGGTGATGTTCCTGCATTTCAAAACAGCAGGCCCCCTCTCCTGGGAGTTGTGCTCCTAAGAGCTGAGGTTGAAGTGAGCAGGCCTGGCCGGGGGTTTGCCTGAGGGTCGCACCGGTTCAGCCCAACCAGCACGTAGGACAGGAGGGTCCGTCCAGGGCAGGTAAGTGCTGCCCGGGGGCCAGTGCTGTTGCAGGTTTTCAGATGAAGCGTGAGGTTACTCTGAGCAGTGGTAATATCTGAAATGGGGCCCTTTTTCTAAACTGTTAAAGCAGCATGGCAGGAGAACCATGGTTGGAATTTCTCCTTCAGAATAGTACATGATGCTTTCATGAGCTTTTCCCTCTGCGGGCAATCTCCAGGGACAGGTTCCCCAGGGAGGCCTGGCACAGAGGGCAGGGACGTTGGCTGTGTCGGCTGTGGGGTACGCTGACCGAGCCCTCTGCCCTATGCCTTTCCCACGGCTTCCAAGGCTTGCTGAGTCGGGGAGGTGAAAAATGAGTGGTGTTAGCTCTTTTGAATTCCTAGGGAAATTGTGTATTTTTATGTGTGTTCGTAATTTTTATTGACTCCTCGGGCTTGTCTCTCCTTTGCAGGGCTCCTCACTGCTGTGCTGGCCCTTGCAGTGTTATTCTTAATTTGCATAAGCTCACTGTATGTTAAGAACATCTGCCAGTTTTTACATGAGTGTTCCCTCCACCCCCAAGTTCATTTCTACTCATTATGTTAGTTCCTGACTTGCCTGAGTGTTTAATTTTTATGCACTGGAAGTGACCAGTCTTTTTTTTTGGTGGTTTATCCAGAGATTTGAGAGATGAAGATTTGTGTTTTGTCATGCATTTTTGTATTTAATCTTTTTAGTTATTTATTATTTTAATTCATGCTATAAGGTGACATTTATTTTTTCAGAGTAACTCACCAGGTGTTCCAGAATCATTAATTTGAAGCCATTTTATGTGTTTATTCTTCTAGATTATTTTAAAACCATTGAGCCAAAGAATCTCCCCTCCCATAAACAGAACTAATAAACTGGTCAGGTTTGTGTCAGACCCATGTTAAACTTACGCTTTCTGGATTTGGGGAATATTAGATATTTCTGACCCCAAGTTAGTATGGGCGTCTCCCTGTGCACGTGTGGGGCTGTGTCTGTTTGTCATGGATCATGACAGTTTGTTTTTGGTTGGTTTCAAAGTGGCATCTCCTTCTCCTTGTCCATTTCTCTGTTGACTGCTGGAGTGTAGAAGCGTCATGAACTGTGGTCCCTGCACTGCAGACCTCGCCTTGTGTTCAATTGTAGCCCGCAGCTCTTCTGTTGAATTGTGTTTTTTGGTAAGCGGACAGTTGCTATTGTCTGCTCTTCTAGTATCTTGGCATGTGCATCTGAGTTTGCTGGCGAGCGGGTTGCCCACGGGCTCCTTTTCTGTGGCCACTAAGAGAGATGATCACCGAGATTTGCAGGCTTCCTGATACTAGCCTTCCTGAGCCGACAAGCTGATGGCTCGCCCCGCTGGCGAGCTGGGCGCAGACCTCACCATGCGGCTGCACCCAGCACAGCCCGTGCTCCACCCTGACCTTCTGCCTCACTTTAATGGGTCGCATTTGGGTGACTGTCCAGCATCTGGCAGGAGGGGGAGGCACCCCGCGGCCCGAGAGGATCAGCCTTGCTTTTACTGGAGTGTGGGGTATCCTGTTTGTTAAACATATTTAGAATCTTAAAGCTATTCTAGGATCTCTATAGAATCCAAAAAACATTCTTCTCAAAAGTACAATACTTTCGATTTGTTGTTAAGTGGCAATTATAGCAGAATAAGGTACTAAGAATGAGTATACTGTACAGCATTATGAATTAAGCTTAATATGTACTTTCATTATGCAATTTCGTATCAGGAAGAAGGGGCTCTAGAGCCAGTGAAAATAGTCTTTCCCCTGAAAAAGAACATAACTCTTCCTACAGCAAAGCTAAGAAGGAGCACACCGTGAAGCAGCTTGGTAAGACGATGCAGGCCCCAGTGGGGGCTGCGACTGTTGGGGAGTCGGCTCCTTGCTTCCCTTTGACCACCGAGCAGGTGGAGCCCTGTGGGGGGTGCCCTGCTGGATGTGGGGCTTGGGCCCAGAGCGGAGCTGGGGCAGAAGGGCCGTGAGCGTTGCCCGTTGAGTCGCGGGGCCACCCCAGCCACCAGCCTAGCATGGATCAGTCACGGGTGGGATTGTGTACTCGGGTCTGCCCTTCTTTGTTCCGCGGATATTGATGGAGGACCTGCCCTTTTGAGTGCACAGTGTGGAGGGACCGGACAGATAATCAGGAGACCACAGGGTGTGCCCTTCCACGTTAGCAACGAGTCTTCTGATGTCAAATGTAGGGGCGGGTGCACAGGCGGAGAGGCTCTGGGGAGGGGACGTCTGGACAGAGAGTTGACTGGGGGAAGGAGGACCTGTGAGTGTCCAGGCTGGGGCAGAGGCCCTGAGCTGGGGACACCCTTGCCTGTTGGAGGGCAGGAGGCCTGGCAGTGAGGCTGGGCGCGGAGGCAAAGCAATAGGGTCTGCAGGAATAGGCAGGCCCGAGGCGTTGGGCCACGCAGGCTGAGAGTTTTGTAGTGAGCGTGAGTAGACATCTTCGGAGGACAGTAAGTAGGACTGAGGCATGACTGGACAGGTGTTAGAAGCATCCCCTTTTCAGAATGTGGAGGCATAGAGGCCGGACAGCAGTTCGTGTCCCAGTGAGACTGACGGCCGGGACCTGAGCGTCACTGCTGAGGATGTGCTCAATGGAAGGGATGACGGAGTCGCTGTGACTAGGTGGCCCTTGTTAGAGGAGAGGGCACAGCGAGAAGACCCATGGAGGGGTCTGGGCACCCAGGCGGTGCTCTCGCTGGAGTGCAAAAGCTTTGGGGGAAGCCTGTTGCTGGGCTGGGGGGCAGTGCCAGGAATTCTCACACGTGGAATGTGAGGCACCCGCCACTGCATGGCCCAGCAGTGTGTCCAGACAAGAGTGGAGCTGGAGGCCCGCTCCTCAGGGAGGGAGTTGGGGTGACTAAAGGTAAAATCAAAGAAGTTGGGGGGTTTTTCCATGATGGTGTTTCCTGCTGTCACATTAAGATCCATGTGAAGTTAGTGTAGGGGAGCGTCAAGACAGTGAGCCCCAGAGCCAGCCAGGACCCATGGTGAGGGGCGGTCCAGCACGTGGTCCTGGTCAGAGAGCCCCGTGAGGGAGGAGCGGCGGTCAGGTGCGTGTCCTGGGACCCCGGAGGGGACCAGGTAGTGTGAGCCTGGTGTAAACCCGTTTATCCTGACCAGAGCATCCCATAGGCAAAAACCTCTGCAGTGTTTTAATCTGTCACTATTTTACATCAGGAAGAAAGGAAGATAATATTTCAGCTAAAATGTTAGATCCTGTAGTGTCTGGATTAAATCATGAAGCAGATCAGGAAACTACGACTTCAGAAATTGGTAAGAAAAAGATACTCTTTAGTTTATATTTCTCAGCACCTTGATATGAAATATTTACCTCTCAACGTAATTGTATATATATTTTAAGATTTTATTTATTTGAGAGAGAGAGAGAGAGAGAGAGAGAGAGAGGGAGTGTGAGAGAGAATATGAGAGGGGAGAAGGTCAGAGGGAGAAGCAGACTCCCCATGAAGCTGGGAGCCCGATGCAGGACCTGATCTCGGGACTCTGGGATCATGACCTGAGCCGAAAGCAGTGGTGTAACCAACTGAGCCACCCAGGCGCCCCAATAAAAAAAAAGAATATTTTTTTATTCTTCTAACCACAGGATAGTGAAGATCAGAAATGACTTGATACACCACTTGCTTTAATTTCCTAAATTATATGAGAAAGATTAACTCAGTTTTAGTTAACTCTTACGTGCCTTTCTAGGTGTGACTTACTTTCGTATCTAGATAAAGATGCTTGCTTTATCTTGCTGCTGGGATTCTGCACGGTGATGTAGATGGTCAGAGAGAGAAATGGTCCTTCAGCTTTCCCATTCTGCTCTGCTGTGTTGTATTAAGAAAATGCCCCATAATAAGGATTTTAAGGTGGTTGCCAGGGCACGCTGGGGAGGTTGTTCCCCGTGGCAGGCGGTGCAAGGGGTATGCGTGCATCCCCACCCTGGAACAGTGAGACGTGTGGACTGGGGATTTCAGATGGGCTGATCCTTGATGAAGAGCAGAATTTGCCGTGATGTCAAACTAAATTCTTAAGAAATACTAAAAATCTTGAGTGACATATAGGGGAAAATAAGAGTGTAAATCTTGACTCCAGGAAAAGATAAGAATTTGTCTAGGCTGAACTCGTATCTTTTTGACTTTCAAAAATTCTGTGCCTGTAGCTAGAATCATGGGAAGCACATCTTCTGGGCACACGCTTTCCCTTTAAGAGGTTGGGCCCCGGAGAGCAGCTGTGTTTTTGGGCAGACAGCTGCTCTGTCCCATGTTCCCTGGGCTCAGCAGGGGTGCAGGGAAAGGTGGGCCTCTTGAGAGGTGGTCCCCACTGATCTTATTCTGAGCAGGTCAGCCTTTCATGGTTTATGTAGGTCCTTAGTGGTGTGTGGTGACCAGTGTGGGGTGACTGGGACTGGGGGTGCCGAATGGGAGCAGAGGATGAGTTCTCACTTGACCTCGGGCTTGCACCGTGCAGGACTGTGCAGTCCTCCTCGGGGGGCCTTGTCTGGGCTGCAGGCTGGTCCAGTCCAGTCTGAGCAGGGGAAGTACCAGGTGGTCCCTGTGCAGCAGGAGGGGGCTTGGGTAGTGCTGCCCATGTGGGCAGATGTGCCCACATCCCAGACCAGTGGGAAGATCCTGTGCCTCCCATTTGCCCACCTCTTGACCTCGAGCTAGCTTCATGGCACGTCCTCTGAGCCACAGTGACCTCGTGGTAAGTGGCTCTTTAAACGTCTGCCGTGAGACTCAGTGAGGTCTGTCCACAAAGTGGCTGGCATGTCGCATGTGTGCCTGGCAGATCTGCTTCGTGGATCCCAATTTAGTGACTGCAAGCCCCACGTCAGGGTGAGGCATCGCATCCTGGGATGGTAACGTGGATCCAGAATAAAGTGCAGAGGCCACTCAGACTACAGTAGTACTAACTACTACTGTAGTACCCAGGACTACCAAAGTACCCTCACTTTGTAGACACTACTGACCGCTCAGTGTTCAGGGAGCGTGGTTCTGGGTGGAAAGTCGGATGGAGCCTGGTGCCATCTGGTGGTCAGAGTGGAGTCCTGCACCCTGTCCTGGTGGTCCTGTGACCCCTGGTGCTTCCTCCCCTCTCCCTGCCACTGCCTTGGGCCCTGGGTCCCTGTTGTCACTGTCAGTCACTGGCATGCCAGTGACAGAGGTCACCTGTGCTGCCAGTCATTTGGCTTTGGGATTCGGGGTTTGTCGGCAATTGTCACAGCTGCGGAGTTTCTCACTGAGTGTGATTTCCAGGTGCAGTGCTGCTGGGCCTGGTCTGGGAGCCTTTCCCCCTGCTTGCCCTTCACCTTGAGCTGGTGCGTACCAGCCTCACCGTGCCCCCGCTGTCCCTGGGCCTGACGGTGGCCGCAGGGCCGTCACAGGAGTACTTGTGCGCTTCCTCTTTCAGGGACACTGAAGAGCTCAACAAGGAAATTACCCATTTCTTTCTCAAACATGAGCCACTTCTTCCCTGCTCCATCTTGGAATGCTTGTGGCGTGATGAGCCTCGTTCTTTTTACAGTCGTTCGACGGTCCAGGTTCTCCTGGAGCGCTGTGCCGTCCGCATGTCTTCACCTTGCTTGGTTTCTGTCACTTACGTCATTTTGTCCAGTTGTGTAAAGGTTTTTACTATGAAAATGCAGAGGAGTAGGAAGAACTTTGAACCCCCTCCGACCCCTCACACAGATTTAGCAGTTCTCATGTCTCATCATATGTGCGTTGTCTAGAGCCATGTATTTTTATGAATGATTTCAAAGTCTATTAAACATCCCAACACTTTAAATACTTAAGCATCAGCTCGGAAAACAAGAGAGATGTGCTGGGACATGCCCCAACATGGTTCTCTGTAGCAGGGTTACTGTTACCCCGGTAGTGTCAAAATCTTCATGTTTCCAAAGTGTTATTTAAAAAAAACCCAAAAAACAAAAAACAGGATTCCATTAAGATGAACACACTGTATGTTTTTTATTCTTTTACTTTTTAAATGAGTCGAATCTCCACAGTCCCCTGACCCCGTACGCTCCCGCCTTACTTTTTTAGTCTAGCGCGCTGGCTGTGAAAGAGATGAGGTGGCCAGCCTTGTAGAATGCTCCGCCCTCTGGACACTTGTCCATTTCCTTGTGATGTCACTTCACTTATGACATTCCTTTCCCCCTGCTTCTCCCCGTGTTTCTGTTTGATCTAAAGGCCTCATTAGCTTTGGGTTGAACATCTGGCTTCGCTCTGACCCTACATAGGCTAGCTGTGCCTTTGTCTTGTGTTCTGTCTGGTTACACTAGTGCTTCTGTGTCCCATAACAGGATGCTCACACTGGTCGCTGGGCCAGGCGGAGCTCCTTGTTGTAGGGCCTGGGTATCTGTTCGTGTTTACACTTGGATGTCTTCAGCAGCCCTGTGCTGTGAGCATTTGCACAGCATGCAGGCAGAGTGGGAAGCGGCTTGTGGCGGTGTGGGGGGCTCTACCTGGTGAGTTTCAGGGATGATGACTGACAGGCAGGCGCTTGGCCAGGCACAGTGCTCCCTGCTTTATAAAGCACACGGTCCCATTACCAGAGCGCCATAAACTGGGGGAAACCGAGGCTCTGAAGAGGCGAGGAGCCCGCTCAAGCTAGGAAATCAGGACGCTGGGACCACACCCTTCCCGGATGGGTTCATTCATTCCTGGTGATTTGGACAACAGATTTTTTTGCCAGTTCATAATAATTTTTATTTTTTAAGGGTGTGTTATTTCTTTTCTTTAAAGGTGTTATTTTGCAGACTGGTTAATCTGTCCTCTGATTAGGAATTGATTGTGGTATTATCAGAACGTATAGTCTGTTTCTCTGTGTGAATTGGAGTTTTAGTAAAGCTTACTTAAGAATATTAGGAAAGACGTTAAAACGACCATCATAGGCCTCTCAAAAAAAAAGTGCCACTAGACCTTTGAAGAGAGGAATGGTGCAGAGTGTCATCAGTCCCCTTGGGCTTTGGACAGAAGATGTTGCATTTGGAAGTTAGTTATTGTGCTGGTAGGCTTTGAACGGTGTAGGAAATTTTTGACACTTGCAAATAAAATGTAACAATCTAAAATTCTTGCATGTTTTCTTTTAAAATACAGTTGCCAAGCTTATGTTTATTTTTACATTTGTTTTAGAATTTATTTCATATTGATTCTTTGGCTACCTTAGATTTCATAAATAATTACTTGAATCACTGTTTAAATGATCATTTTTATAGATTGAAAAAAATTTCCTTAGAAAATTATGTCATCTACTCTGTGAAGTTCCGTTACATAAATCCAGTTCTTTGATAATGATAGGTTGATTCTGATATAAACTGTTTATTTGAATACTTTTAAGAAATTATAAGATTGTATTTTAGGAAAGGGAACATTTTTTGAATTTTATTTTTGTCTTCTCCTTGTTTAATTTTAGAGTGGGGGTCCTTTAGTGGTGGATTAGTTTTCTACCCTGAGTCCTACCACATTAAAAATCTTTTCCTCTAGCACCTCCCTGCTCCCTCCTTTATTTTTAATATAAAAAAGGTATTATTTCTCTGGTATTTGATATTTTTTTGATTTTTATAGACATTGATACATTAGTTAGTAGTTCACGGGGGCTTGGGAGCTTTCAGTGTGTCTAGGACTGTGGACTGTAGCACAGGAATCTTTCTTTCCCTCCTGCTTTGCTACAGTTGTCACTTATCTGCAGCTTCTCATCTGGGCCTGGCTGCAGTGAGGAGGTGGTGGATGGAGACAGGTAGCGTCAGGAAGTTTCTGGAAATGGGGGCAGAGGGACCAGTTTGCTTTGGCTTTGGGGATCCCAGCCTGCTCCTGGGCTGGATGGGCCTGGGGCCTTCTCCTGTTCCGGGCACCCCTTTCCTCTTCTGATCCCACAGCCGCAGCTGGGAGGAACATTCTTTGGTCAGGTGTGTGTAAGCTCGCAGTGCGGGAAGGCGTGGACAAGTAGGCGTGCTCTCTGCTGTCGAAGCCTAGAGGACCAGCCTGCCGTGGACATTGTCCTGATTCGTTTTACACTGTTTTCTGTCAGGAACAAAAGAAGCTAATACTAACTCAGCTAGTGTTTCAGATGATAACTCAGCGAGTGTGTGGCGGGAGAATGTTGAGCCTGAGCCAGCAGTGAAGCAGAAAGGTAAGAAGGACACCCTGTCTTTGTCCCTTTCCTGGTGAGGGAGACCAAGCCACTGCACTTGCACGCTGGGGGCACCTCTCTGCCATGGGGTCCCCGCGGCTCTCTGACCTGCTTGGGGTCCAGGCCCTGGTTCTTCACACCAGCAGGACCAGATGTGGCAAATGACCCCCTTGTGCCGTCTTACGTCAGCCAGGGTAGGGCATGCAGTCCTGCTGTGGTGGCCCTGGCCCCTCCCAGGTCCCCGGTGCTCTCGTGGAGGTCGCGTGTGAAGCCCGGCAGTGGTGAGAGGCCCCGGATACAAGCTTCAGGGTCTGTTCTGGGGAGGCCCACGGGCCGAGCCATGCACCCCCACATTTTTTGTTCAGGGAGGACTCTGAAGCAGCTGGAAACACTGTCCTGACCCAGTGTTTCTCTCTGTAACATTCTCTGGGTTTCTTCAGCTGTGCCTAGGTGACATTCTGCTTTTGGCACCGTCGTTCCCAGCACTTAACACTGTGGGAAAGGACACATTTGGGCCCCGGAGCTCCTGGCAGTCGTGGTGGGTGCTGGCACCTGGTGGCCCAGCGTGTGGCACCCCGGGGCCAGCGCCTGTCGGTGTGTTTGCCTTGGTGGGCAGAGCCGGCCTGGAGGATGCCCAGGGCTCAAGGGATGTCGCCCCGGCGTGGGGGCAGGGAAAGCCCCCGCAGGAGGCTTTGTCCCATATGCATTACGTTAGTTTAGGAGCCTTAGCAGTCTGGGCTGGAGTGGGGGGTGGGGGGACGGGCAGGTTCCGGGGTACTTCGGGCAAGGGTTGTGCCAGAGATGGCCCATGAGTGGCCCGGGGTGTGGTTTCCAGGGCGAGGGAAAGAGGGCCTGCATGCCTTGCTGGAAAGGGGCTGCGCTGGTGAAGGGTCCAGAGAAGACCCAAGTGTCTGGGGGGCAGGAACCCTTGCCAAAGGGTGGGAGACCCCATCTGTGACAGGGGGGTTCGCTGTGCACACTCTCCCTTTGGGTGTCGGCCCTGAGATCCAGCAGTTGCACCCCCAACACTGATGGTAGGAGCTTGGAAGAGAGCCCCAGGGTCTGGAATCCAGGGCCCCATGCTGCACATTGGCTGCCAGATGCTGGGCTCTGTCAAGCATACTCCAGATGGCGTGGCGTTGAGGAGAGACTCTGCCGCTAGCTGCTCTGGCCCTGGGGCAGTGCTGTCCCTGGGTCGAGCTCCGGTCCTGCATTGCTGTCACCCCATCCTTATAGTGGCGCTGTCTGGAAACGTGATTTCCAGGCCCCTCCTAACCCACAGTTTGTGAGGCTCTGTGGGTGCTGGGCCGTTCTCTGCTCTGTGCAGAGAGAGGTTCCTGTGTCCCATACCCAGAGGTCCTGCAGGGCCTCCCACTTCCCCTTGCCCCATAGGCCTGGCTCTTCTTCCTAGAGTCACCTTCTTTAGGGCACCATTTGTGTCAGTCTTTGACTAGTAAACAGAGATCTGAAGTTCACCTCAGCAGGCAGACTGTGGTGTCTGAGGAGTGCCGTGTGCCCTTGGAAGCCCTGGACCTGGTCCTCGTGTGTGGGATAGGTCCCTGTGTGGAGGTGGGCTTGGTATTAATGGGGGATGCCTGGCAGCTCTCCGGGGTCCTTGGCTCCGACTTGGACCTGTGCCATCCTGGTGCGTCTGAGAGTTTGGTCCTGTGTCTCAAGTGTGTCATGCAGAGTATCCTCTTGGGACTTTAAGTCCACCCCCCCACAGTGTTCTCCCGCCCATGTCCTTGTGGCCACATAGGTCCCATTTGTCCCCAAAACACAGCACTTGAAGAAGGAAGTAGGCCATGGGGAGCCGGAGAGATGTCCTCGTTCAGGAGCTGATGGAAGAACCCTTGCTGATGAGTTCGGGAGGGAGGGTCCTGCTCGCTGTCACCCCGTCATGGAAGGGGCGTCACACCTTTTCGTCCCTCACGCTCTCTGGCTTACCAGCTGTTGCCTCATCTCAAATCTCTCTCATTTGTGTCTGTGACCCACTCTCTTCATACTCCTGTTGCCTCTCTTCATTAATAGCATTTTAGAATTCATAGTTTGCTTTGTTCTCTTTCGATTTTTGAAAATAAAGTCTTGGCAGTGGGACACTAGGAATGGCTCTGTGTTCCCTGACAGGTGTCCACTGTTACTTGGTCTATGTTTTTCCATAGTCCTGCTATTTAATGCACTGAGCTTTACCAACATGGAAGTCGTTTTTCTGATGTACCTTATTATTATTATTATTATTATTTTTTTTTTTGCAGGTGACTCTCCTAGTGATGCAGGTGAGGAACGGCCTGAACTGGGTGTTTGATATAAATTTTGCGTGTGTGTGTAGATACTAACATGTACTCTCAGATTTGTTTTACACACTGAGTTAGTGAAGTAAATTAGGGAAACATAACTATATTACTTTAAGATTTAATTTATGTATCTTATGTTCCAGAAGAATGTATTTCACTTCCGAGAATAAAATGTGTATTTCTAAATTCAAAGTCTGATTTATCCTATTTTCTAAAATACAAAGCCCTTTTACTTAAAATGCAGGAGTAAATTTAAGTGCCTTAGTAATTAGAGGTTGTTACTTACTGATTTAATCTTTTTATTAAAATGAAGAAAGCTTTACTCAGATTATAAAAACCATTTGGCACATACCCAAAGTAGAGTTTTTTAAATGCAGAAAGATATCAAGAAGGAAGCGAAAAACACTATTTCTAAACTAAATGAATGTCCATCTAGAACCCCCATTGTGTGTGTGTGTGTGTGTGTGTGTGTGTGTGTGTGTGTGTGATTAAATACGTTACTATCCTCAGTTACGTGTTAGGACGGTGACACTGTTTTATGCTGAGGGTCTGCTGACGTGACCCACCGTTGACACTAACACAGGTGGTGGGTGGGGAATATCTGGACACACAGATCACACGCGTCCGTCCCTGTCAGGTTGTATTTCCTTTATGTAAAATTGCTTGACTGGATGAAGCTACCTTTTGAATTCCATTTCTTAAGAAATTGAACCAGTTTGTATTTCCAGGGTTTGAGTGCACCTGTCTCCCCAGATCTTCACCGAATCTAGACATGAATCGTTTGTTTTATGTTGATGAAAATAAGAGATGAATAAAGCTCATGTATATTTGCGATTATTGGATTGCTGTCTTTTCAAGTATTGATTACCTGTTTGTGTTTCTTCCTTCGTGAACTGCTCACTGGATTGTCACGCTTCAGAAGGAGAAGTTGGACCTTCTGGCCCAGAGAAGCCTGAGGTGTCCGAGAGCTCCGAGCTGCCGGGCGAGCTTCCAGCCAATCTCAGGTCTGTGGCCCTGTCCAATCCCAGGCCGCCGCCGCCCGCTTCTTTCTGCACCTCCCACAGTTCGTTTGGTTCTTGAGCTCAGTTATGAGGAAATACTTGTGCAAAGAAAGCAGAAACCATTTAATTTAGTTTTCCTGTATTGGATAGAAGTTACTACACATAGGACATTATAAAGATTTAGGGAAATTCATAATTATGGTATTTGATTACTGAGAGTTCCATGATTCCTTTTGAGCCTTAAAATTAATGAAAACATAAGATTAAGAGACGGACACTTTTAAACCTGTCAGATTAACGGGATGTTCTTAACATTCTGCAGACTGTGTCCTGACGAGCATGTTGATGGCGGGAAATTAGGGGTGTTGTTGATCTTTGTTTCTTTTTTTTTTTTTTTTTTTAAATTTTATTTATTATTTGACAGAGAGAGATCACAAGTAGACAGAGAGGCAGGCAGAGAGAGAGAGAGAGGGAAGCAGGCTCCCTGCTGAGCAGAGAGCCCGATGCGGGACTCGATCCCAGGACCCTGAGATCATGACCTGAGCCGAAGGCAGCGGCTTAACCCACTGAGCCACCCAGGCGCCCTGATCTTTGTTTCTTGTTGTCCACTTTGAAATGTCCAAGTGTGTCATGTCCCCTCTTTGGTTTTCCCGTGTTTGGGCTTAGAAGAATACCTCGGCCTGGGAGTGCGAGGCCAGCACCCCCCCGTGTGAAGCGCCAGGACAGCGTGGAGGCGCTGACACCAGACAGGTGAGACCTCTGTGGGGGGAATGTGCTGGGTGGGGTGGGGGCGGGGCGGGGCCACTGCCACCTGACCTGTGGGTAAGCCGGGTCAGGCCACATGCCCCCGGCCACACACTTTAGTTAGCTGAAGAGAAAATGTGCTTTATATTTATAGCATGGGGTGGGGGTGTGGGGAGTTATTCTTTGAGAGAAGTTGGGGGCCGGGGGGAGTATTTTCTAAGCATAGAAGCAACAAGGGGGAAAATAGGAAAAAATAGATTTCAAGGCTTAATTGCACACAAATATAAGATAAAAGGTCAGAAAGTCATAAAGTATGTGAAAGCAAGCCACAGACAGGGTTCTCTAAGTGTTACAACTATCCCTGTGGATGTAGTGTGATCTTTAGAGGAAAGTACAAGAAATCAAAACATAAAAATAGAAAAATAAAGCAGGCCACACCGGCATGGTTTGAAATGGAGCAGGAGGCAGGAACTGGGGACATGTGTGGCTGCATTATAAGGGACATGAAGGATTGATGCAGGAGATGGCAGGAGGGAGAGGTTGTGGGAACATTACTGTTTCTGAGATGAGGAGACTGGTACATGTTTCTGGTGATGGGACCGATCTGAGGAGATGGGGAACTGGGGAGGTAGGAGCTACGGGGGTGGGAGGATTGTTGGAACATCGTCCCCAAGGGGTGGGGGGACACAGAGGGACTGGCTTTGGAGGGGATGGTGCATGTCGGTGAGTTCTAGAAGCTGACCTCCCTCTCCCCCACTCCAGAGCTCCACTTGTCTTGTGAACCCAGAGCAAGTCTGGGCAGGGAGGCCCAGAGCCCCGCTCCCAGAGATCGGGTGTCGAACTGAGCAGAGGGTCCTCATCTGGGGTCATATCCTCCCCCAAACCCCAGCCTTCTGTGGGGCTATGTCTGGAGATCCCGAGTAGTGTCAGGACTGGGAGGGCCTAGAGGGAATGTTCTTGGCATCTAGCTGGGCAGTGGGGCAGGGGTGAGGTCGAAAGTCCCCCTCAGACTGGCAGCCCCACCCAGAGGACCGTAGGCCCAGAGGTCTGTGGCACAGCGGGCGAAGCAGGAAGCTGGGCTGCCTCCGGGTGCACGTGGTATGAAGTGCTGCCGTGGACTTTGTTCTCCCGCCGTGGGCAGGTGCCGTGCGGGCTCTGGGCGGGCACAGAGACAGAAATGTGGGCGATGGTGGTCCGAGAGTGGGGTGCTCAGATTTGAGGTTGGGGGCATGCTGCCAGTGGTGGTGCCCAAGGGTGACCCTGGATGTGTAGCTGGGTGATGGAAGCAGGATGGTGGCAGGAGGGGTTGGGGACCCTAGAGCCAGGCTTTGGGAAGGGCTATTTCTCAGTAAAGACGTGGTCAGTGTTGGCAGGGAGCCAGGAGTGCAGGGGGGCTGCCTGGCAGCTGGCAGCGGTGACCAGGGGTTGAGGGCCAGAGAGGCTGTGGTGTGGAGTCAGAGTTGGCAGACTTGAGAGAAAGTGATCTGGAAGACACAGTAAGCACAAGAAAGCTGCTTTCCCTCTGGGCCTGGCCATGGGAGGCTGCTGCTTGAGGCAGGGGAGAATGGAGAGGGCTTGCTGATGAGGGATGGTGTGTGGGAGGGGCTCGAGGGGTGCAGGGCTTGGGGGAGATATGGGGTGTGGTGAGGCTGGCCCTGGTGGAGGCAGGACATTGCCTGTGAGGGTTGAAGGGCCCAGTGAAGAAGCTGAGGGTGTTTTGGGGGAAATGTGTACTGTTTTGAGAGCTCATCCCCAAGTGCACGGGTTTCCTGCTGACCTTGTGTGTTGCCCTAAAGCAAGGGAGAGGGTGTGTCTGTGTGTGAACCAGTGATCGTAGGGCAGGGGGGGTTAAGGGCACTCAGTAAAGCAGGGTTGTGTTATGCTGCTACGTGAGAAGTGAAGGCAGGTGGGACTGATGGGGAGCTGGTGGTGAGTGTCTGGGTTTGGAGCCTTGTGACCTGGGCCCAGTGTGGTCAGTGTGAGGGCCTAAGCAGAGGGCAGCTGACTGTGGCCTCCAGTGGGGTGACAGTAGGTAGGGCTGTTCCAGCGGGTGGCTGTAGGAGGTCTAAGAGAGCTCTTGGATGGACATAGTCACCTGCGAGGACAGGTCCAGGCCTACGGGCCAGGCAGTTGGGTATTGGACTGGCCCAGAGTGATGGTAGGTCTTGGTGGAGAGGAGGTGCTGGGCAGGGAGTTGCAGCCAGGAGGCCTCTGTGTTGGGGCAGGGGTCTGGGGCCGCATCGCCACCCCTGCCTTGATGTTTGTGACTTGGAAGACTAGGGCTCCCTGGGTGGGGGGCTACAGGTGGAGGGCTGGTGTCCAGAGAGTGCAGCCAGAGGAGGAGTGAGGCTCCGAGGGCCCTCCGGAGGTAGGGGTGTAGGGAGGGGGCAGGGGTGGAGGGAGCACAGAGGGCAACTCTCATAGGGACCCAGGCATGGGTCTGCACTTGGCTTCCACACCTGGGTTTTGTGACATTCTAGAGGCAGGTAGGCAGGAAGTGGTTAAACTCCTCTCTCAGAGCCTGGGATGCAGGGGATTGATGCGGATGAGCGATCAGCAGCTCTTCCGATGTAACCTGATTCCTTTTTCTCTTTAGGACCGGAAGTGGGAAAATTGTTGCCAGTGTGATCATAGACGCGCAGAACTCTGACAATGAGGACGACAGTCAGTTTGTGGTGGAGGCAGCCCCCCAGCTCCCTGAGACGTCGGAGCTGGAAGTGGTGAGTTAATGGGAGCATCGGTTTCTGGCGTTGCCCCTGGACGGCCTTGGAACTCCTGATCCAGCATTGAGGTTTATGTAGACAAAACGAGCCTCTGATTTTTCAGTCAGATTTCTGCCTTCTTTAACTGTGTCATTGCCTTGAGGAGATTCATGGAAGCAGCATTTCAAGAATCAGCTTTTTCCTTCTTGCTTTCCTGCCCAGGTGCCTGCGGTAGACATGGAGGCCGAGGAGAAGCACGGTGAGTGGCAGGTGTGGCTGCGGGAGGGTCTTGCACACGGGAGCTCCATGCACCCCGCATTGGTCCTGGTGGTATACCAGGGCACGGATGGGCTCCTCCTCTGTTGTGGGTTTAGTCTCAGAGCCGATGGGCGCTGGGCCCTGGGACCCTGGGGCTGTCTGTCAGTGGCTTCTGACGTGGCATGCACTTAGATTAAGGGTTAGACCTCTGGGGTAGTTCCCAAATCGACAGTATTTGTAATACTACTTTTCCTTTTCCCAAGTATCTTCTTTGATTCCTAAAATTTGCAGAAGCAGAGAGAGTAGTCCAACAAACCCCCTGTACCCGTCACATGGTGTCCATGGTGGTTGGCTCATGTTTTCTGTAAGCCTCTGGCTGCTGCAGACCCCTGCTCCCTTAGACTGTTCTCAAGTCCTAGAGAATATCGTGTTTTCGGTTAACATGTTAGATGTAGCTCTAAAAGATAAGGGCTCTCTTCCAAAAAACCATAAAAATGAAATACTTTCCTGATATCATCACAGTTTTTCTAGTTATTTTGTATATTTTTTTCTAGTTTGAGTCAGAATCCAAATAAAGCCCTACCATTGGATTCGATTGAACTCTTGGGTCTCTCTTAACCTGTACGTTCCCTCCCTCCCCTTTCCCTTGTAATGTATTTGCGGAGGAAACTGGTTGGTTGTCCTTTGGGTTTCCCATAGTTGAGTGTTGCTTATTACATGCCCATGGTATGGTTTTTTACATATTCTTTTATTCTTGTAACTTGGTCCCAGAGACTTGGTCAGATGCAGGTTTTGAGCAAGAATACTGGTAGGTGGTGTTGGTTTTTCCTAATGTCCGCTTGTGATGTTAGCCTGGATCATTAAGGGCTACAGGATGGTAATGTTCTCATCTACCCACCCTTCTTCAGGGTTTGGCTGGAGGATGCCGTGGTGCAGGGCTCCCCACCCTGCCCAGCCTCTGACCCTAGTAGTACAGCCCCTAGGAGGAGGGTTTTCCTCAGAGTCAATCTGTGCCCTGGCACCATCACTGTGACTGAAGAGGTCGTGTGGGGTGGTGGTTGCTGATAGCTGTGTGATACCTGTGTGAAATCATGGGTTTACCTCTAACGCATTTGAGGGGCCTCATTTCATACCAAATCGGTTCTCACTGATGTTCAGATTGCCCAGTGTGTAATTGGTGGGTGCCTGTTGGAGCCGTTCTCTGGGGCCTGTTGACACAGCCTGGGAGACTTTGCAGCTTCCTTGTTTTCTGAGAGGAGCAGATGTTCCAGGCTCATGTGGTGTATTTCCTGCCCCAAGGCTGGAGCCCTCCGTTTCTCCAAGATGCCTGACTGTACTTTACTTCTGGGTTGTTGTTCTTAAGGGTATTCTTACCTTTTTTAAAAAACAATGAGAACGTGTATCCAAGCTCATACTGATATTTCCAGGGCAGCTTTTCTATTCTAGACTCTCTTCTAAATTTTTGATTTTTACATGCATGTCTATCTCATGCCAAAAATCCTGGCTCCCAGTGTTGGGCATCTGTCTGCTTCACCTTGGGGCTGGCATGCACATGCAGCACCTTTGGAACACCACCAGCTATCAGCGGCATCAGTTTGCCTGAGACCGTGTAGGGTTTCTGTCGGGGTCTGTCTGTCCTCAGGTATGTCCCTTCAGGGATGGACAGCCAGTTACTCTGTTGTAAGTTTCCAGAACAATTCTGTCAGGCTCTGCTTGCCGGCGTGATGTTCTTAGGTTTATGGGTTCCATTTTGGTTTCAGTTTTTAGGCATTGAAAAATCGGATATAATTTTGTTTTATTTCTGTAAAATAGTCCTATTTCCAAGGTCAAATGTAACAGAGGAGGCATATTCTGAGATTGGGGCTTCCACCCTGTCCTCTCACTCCCCCTGTAGGTGACAGTAAGGAATAGGGCTTACACTTTGATTTTAAAAATTACAGGTTAATACGTGTGTGTGGTGCGCGGGCACGTGCGTGTGTATTTGGCAGGATCTCCGTGTGTCCCTCTTGCTCTTGTGACTGGGCAGCACGTGCTGACATTTGTCCCTTGGCAGTGTGGACGAGCCCTCACCACAGCTCCCAGGACGCCGTCTCGAGCGTCCACAGCCACTTTCCCGTGGCTGCGCGTTTGGGTGAGGCCGTATGCTAAAGACAGTGTTTTGTGTGATATTTACCCCATAGGCAATTCTTTTCTTCCTTTTTCTTTATTTTTTTTTTAAGGAAGTTGAAGATTCTTGACCTCATATTGAAGGAGTATTTGTGCTTAGAAACAGTTTAGTATTTGCCACACCTGTTTGACAAAAGGTTATCATCTGGAGTGTTAATCTACATGTCCTCCTAACTGTTTTCTATTTCCAAAGTTTCTCTCTCTCTCTTTTTTTTTAAACCTTTGAGCTGATTTCTTTGAAACACTCTAAAGTTTTATGGTTAATTTCCATCACCCACTGTATCAGTCTGCAGTAGACCCTTATATCAAAAAAAGATTATTTGAAGCTGTGCTCATTATAGAAAGAGGAAGAACACCCCTTCACCCATTTAGAGTAGAATAGCTCCCCAGAGAATAACATAAAACCACTGATTCTCCACAGGAGGACTTGTGAAAAAGATTCTGGAGACCAAGAAAGATTATGAGAAGTTTCAGCGGGCACCCAGACCTGGAGAGAAGGTAAGGGGTGATGTCTGCGCAGGTGCTGACGGACTTCAGCACTCCCTCCCACCTCCTCATTTGGAAGGATAGAAAATCCAGGGCTGCTCCTGAGTGTCCTGGAGTCAAGGTCACAGGCCAGTTCTGCTCTGACCCCATGGCTGTCCCCTTCCCACCTTATCCAATCCCTTCTCCCTGCTTGCAGAGCCGGGAGGCGGGCCGCCTGGCCCTGGCTGATTGCAGAATAAGAGATGGGGGAGTTTTCATGTCTGGCTTAAATCCAGGTGCTGTTGGAGACTGGCCTTCCCACCGCCTTCCTTGCAGTTGTGGTCTTGTTGGGACCCCCCAGCTTCCTGCCAGCCGCCACCCCTGGGCCTGTGACTCTGGGATAAATACCTGCAGGCCATGCAGCGAGCCTCAGAAGTCACGGCTAGGCTTGTTACAGCTACTTTCGAAAATAAGAATATGTTTTCACTTAACCGCTTCTGTAACAGAAAGACCGTTCTATCGGCAGCCGACGTTTCCAGTATGTTTTACACACTCACACGCAGAGATGATTCCGCCTACAATGTCCTAGTTTTTCGTGAATCCGTGGCCAGAAACAGTTGGTGAGGGGACCGTGTAGTCGCGAGCGACATCGGAGGGGTCCGGGAACAGTCCCAGGAGAAGAGTGCTGTCCGGGGCTTTAGTTGGCAGCACCCCGTTCACTCGTCCGGAGGGAGAACTGCCTTTGCCGCGGGTCGCGGCCTCTTGCTGTGGGGTTTTAGCAGGGCCTTGTCCTTTTCGTGGCCAGAGGGCTGCCCTGTGGCCCTGGTGGTATTTCTGGGAGCCGCTCGGAAACCACGAGTGTGTAGCTTGGGGCTGTGATGTGGGCGAGGGCGAGGCTCCGGGGTTCCCCATTTACCACCTGTGCTTGCCCTGCACAGTGCTCTGGGTCCATGCCACAGGCTGCCCGCGGGGGTGCGCTTTAGGCTGGAGGCTCTGACTGCAGGAGAGGCGGGGAATCTGTGTCCTCAGTGGTGGACACAGGCTGCTCTCAGACAGCACAGCCAGTCAGGTCGGAGCCGGGGCCGCATGTCTGTCACGGCCCCGGGCATGAGCCAGCCTTATCGTTGTCGGTGCGCACAGGGGCATCAGGCTGCAGTTCCACTCGGGGGCCCTCAAAAAATGGCTTTGAGGTTTTGAAATAAAAGAAATTAAAACCTTCGGGGAGAAGTTGATGTCCTTTCTGCCTCGGCCGCAGCCCCGCTGTCCCCAGGGCCCTCGGTCCCTGGGTCAGAGTTGGCGGCAGCCTGACCTGAAAGGCCACCGCCTGCGCTCGGCAGTCGTGGGTCTTGCCTGGGGCAGACCTGTGAGGCCAGTGCTGGTCTCGGGTGGCGTGCTGTTCCTAGGCCCTCCCAGGGTGGGCGCCTGGCGTCTGGTTCTTTGGTCTTCGTTAGCTCTGGTTCTGGGGACTCCGATGTACCTGCACTCTTGGGCTCCAGGGTGCCTCGGCCGGCCTTCAGGTGCCCACAGGTCCGCCAGGGGGAGGGGATGTGCACATGTTCGCGAGGGGCCACATGGGCTGTCACGGCTTCTCGGCCCTACAGACAGAGCCTGGCAGTGGCTGCAGCGCCAGCAGCAGTGGAAGCTTGTGTGGCTGTGTGGCGGGAAGGCTTCGCAGCCTGGTGCTGGCGCAGGCCCAGAGTCAGGGACAGGGGCCGGCGGTGCCCGGGTGCGCTCCCGTGTCTGAGAGGCTGTGCCACCCACGCTGGGGATGGAGGACATGGGCCTTGTCGCCCACAGGTCCCGGCGAGAGGGGACCCCCTTCCCGCCCGGTCCAGTGGCTGCTGCTCTGTTCCTGGTTCCTCTGGTTTGTTTCCCAGATGTGTGGCCGTGTGGGCTCGGTGCCTGTGCTCCTGTCCTGGCTAGCCCCTCTCTGTCATCGTCCCCGTTGGGGTGATGCTGCTGGAATAGCTCCTTCCCTTTTGTTGTGGGTCATGCCTGTTGTGGACGTGCCCTGGGTGTGTGTCCGCTTGTCGGGTGAGGGCATGGGGGTTGTTGGGGGTTCAGTCCTTTGGAGAGAAAGTTGTGGAGAGCATCCTGCATGTCCTATGTGCACGGAGACCGCCGGTCCCTTGGGGCAGACCCGATGAGCAAGAGTGCCGCGCGCGTGGGTCTTTTTGAGAACCGGCTGCGTCCTCCTTGCTCCCTCCATGGTGCCCGCAAGTGCAGTTCCCCCGCCCACGCCCCACTCACGGTGCTCAGTGTCTCTAATTTCTTGTGTTGTGATGTGAGCTCCCTTCACGGCTGACGTGATTCTGTCCCACTGCCAGTTCCTGCTCTTTTCTTAGCTGGACGACTTGGGTTGCTGTAGCTGTTCTGTTCTTTCGGACTGACCCTTTATTTGTCTCACCAAGGCAGTTTCTTGAGTGGGTGTATTCCGTTTTTCTGTTCCTTTGGGTTGGGTTGGGCTGTGAGTGAAGGAGAGACCCCAAGTGTCAGTGGCTTAGATGAGCGGGGAGCGCTTCAGCTCCCGAGCCAGAGGGTGGATATAGCAGTGGCCCAGGCATCTTCTGCCCATCCCCCATGTGCGTGACCCCTGCGTCTTGGCCCCTCGTGGCCCATGGAGACCGTCCAGGTGCGGCTGGCAGGAAGGGAGGGGATGGAGGAGCAGCGGACAGGAGCGCACCCCTTTCCTTTGAGGCTTCTCAGAAGTTGTGCGTCCCACTCCCATGTCTGTGGTTCCGGCCAGATCTTCACCACAAAGGCACGTGAAGTGAAACCGTTATTTGGTGCATTGTTTTGCTCAGCCAGTGATCAGGATAGATCTGCCCAGTCGTCTCGCTGCCTGGTGCGCTCAGAAAATGACAGTATTTGCAAGGCACGTGGGTGGGTGGAGGAGACCGGCCGCCTGGCTGGGGGCCGAGGGTTTCTGGAAGCGGCCTGTCCCCCACGTGTGGGCTGCACCCAGGGCAGGACGCTTGGCCGTGGGAGGTAGAGCAGAAGCCAGCGTCGCCAGGCCCTCCCCAGCCTCTCTACAGCCAACTGTTCCTTCTCTTTTTACTAAGTCATGGCATCAGATGGTTCACCTGTGCTTTTATGATTTTATAAAAATATATCTACAGTTCACAGTTTTCCTGCTAAATCTTTTTTTGTTGTGTTTTGTTTTCTTTGATGAGACTTTAAAGAAACTATTGAAAAAGTCACCCTCTAGCAAAGACCCAACTTCTGGTCTTGTATATACTCGCTTTGGTTTTCATTTCACTGATTTCTATTCCTTATTTTTCCTTTTAATTTCTTTGGTTATTTATGTTTTTAGTCTCTTGTGGAAAATACTTGGCTCGTCCATTTTTAGTCTTTGTCACTTTAAATGAATGTTTAAGGCTATACTTTTTTTTTTTTTTAATTTTAAAATTTGTTGTAGAGCACACACGTGCGTGCATGTGAGGTGGGGAGGGGGAGTGGGGGGCGGGGGGAGAATCTCTGGCAGACTCTGTGTTGAGCACAGAGCTGGATGTGGGCTTGGTCTTAGACCCTGAGATCATGACCTCAGCTGAAATCAGGAGTCGGATGCTCAACCGACTGAGCCACCCTGGTGCCCCAAGGCTCTACGTTTCTCTTTAAGCATGATTTATTTAAATTTATTAAATATTAAAATCAAAATTTCTTTGAATTTTAATTTGAAATACTTTATTTCTTTTTATCATGTGGGCTATTTAGGAGTCTGTTCTTTAGTTTTGAAACATAAAGGTTTTTAGAAAATTTTTTTATGGATAATTCCCGATATAATTTCGTGTTCGAAGAATACGGTCTGTGTGTTATTGATTATTTGGACTGAAGCCTTTCTTTGGGGTCTGGTCTGAGGTTGGTTTTTACAGCTGTTTCTGAGAGCTCGCAGACCGTCTGTTTCCTGGGCTTTCGGTCCATTCTTCAGTGCTCCTGGTGGATTTTGCAAAGAGGTGGTGGTGAGACTCTGTGCTCAGGCCTCTTGTCATAATTGCTTGTCTTCGGTCTCATGTAAACATTCAGATGGTAGATGTTTTCTCTGCTTTTCATGTAAATTGTGCTTCTTGTCTTGGACTTCCTGTTGTTTTGGGGGAGCACTGTTTTTTCAGTGCTGAGGAGATAGGAGTTTGTAGTTGAGCCGTCCCTCAGGCCAGCCTTTGGCGTTGCCTTGGAAGGAAAGCTACCTCTTATTATACCGATGGACTCGAATAATCCGTTACAGAACCAACATGCATCAGACAGAGCATTGTCTTCATTAGCTTGGCCGACTCGCTGTCTTCTCAAGAGGAAATATAAACTTTCTTAATAGTAAGGTACTAGCTCATGCCAGCATTTTTTTTTCCTTCATATTTATGAGGAATTTTTTGAAAAACAACCAGAAAAGCAGTTTTATTAGTGTTTCTTCTGCTTTAAAAGTACTTGCTTTTTGAACTTTATAAATGAAGATGCTTTGGATGCTAGCTGGCCATTTCAGAGACGGTGCCCTCCCTCCTCACTCCTGATCCTGTACATTCTCTGGGTTGGGCTTCTCTGCTTTGGGTCAGTTCTAGTCGAATGTCAGTTTTAGATGCTTTTTCTTTTCACTGAAATTCTTTATTTTGAAATAGAGTATTTCTCTTAGTGGGTTTCTTTTTTAGTTCATTTAAAGCTTGTGTGATTTTACTCTCCCCCTTCTTGCTCACATAAGCCGTGTCCTCTGGAGGTTGTACATCTCAGATGAGACCTTGGCGTGCACTTAATTTGACGTGAATGTATGTATTTGATGCCCTTCTCAGTGAGTGTTGTGCCGTGGGCCCCATGGAGTTGTGCTTGCAGTCTCTGGACAGTGATCTGAAAGAAGCGTGTATTTGGAAACGTGCATCTTGAAATGACTCTAGGTGGATAAAGTGACTTTACCCTGAACATGTTCTGTTTCAATTACAGCAAGTCGTGTGTAATGAACAATCGTCAGCTCAATTCTGTGAAAGGCAGGCATTCTGATTTTCTCTTTGGTGATCCGAGTAGACCTTCCAGTTATTTCTTATTTTGGTCATGAGGTGGTGCAGTTTCATCACAAATACTTAAACCCTATTAGAAAAAGGCTCCTTAGAAATCACGCCTTAGCTCAAAGTCTGTACCTGATGAAAGTATTTTTAGTTTGCATGTTTGTGGTCCTAGTATTATTGGATGGGTGTTCTTTTGCTAGAAATACTGTTTCCATTTAAATTGCTTTGAAAGAAAGGGGACATATGCTACGACGTTCTTCGCTGATGAGACGTTAGTGGCAAAACCGGCTGCTGCTGACACCGACTTCAGCTGTAAAGAGTGACTCATTTATTTTAGGAAACAAGGCGATAGTTTTCTGTTCCCAAGTAGTACAGTGTCTTCCAGTATGCTGGCGGGGGATTTTAGGTTTCTGATATAAAATTGTTGCTAGCAAATAACCAACAATATCACCTAAAGATGCTTGGAGATGTGTGGCATGGGAACATTATAGACTGGGACAGTGGTTTGGGAAGCATCTGAACGTCATACGTGTGTGAACTTCATGGCAATATTTATGATGCGTAAATGGGCCTTCTTTGTATATACAAAGGCCATGATATGGGTAAACTATCAGAATACTTTATCTGCAGGGAAATGTGTACATGACTTAAGAAAACGGGATTCTAAGGATGTGATCAGCTCTGGCCTGACAAACATTTCCAGACCGAGTGGTCCTCCTCTGCTGGGTAGTATGCTTGCGCAGTGAGTGATCATACGGCGAATAATGATTTTATTCTTCGAGCTGGGCTCCACACTGAGCTTGGAGCCTGCAGGGGACTCTCACTCCCTCTAGCTCTGCCCTGCCCCCTGCTTGTGCGTGTGCATGCACTCTCTCTCAAAAAAAAAAAAAAAAAAAAAAAAAATTATTTTTACCCAAAATGCCAGCTTAACATTCACATCATTTTGTATTTATAACTCTTCCAGATTTAGTCGGTTGGGCCTGAGAAGCCATTCTGGCCTTATTTCTGTCAGTGTCCTATTTGCTGTGCACAGACGCCAGCCTGAGTGCATAGCTGGAACTCAGGTCCCCGGTGGTGCGGGTGTGGGTGTGGGCACTGTCCCTGTGGCACATCCCTGAGGTGGGAGGGTTGATGCTCTGGTGGCCTCAGGATGAAAAGCATTAGAATTCAGATCCAAGTCAATTAGGGACTGTGAAAGACGCATGAAGCTCAGCGGAAACCAATGCAGGTTGTGCAGAGAGCAGTAAGTAAGCAGAAGGGACTCTGTCCCATGAGTCCTGGAATCTGCAGCCTCCTGGCAAGTGCGGGCCCACGGCAGGGGGACACTGAGAATGGCCTGGCCCTGCTGAACCTTTCTCGATGGTCTGGAGAAGCATGAAGACTTTCGAACGTAGCTGGTGCGACATGAGGAGGGTGTGTAAAGGAAAAAGGACCTTGGAAAGCCCTGCATTGTGGCTGAGCCCAGGCGAGCTGTTGGCGTGGTCTGGCTTCTTTCTCTTCTGCTGGATGTGGCGTCCCAGGCTGGGCCTCCCACATCTCTGCTCACCCAGGTGGTTCGCAGGTAACAGCGGTACGGGGAGCCACAGCGGTACGGGGAGCCACAGCGGCTTTCCTCTCAGCTGTGTGCCCGCATGTGACCTCATGCTCTAGGCCTGCGTCCCTCAGCTTATCCGGCTTCCAGGCACATGGGCTCCTTGGGGATGGCAGGTGCATGTTGGGACACAGGCCCTGTCCTGTGTGGAGTGGGCACACAGGCATTTTGTTAGCATTTGGTAGAGCAGCTGCTTCCAGAATTATTTCGGTCCTGAAATTCCACGTTTCTTTGGCTTCTCTTTGAACAAAGGAATTTATTTCCTGGTAACTTTTTCCCTTGTTTCTTAGTTATTTTTATTCTTTCTAAAACACACCCATTTGTGCTCACTGTTTGAAATGAGAAATGCCTTTATTTTCCTAGTTCCTGTCTGTCCACTTCTCAACTTGAGGAGTGGCTTCCAGTGAAGCGAGCTGCTGCTGGAGGGATGGGCTCTGCTGCTGAGTCAGGCTTTCTTGGCTTCAGCTGAACCTGAGGAAGCAGGCTCAGAAGGGGCTGACGTGGGCAAACCGGGGCCACAGCTTTGTCCTGTTTCTCCAGGAGATGGGTTTCCGGGTCTTTTTACAGTAGTGGGAAACTGAAGCTCTGGATGTTAAAATACTTTGATTTCCTGCTTGTAGCAGTGATGCATGCATGATTTTTCATATTGGAGCATCATCAAGGTTTCTGGGTGGAATTCTCTGAAGCTTTCTTTCTGGCCGAAGAGCCCTCCCCACCAGCTGGGACCCCTTTACTAATTAACAGAGCCCTTGAAAAGCCGTGTCCCTGAGGCCATGACTGACAGCCACTTTGCCAGGAGCTTGCATTATGTCAGGGGTTTGCCAAATTTCACAGAATATTCTTCAATCCCTTACAGGAAAAAAAAAGATATTAAAATAAAACAGAAATGTGTTTATTTTAGATATGAAGTTATTTAGACATTGTAAATAAAGCACACTGTGTGTGGACACGTCTGAATTACGCTATGACGTGCACACTCCGTGTTACCCACAAGATGCATTCTGAAAGCTCGGTTAGATTTTGAAACTCAGGAGTAATTTTTAAATACTCGTATTTTTGGTACTGATTAAGTTTCCAGGTAGCTTATGAAAGCTTTATGGTACTATAGAGAGTTCATTTGCAGGGGAAAATGATAGAAAATCATGCTGTAAAAGGAAAAACTAAACAGACTGAATAAAGTAAATGGTTTTATACAACGTTAAAAACAACTTCTGAAGGCAAGCAGGTCAGACATTTAAAATTATGAAGGTTGAGAACTCTCAACTACTTCAGAGATGCCTGACCACGACATTCAGGGTCTAGAGGGAGCGTGTCGCGCCGTCCTCCTCGCGGGGTCTGTGTTGCCAGGGTCCTGTTGGCTCAGTCGGGGTTCAGCCGGCAGTGCCCGCCACAGCTCTGGTTTTGGGAAGGCCAGCCCTCCCCACAGCCCATCCTGTGGGTGGCAGCCAGAGTCCTCCTGCCCCAGCGCAGGGTGAGCTGCTGCCACGTGGGCCTGGGGTAGTGGCAAGTGCCAGAGAGGTTGTGGGTCTGATACGGAGAAGCCCCCCCGCCCCGCACTACTTGACTACAGATTGCTGACCTCACTGCTGAGCACTTGAGTGAGGGATTTCTGCAAACCAGGTCATTCTGTGTCAGACGAGGATGGGGACGTGATCCATGGCCGCTGTCCAGGTGCCTGGTGCTTGCCGCACTGTAGGCTCTCCCAGGCCGGAGCCATCGTCTGTCCTTCCCTCTCCTGACCCTGCCAGCTTTGGAGACCGCACGCTGTTTTGGAGAGGGTCCCTCAGGGAGGCACGTTTGCTCGTGCCTCTTGGGCTGCAGTCACCCTCGGGAGAGGCCGGCTCTTCCACCTGCACCCCGTCACCGGACACACGTTTTCATTTGTCCCGTGACAGGTGGGGTTGGGGGTGGATTCTGCCGGCTTCTCCACCATCTCCAGCTTCCGCTTCCCTTCGTAATTACTAGCATGTTCTGGGACACGTAAGTCTCCTGCTCTTCACTCGCTGTCCGTTTTGTCACCTCTTTCTGTCATCGTGGGCTCACTTCCCAGTCTTACTCAGGGGCTGACACACTGACTCGTGTGTTGGTGCTCAAATTGCCCCAGATTTGTCCCGCGGGAGCTCCTTTAGATTGGCGTCTGTGTCCGCACAGTCTGCCCTGTTGTTCTTCGAGTTCTTCCTTCCTTTTTGGCTCACGGAGATTTTCTAGGCTCATCTTGCCTTGCCCTGCCCCAGGCCCGAAACCAGCCATTTCTTCTGATTCCTTTTAGTGGAGGTTGGTGTCTCAAAAGCAGGATCTGCTGTTGGGCACACTCGTCCCTCTGTGGTATTCGGCTCTTGGGCCCTCTTGGTGGTCAGAGCTGCAGGAAAAGTGTGTGTGCGCGCACATGCCCATGTGCTCGCACATACCACGGGATCATCTTAGTTTCCTCCCGTTCTGTATTGATAATTCCCTTCTCCACTCATGAAGAGCATGATGGTCATTGTCCTGGTAGATCACCTTAGTGAACGAACCCCATCTCCCGTTGCTGCTGATCCCCCGGCCCGCATGCCTGCCCTCTTCACCCACCTCACCCACCTCAGGCTCCAACAAATCCTGCCGCGTGGGTGGGCTCCTGCTCACCCCTGGGGTAGCCATTTGCCCGTCTAGGACTCCTTCTGCCCTGTGTTGGCTGCTGCTCCCCTTGCCCACATGGATGTCCTTACTTCAGGCCCCATGGCTCTCCCCCTCCCCACCCTGGTGTAGGTGCTTCTGTGCTTGGCCTGTGTACAGGCTTTAGGACTGAGTAGTTCAGGAGGAAAAGACCAGCCACTGACTCTCTTCTGGAACGGAATCTCGTCGTGGAGACCCGTGACTCTCCCGTGGCTAGCACAGTGCTAGACATAAGTTCTCTTTAACTTGTTGCCTAGATGAGTTCAGCTCCTGGAACAAAAGTTAGAAGAGACAGAGGGAGGGAGAAAGGAACAAATGATCAAATATGAGGCAGCGCTTGGCAGAATGAAATAAACAGACCTGCATTTGGAAGGTTGGCGGATGTTCTCACGGTGCTTCTGGAGGAGAAGAGGACGTGGCGGGGGTGCTGTAGCCTCAGTGAGCCCCTCGCTGACCAGCAGGTGCTGCCTTCAGCTGCTCACATGCAACTCCTGACCGCAGGCCCTGGGAGCAGGCACAGCCCTCTTGCCGCATGGCTCTCTGCCCCAGTGGGGGTATTGGAGTTCGGACAGCAAGACAGATTGTAGAGTGAAGTGTGATACGAGTGATAAGCTTCCTGACCTAGCTAATGGGATGTTAAACGAAGTCTGATTTTTTTTTTAGAGGCACTTTGGTACTTTCACAGAGAGCAAGAATGGAACCTGCTATGGGTCTACCCTTAAAGGGGCTTTCATGTTCCAGGAAAGAACATATTGCAAGAAACCGTGGGTTCTTTTCAAAAGAACAAAAGTCGGATTTGCTTGTACCTGTGTTCTGCAGCCGTAAACACTCAAGGAAGAGGGGACAATAGCCACAGCCTTTGTGGAGGAACAGGTTGACTCAGGGTTCCTGTTGTTTAGTCCAGTTGGCATTACACATGTAGAAATAAGGAACAATGCGGTCAGGGTAATTCCAGGGCTCAAAATGTGCTGCTCTCGGGTTCTTGGGGGAGGATGGCCTACGACAGAGCCTACCTGGATAACTAGGAAAAGCAAGCATGGCACTGCTCCTGCCCTGGGGGTTGAGCACGTGGAAAGCAGCCAGGCCAGCCTGAACACAGGGTGAGGATAAAATATGCAGTGGATTCCAAAGACTTAGGGGAAAAAAAGCATATAAGATGTCTCATTAGTAATTTTTATGTTGAGTGCATATTGAAACAGTATTTTATATGTATTGAGTTAAATGTCTTGAAATTAATTTCACCTCTTAGTTTTTAACGAATTTAGTAGAAACTTGTAGTAAATAAAACTGGTTAAGCAAAAAGAGTTGAACGTACCATCACTATGGAACTGAGCGCAAAAGCCCTAAAGCAGTTTCTGAAAAATCGGTTTTATGGAAAAAAATAACCTCATAAGACTCGGTGGGTGGGGCAGAGGGTTAAGGGAGGTAAAATCACATTAAAACCATTGTCCAAAACTTTTCCCGTTTGCTTTCTTTATTTTTTAATTTTTTTTTTAAGATTTTATTTATTTATTTGACAGAGATTACAAGTAGGCAGGGAGGCAGGCAGAGAGAGGAGGAAGCAGGCTCCCCGCCGAGCAGAGAGCGCGATGCGAGGCTCCATCCCAGGACCCTGGGATCATGACTGAGCAGAAGGCAGAGGCTTTAACCCACTGAGCCACCCAGGCGCCCCTCGTTTGCTTTCTTTAAAGTGTCTTTTGAGGACTGAGGTCTTAACTTTAATGTAACTAAAATTTCTCAGTCTTAACTCTCAGGATCAGGGTTTTTTTGTGTCTTAGTTAAAAAATCCTTCTCCTAAGGCCAGAAAGATATTTTTTCTTTTTAAATATTTAAAGCTTTGTTTGGATCTTTCCGTCCTTAGTCCACCTGGAGCTGATTTTCCTGTGTTCTGTGAGATCGAGGTGCAATTTTTCCTCTAACATGATTAACCAGTTCTTCCTCCTTTCCACGTTGCTTCGCTGTGTGTGGAGGTTACGTGTGCTTTCTGGACTCTGTATGCCAGAGGTTAGCAGACTTTTCTAGCAAGGGTCCAAAAGCACGTGTTTTTAGCTCCAAGCCGTGTGCGCTCGGTCACCACTATTCAGCTTTCCAGAGCGGCCCTAGACACCCCCCAGGTGAACCAGTGTGGCCAGGTGCCGATCATTTGTTTTTTTTTATGGATACCAAAATGCAGATTTTATAGAACTTTCATGGACCAGAAAACACTACCTTTTAAATATTGTTTTCAGCTATTTGTTTAGTAAAAGCTGATCTGCGCTCATGGGCTATACAGACAGCTAGGCCACGGGTCAGGCTGTGGTATGTGTCTGTCCCACTGGCCCTGCCTGATTCCATGCTGCTCCGATCGTTTTATAAACAGGCCTTGTCTTGGGTGATTTGGCTATTTATTCTTGGTCCTTTCCGCTTCTGTAGAAATGCTGTCGGCCGCTGATGGAGCACCAGGGGGCACTCTCTGGGGAGCTGAAGAGTGTGGGCGAGCCGTGATCTCTCCGTGTGTTCGCTCCTAATGCCTCTCAGTGAGCGTTTGTGGCTTGTTTCTATAGTGATTGTGTCTGCTGTTTGTTAGATTTGTATGTGGGCACTCGAGAGGCTATTCTGGTACTGGAAATACTCTGTTTTTAAATTTCTTTTCTAATTGTTGGTGGGGAGGAATGCTGTTGACTTATAACCACTTCCTTGACAAACCATTGTTTTAAAAACTATGTGTTGGTTCTTTTGTGTTTTCTGTGTTGTAGTAGCCGCTGGATACGAACATGGAACATAGCAAGATACAGGTACTGTTGTCACCCCCATCTGGGGGATCAGGACGGGAAGGGACTTGTCTAGGGCCTCGGGACTGGTGAGCACCAGAGCTGGGATGTGAACGCATGCACCTGGCCTGAGTCTGTGTTCTTCCCCCTGAGCTGCGCCCTCGTTCCTGTCGCCCCCAGTCTCCATGGCCCTGTACCTTCTCTCCAGGCCTCATGCCTTCTGTACTATTATCTGATCGCTCCCATGGGGCCTCTAGGACCCCTCTCCCGGAGGGGTAGTAACGATCATAGTGCACCACTTTCTGCCTTTCTGGTTTTTAATGACAGTTCTTCTAGAATTTACTCTTTTCTGATGATACTTATTGTAGCACTTAATAAAATAGATTGAGAAAGTTTGATTTTTTTTTCCCCACTGTGGGACTTTATCATGAATGGGTGTTGAATTTTATGAAATGCTTTTTCTCCATTGAGATGATTCCATTATACTTCTTTAATTCACTAAATGACACTTACAGCTTTTAAGTGATCGTTTCTGAGGTGAAACCAATGTTGTTACACTCTATTATCTTTTTCATCCACTGGTAGATTCTGTTTGCTAATTAGAATTTTTCCATTTATATTCATGGATGAATTGGACCCACGATTCTCTTTTCCTCATATGATCCTTGTCTTGTATTAGTGTCAAAGTTGGGAGTGAACTGGGGAGAGTTCCTTCTTTTCTTTTCTTTCTTTTTTTTTTTTAAAGAAGCTTTTTTTAAAAAATTTTATTTATTTATTTGACATATAGATCACAAGTAGGCAGAGAGGCCGGCAGAGAGAGAGGGGAAGCAGGCTCCCTGCTAAGCAGAGAGCCAGATGCAGGGCTTGATCCCAGGGCCCTGAGACCATGACCTGAGCTGAAGGCAGAGGCTTAACCCACTGAGCCACCCAGGTGCCCCTCTTTCTGTCTTTTCTAGAAGAGATGGTAGATGATGGAATGGTATGTTTCTCGATAGTTTGTGGACTTGTGTGTAGACCCATCTGAGCATGAGGGGAACTTTTAGGGCATGGCTGTTATTTTTACATTAGGGGAAGATTCAGGCTTTCTCTTTCCTCTTGAGTCAGTTTTGGTCATCAATGTCTTTTAAATTTTCAAGTTTCCGGCAAAAGCTCTTGATAGAATTCTTTAAACATGTGCTTTATTTGTCATTTTGTTTTGTTCTGTTCTTATTAATAATACTACTAATTTGTACTGTTTCTTCCCTTTTTTTGAAGCAGTGTTTTCAGAAGTTTGTCAGTCTTTTTAAACCACCTGCTTTTGGCGTCATTGGCCTTCTCTTTTGTATTTTTATTCTTTTCACCGATTTATCCTGTTTTCTTCATTTCCCCTCTACTTTCTTTGTGTTTATTCTGTTGTCCTTTTAATTTCTTAATTGGACTCTTACATTCCTGGTGTTTATTTGGCCTTTTTTTTTTTTTAGCCTTATATAAACTTATTTTGTGATTACAAGTTACTGTGTGGTTTAAGTCAGGATTTATCCATCACCTCCATATGTGGGCACTGTTGCAGGATGATAATTGGAAATGGCTGTGCAGGAGGCACCTGGGGGTCTCGGTTATGCCTCTGCCTTTGGCTCGGGTCGCTATCCCAGTGCCACATCTCTCCCTATCCCTCTGCCACTGCCCCTGCTTGCACTTTCTCTGTCAAATAAATGAAATCTTTAAAAAGAAGAGAAAAGAAATGGATGTGCACGTTATCAAACACCATTTTCTTGGCAGTCGTTGGGATGGTTGCGTATTAATAGAATCCCTGATGTCGAGTGGTTTTTACGTTCCTGAAGTAACTGGTGCTTGGTCATGGTCTGTCATTTGTCTGATGCAAAATCATATTCAGTTCACTAGTATATTTATTTATTTATTTATTCATTCATTCCTAGGTTTTATTTATTTTTCAATAATACGCACATCCATTGTGGGGCTCGAACTTACAACCCCAAGATCAAGAGTTACGTGCTCTTCGAACTGAACCAGCCAGGCACCCCAACTTACTAATCTTTTAAAACAGAAGTCCATGGTCAACGGACATTAGCCTGTTTTGTGTGTGTGCTGTTGTTGTTAGGTGTTAGAATCAAGATTATGTTAGTTTTATGTAGTTAATTCTTATAAAAATACTTCCTGTGCCCTAGAACAGTTGAGGTCTGAGGAGTGACCTGGTTCACAGAAGTTGGGGAGCCTTGGGACTCCCTCTTGGTAGAAGTTGTTCCTCTCTGGGGGCTTGTCTCCCCAGGGCCACTGGTCAGAAGCAGGAGCTCACATCCCATTCCATGGCTTGAGATCCTGGGAGCGCGGAGCCCACGTGCTTCCCTGGTTAGCTATTCCTGACTTGTCGCAGGTTCCTTGACTCTTGCCTGCAGGGTACATGGGTCTGAGGCCTGGAGCCCTTGAAGGGTCCTTCTCTGGCATGCTCTCATGTGACTCCTTGTGCAGTCCCCATCCCATCCTCACCCCAGAAGCCATGAGATGAACAGTGGGTCCAGCTACCCTTACCCCATGGCAGGGGCTCAGCAGGATCCCAGACTTGTGCAGTTTGTTTCTTCCCCGATTACTCTTTGGTTGTCTGGGGGCAGTAGGGGAGAGTAGGTGTTTGTACAGAATTACAGGCCTGTTTTCCTGTGGGCCACGTCTCTTCTTGCCTTTGTTTGTGCTGGCAGTCCAAAGTTACCTGGAGGCGGGCTGCTGGTCCCTTGGGCCTGGTGGACCGTAGTAGGACCCATCAGAGAAAACTCTTGATTTTGCTTAGTCAGAGACTTCCTGTCACCACGCATGTCCCTGCTCACATGCTCTCCAGAGAGCCCCCGCCCCCGGCCAGCTTCTTTAGTCCTCCACCCCATTGCCCACCAGGCTCCAACCCTACTTCCTTTTCTTCCTGACCTCAACCGCTCACTGAAATTTTGTGGTTTTGGATTAACTGAGGCATGTTGAGCACAAATTGAGTGAAAGCTCAGCCCCGTATCTGCATCAGGTCAGAACACCATCTGCTACGTATCATTGCCATCTTGGCCCCGCTGCTTGCAAGGTATTGGGATCTGACTGTCCTAGTTTTGAATTTTCCTCTGCTCTTCCAGTCTTTGGAGTCATGCCTTCTAGTCATTCTGTGGAGTGTATTTTCGTTGGAAGGCTCTGACATCCTGACTTTTATGACGGGTTTGAGCATCTCTTTTTCAGTTCACATGCCAACCAGAAGGTGGGTTTCATGTTGCCCAGAAACTGCCTTGTAGGATTGATGGTTAATTTGGGTGTGATTATTTTGTCTGGTATTTTTAGAGAATTTAGGAGGCTAAATATGTAAAAATAAAATGAACCAGAATTAGAAGAAAGATTGTAGCTATAGCTTCGGTAAAAAATGATGAATATTTTAGCAGGACATGAATATTTTAGCAGGACATTTAAAGTAGTAAATCCAATTAGTTCATAAAGGGATGGAAATAAAAAGCAAAATAATTTAATAATCCTAATGTTGTTTCCAGAGATGATAGTGAAAAGGGAAATAAAGTGTATTTTTTTTTTTTAAATTTTATTTGTTTGGGGCGCCTGGGTGGCTCAGTTGTTAAGCGACTTCCTTCGGCTCAGGTCATGATCCTGGGGTCCTGGGATTGAGCCCCACATTGGGCTCCCTGCTAAGCGGGGAGCCTGCTTCTCCCTCCACTCCTCCTGCTTGTGTTCCCTCTCTCACTGTGTCTGTCTCTGTCAAGTAAATAAAATCTTAGAAAAAAATATTTGAGAGAAAGCATTAGTGGCAGGGCTGGGAGAGGGGGCACAGAGTAAAGTATATTTTAAAACTTAGATTCTTTTGCTGTCACTGCCCGTAGCAGGGAAATGGTTATAAAATGTAAAGCGAGGGGCACCTGGGTGGCTCAGTGGGTTAAAGCCTCTGCCTAAGTCTCAGGTCATGATCCAAGGGTCCTGGGATCGAGCCCTGCATCGGGCTCTTTACTCAGTGTGCAGCCTGCTTCCCCCAACCCTCTCTCTCTGCCTGCCTCTCTGCCTACTTGTGATCTCTGTCTGTCAAATAAATAAATAAAATCTTTAAAAAAAAAAAGTAAAGCGAGTGAACTTTAGAATCTTTTGTCCTTTGAAAGCTACTTGAAAGGCGCACCTGCTTAGCGCTGCTGGTATGTTAGAACCGTCCAGAGTTTTTATGAAACACTGGAGCCAGGGCCCCTTCTCAGACCCAGGACATCCATCTTTGGGCAAGGTCCTGGCCTTGGTATTTTAGAAAGTTCCCTGGGTGATTCTGATGCACAGCCGGGAACCAGAACTTCTGGTCCGGATGGTTGCTGACCCTGGAGGAGTAAGGTGGGAGGCTTCCTACCTTGTCCTTTGGTTCCTGTGCACAAAGGCTGATCCTTGGAACCTCTTGGAAGACCGGGGGAGGAAAGAGCCTGTCCCCACCTGGGTCCCTGGGTGGTGGCAGTGCTGGTGGCAGTGCCCCGTGGACCTGGCTCATTTGCGGGGGAAGCTGGGCAGTTGAGGCAGATCTTGGGGTGTATTTCCGACCGGTAGGAAGTGGGCACTGCTGCCCTGCCCAGTGGCCCCAGTGCGGGCCAGTTACGGCAGCTTCTGCTTGCTCCCATGAATGGGACAGGGGACCTGGATGGATCCCTCGCTGAGCCGTCTGTCCTCCCGGCACTCCGCTCTGCTCCCCAGGCAGCAGCGCTGTGGAAGGGATGCCTGCACACGCCTGCTGGTCTCTGGGCCTCTGAAACCTGCGTGACAAATACACAGTTTTAGAGAGACGAGGGCAGTGCACAGTGGGATGGAAGCTCGAGAAGGGCATATCCAGGACTTGGGGTTGGGCTGCATGTGGACGTGGGGTGGGTGCTTCGTGGGAACGCAGCAGCCGGCGTGGGATTTCAGCTCCAGCCAGGGCTTGATTCCAGTCTTCCCGGTCTGCTGGTCTTCCGAGGGCAGCCCCGGAGTCAGCTGTCCTGTTTGCAAAATGCCGCTGGGTTTCTCGCCACACGTGTGTACTCAGGAGGGTGCGCGGTGTCTCTGGGGCTTCTGAGTGCACAGAGCTTCGGGTCAGGGCGGCGGGAGTCCAGACGCGCTCTTCTTCCTCTGTCGGTGTTTGCATGGTGTGTGCAGGTGCCCAGGGCTGGCCCTGACTGCTACCAGCGCTCCCTCCACAGGTAATGACCTGACCTTCCCTGCCTCTCATCACAGTTTTCGGCTGAAAGACTGTTCTGGCCAGTGTAATGTGTGGAGCCCCTGCTGCTCTCCCTTGGTTTCCATGTGCACTGAATATCTTTTTCCATCTCTTTGAGCCAGTTTGTGTGTCTGTAAAGCGAGGAGTCTTGTCTGAAGCATACGGCTGGGTCTTGCTTTTTTAGGTGTCCAGCAACTCTGCCTATTGATTGGAGATTTGAATCCACTTATATTTCAAGTGATTAATGATAGGTAAGAACTTGCTAATTCCATTTTACCGTTTTCTTCTCTTGCTCTGCCCTTTGTGATCAGATTTTCCACAGCAGGGACGCTTTGCTTCCCTTCTCTGTCTCTTGGGAATCGACTGCGGGTGTTTGCTTGGTGGTTACCATGAAGCTCACATGAAACGTCTTATAGGTTAAGGGCTGGTTCATGCTGATAACAAGCTAATTTCAGAAGCTCTGCCCTTTTAGTCCGTCTTTCATGTTTTTGAAGTTGGAGTTTACCTCTTTAGGTTGTGGTCGTTAACAAACTGTCATAACGGAGGTTATTTTCAGGACTCTGTCCTTTTGCCTTTGTACAGAGTGGCTGACGGCCCTTCCTCCTCATCCCCCAGTTCTGAGAGGTGCTCCCCTCTGCCCCCATGTTCCCTGGCCGTGCCTGTGCTCCTGCTCCCATCTGTGCCCTTCACTGCAGCCTGGGGACTCCTCTTGGGCTTTCCTGGGGGGGCAGGGCCTCTGCTGGCCACCTCCTCCTCAGCTCTGTCTGGGAGCGGCTTTCCCTCGCCTTCATTTTTGAAGGACAGCTTTGCCAGGTCGTGTTCTCATGAGCACTCGGTTTCCCTCAGCCTTCAAGTGCATCGTCCCACTCCCTCCTGGCCAGGAGTCCACTGTGGTCCCGCGGGGTTCCTTGGGACACACAAACTCTTCTCCTGCTGCCTTGAAGAGTCTCCCATTGCCTGTGTTTTTTTTTTTCTTTTTTTAATACATTATTTGTTTACTTGAGAGAGAGCAAGTGTAAGAGAAAGAAAGAGATAGAAAGCACTGAGGCAGAGGGAGAAGCAGACTCCCTGCTGAGCAGGGAGCCCAATGTGGGACTCAATCCCAGGACCCTGGGATCATGACCTGAGCTGAAGGCAGAGGCTTAACTGACTTAGCCCCCCAGGCGCCAAGAGGTCATCCCCCCACAGCCAGCAAGGTCCCGGGTGGGCTTGCCCCTGCCCATTCTCAGGCCCTCAGGTTGGTTGGTTCCACTTTATGTTTCCTAGTGGGTTCCCGTTTTCTTATTCTGCCCAAATTTACTCACTCTATTTTCAAAGAAGTATAGAACCTTAAAAATCTGTAGCTAGAATGGGTTAGAAGAACCAAAAGTTCATGGTTAGGAACTGGAAAAAAAAGTGATTTTTTTCCCCTAAAGCATGTATTTTATTATATAATTAATAGTAAACTAGAACGTATCCTAGGAGCGAAGATGTGCATCTGTTAGCCAAGTATGGTTCTGTTTCCGTCAATGGTCAGCACTGCCTGTCACCCTGCTGCCACGGCCTTTTCAGCTAAAAATAGAGCTCAGTGGCTGCTGCACCCTTCAGGCATGGCTTACTTCTCCTCTGCTTAACTGAGAAGTTGTTCTTGAACCAAGTTGGGTCACTGGGAGCTGCGTTTTCTCTCAAGAATAAACGGCACATGTAGGATTCAGCTTCTCGTATGACTGGACACGTGCAGTGAACCAGGATGGAGGAGCGCGTGCCCTGGGCAGTCAGCATCCTGGGCAGCAGTGAGTGGCTGCATGTGTTCTCCCTGAGTGTGGGATGGAGGCTGCGGAACGGTCCTGCCAGCTCTGCTGGGGGCTCCAGCCAGTGCAGGACCACGCGAGGCACGTAGGTCTTCATGGGGGACACGGGATCACTGTCATTCCACGATGACCACGTTGATCTCCGAAAGGTTAATAGTTCGAAACAAATGTGTATGCTGCCCAGTGTCAAAACAGACACTCCAAAGTCTGTACTTCTCCTGCACGTCAGCGATAGCCCGTTGAAAATACTGTGCATGAAGTCCCCCTCGGAACTGAAAACAAAAACGTGACTTACAGAGCCACGCGTTTAATAGGAGATTTATAGCAACTATTTTGAGAAGCCACAGAATTTTACCAAGAAATATAAAAGGCCTGGAAAAAGTCGAGAGAGTGTTTCTGGATGGGAAACTCGATATGATATGTGATTTTCCTCAACTTAGTTTATAAATTTAATGGAATTCCAATAAATATTCAGGGGATGTTTTGGACCTTGGCAAATAATATTCTAAAGTTCCTCTGAGAGAATAAATATGTGAGAATAGGCTTTCATAAAAATGTTTGAAGGGACCAGTTTTAAGCCAGTCTGGTCGTATTCTTCACTTTTGTGACTTTAAATAGAGAAGGGGCTGTTGGGGCTGAAAGTTTGAGTCCTAGGTTTCCTTGCTGCCTGCCGGCTCTGTTAGTGGCCATCTGGCCCACTGTCCATGTTATCAAAGATGGATTTTAAACTACTTCGGATTTTCGGGGCAGTCAGAAGGCCGGTCTGAAGAGACATCTTCTCTGGCCTGCACGGAGCTTCGGCTGTGGCCCCAGTGACCCCAGTGGGTGCCAGCTAAGCCGCCTTTCTCGCACTTCCCACCCCTTCCTCTCCAGAGACCCTCCTGTCTGTGCAGGGAGCGAGCATGGGGCCACCTTCCACCCTGTGCTACATGCTTGGAGGTGCCTGGCACATGTTTTCCCTCCTGTGGAGGCTTGCCAGCTAGTTCTTAGCTGTGGACAGTTGTCCCAGCAGCTGCCATTTCTGCAGACTCCTTAGGACGAAGGAGATGTAAACATCGCTCTGCCCACGGTGATTGTTTAGCTGAGCCCCATCCCCGTCTCCAAGGCTCGGAGTTCCTTTGTCTGATGCAGACTGTCAGTGGCAGAGGTGGGACGTGCCCCAGGTCCGGGCAGCCCTCACACCGCGTTCCCTCCGTAGGCACGCGCGCTGACCATGTCCTGCTTGCACCTGTGCGCTGGTCTGGAGGCGCTTAGGTGATCCGTGTCTCTCCTGTGGAAGGTTCTGTGTCGCAGCCGGTCCCCCTCTGCTGCCCGTGAACTGATCCTGCAGCTCCTCTGCCGGCCACTGTCGGATTGCGGTGATGCCGCAGGAGTCGCTCTTCTTGTATTTTATGCACAGAAACTAAATACTGGTGCGTGAAAACTATTTGACGTCACTGGTGCAACCGTTTTGGAAAACCATTTGATACCTTGTTACAGAGTTGGAGATGTAGCCTTTGGCCCACAGTGCCACTGCTCACACGTGTCCCCAGAGTCCTGCACTCGTATATGCTGGGACAGAGGGAAGCTTATTCACGGTTGTGCCTTCCGACCACTGTCGTAGCTGGGTTTTCTTTGTTTGTTTTTTTGTTTCATTTTGTTTTTATTGACACTGACTACTTCACTGCTCAGAAGACTCACTTTCTCTGGGCAGCTGTTGCAGTTGCCCCAGACCCTGAATCACCCAGACGTCCCGAGGCAGGGTGATCACCCAGACATCCCGAGGCGGAGTGGGTAAACAAGTCACAGTGTGTTCTTGTCACGAAATACCAATGGCATACACATGCTTGAGCAGAAGAGGCAGATGCTTGTGCGCTTTGTGGTTCTGTCCATGCCGTACGGGTGAGCCAGGCACGTGGGCGAGCCCAGCAGACCAGCTGCTCGAGCAGACGGTGGGCAGTGTGGCGGTGGCCTTGGGCTTTCGGGACCCTGGCCAAGTTGGCTTTCTTGATCGAGGCAAAGGTTGCCGGGGTCACTTTTACCATCTTGTCCCACACATTTACATTTTACGTGCTTTTCTGTGTGGGCGCAGAAGGGTTGGAGTACTCGAGGGCAGACTGTTTTATTTTACCATGCGCTTAAGGGATCCGGTCTGACCCACATGAGAGACGCGTGTTTGGTTGACATAGTTGGGTGAGCGAATATTTCTGGATGAGCGAGACATTCAGAATGGTTACGCTGTCAGTCTCTGCGTTTCTCTTGTAACTTGGATGCAGGCATTCCTCAGTTTGTAAGGAAAATGAACTTTTGGCAGGTTGTATATAAATCAGTTCCTGAGGTCATGGGAGCATATGTTATTTAAAGCAAATACTCACGCTCTGTGATTTATGATTCCCTCCCTGCCCTGCATTAATCAGGCCTTTGTTTATTGGGTTTGCTGAGTGTGGGGTAGAGTGCTGCTCAGCGGTGTGACCTCTCGGATCCATGGCCCTCTGCTTGTACCCAGAGCCTGCTTCCGGGAGACTCCTGGCAGGGTCAGAGGGCTGGGCTCGTAAGGCGTGATCTTAAAAATAGTACTTTCTTCTCATGAAGCACTGTGACTGAACTTGAAAGAAACAAGTTTTTAGCTCATAGTTTTTATTTAAATGACTTAGAATAAATCAGTGTAAACTTAAAACTCACCATAAACACAAATGCTCACATTCCTGGGGACTTGTGTGTGTGTTAAATGCAAATCCTATTAAGTCCCAGAAGTAAGTAACTGGTCCCCTGAAAAGTCTTGGAAAGTCACTTTGAAGCACAGGTGTAAGCGACCAGCCAGCCTCTGGAATACACTTTGTCAGAGGTTGTCTGGCCAGAGAGCAGCTGAGTCCATAGTCCGCAGCCTGCGCCAGAGAAGGGGTCAGGCAGGTAAGGGGCAGGCAGTCCCAGGAGACATGCTCTGCTGCCTCTCCTATGTGTGTCCCCCATGGGAAGGGGGGCCATGGCAGGGGCGCAGTGGGTCGTGCCCGGCTCAGAGCCGAGGTCCAGGTCTTCCAGAAAGGGGTTTTGAGGTTGAGTTTCACGGGAGTGGGTTATCTGTGTTTGTGAAGTGCAGCTGGGGAAGAGGGCGTGGCAGTGAGCAGGGGGTGTTTTCCGTGGCAGAACTCTCTGAAGCAGGACATAACAGCTTCTAGTTCGTGCTGACGCGGTACGAGCTTGTTCTCTGAATGTGCCCGACCTGGAGCGCTTTGTCGCCGATGAGATAGCTCACGGGAAGGGAGCCATGTCCTGGCACTGAGGGATGAGTGCGCCTGCGTCCCCCTGCGGGGCTTGCGCTCCGGTTCCTGTGTTGGGTGAATTTACAATAACAGTTAATGTTTACTGAGGGTTTACTGTGTGCGAGACACTGAGCTGCTTGTTTTATATTATCCCATTTAATCTCAACCTGCAGGATAAATATTATGATTTCCATTTTATTGGGACGAACCCGAGGTACAGAGAGGTCAGGTCAGGCTCCCAGGGCCGTAAAGTCAGGAGGTGGTGAAGCCAGATCAGCACCAGCTTCGCACCTGCTGAGCACGTGTCCCGGAGCCCACACCCCATTTCCCCAGAGTCCTCCTGCGCTGCAGGCTGTTGTAGGTCCCACTTTGTGGAATGATATAGTTTCATTATTTTTTTCCTTTTCTGTTTCCAGAAATTAAGCATATTTCATATGACTCATTCCTGGGTGGTGAATATGGTAGTAGATTCTCATATTTTACTATACGTATTGAAGTCTATAAACCAAGGGTTTATAATGGTTATGTTGGCCTGAAAATTTGCTGATAGAGCTGTACGGGCTACATATAAATCAGCCTATCGTCAGAGAGGTGTGCTCTTAAAGCAAACAGTCGTTGACTTATCCACTCCACCCTGCCACGTTCATTTAAGTGAAAGTATTTTTTTAAACACCAGAGTTTTGGTGTTTTGCGGCTGTTTGCAGTAATAATACAGGTCTCTCCTGACTGCCATAACCCTAGCCCAAATGCATTTTGTTTTGAATTCTTAATCCTTTAAGAATAAAGTTATAAATTTAAGGCTAGTATTCCCAAGTCTGCTTGGTGCTGTGACACAGAACTATGAGGGGGTTTGACCAGGTGACCTGGGATAGGAGGGAGCTACGCTGCTTAACCCCTCTGTGTCATGGTCTGCCTTATAACTCACCAGTTTTGCTGGACTTTTTCGTGATTTTTTCTCCCATCCTAAGTTCCGTGCCCCGATCTGTTCTGTATCAGACACAACACAAAAGGCCAAACGCATAGGAACTACTTAATAAGCATTGTGAACAGCTTTTAGTAGAACTGCATGTATTTATTTTTCAAAGGTTTATTTATTTATTAGAGAGAGAGCGTGAGGGCCGGGGTGGGGGGGCAGAGGGAGAAAGAGAACCTCAAGCAGGCTCCGCACTGAGCATGGAGCCTGATGCAGGACTCGATCCCATGACTTGGAGCTGAAATCCAGAGTCAGAAGCTCAGTCGACAGAGCCGCCCAGGGCCCTTGAATGGGTTTTAGAATTTTAAAGTGTTCAACTAAATTAATGAGAGATTTACTAATCTGTGTAAAGTCAACACTTTTTTCCTTGAGAAATCGTTTTTTATTGTCTGGAATTCATGTTAGTCATCTAGCATTTTAATTTAAAGGCATTTCTATGGCCACTAACTCTTCTCCAGCCGAACGTATCTTGAGATAACTGTAGGTTCATGTGCAGTTGCAAGATGTGATGGGGATTTCCCACGTACTCTGTTTTCCCCACCGGCAGCATCTTGTAAAGCCACAGTACAGCGTCAGCCCCAGGATACTGACCTTGACACAGTCGGGATACACAACAGCTCCATCACCACGAGTGACTTCCTTCTTGCCCTCTATAACCACACCTCCTCCCTCCCTCCCACCTCACCCCTCTTTAACCCTTGGGAACCAGTAACTGTTCCCTGTTTTTGTAATACCGTCATTTCAGGAAGGTTCTGCAGATGCATCACAGAACACGTCTTTGGAGATTGGCTGCTTTCGTTCAGTGTAGCTGTCTGGAGAGCCGTCCAGGAGGTTGCATGACTCAGCAGCTCATCCCTTTTTATTGCCGAGCAGATTCCGGGGTGTGAGTGGAGCACAGATCATTTAATTGTTCACCTGCTGAAGGGCATCTGGGTTGTTTCCAGTTTGGGGCTGCTCTGAATACAGCTTCATAAACGTTCGTGCACAGGCAGTGTGTGAATGTGACTTCTCATTCCTCTGGGCTAAGTAAGTGTCCAGGAGGAGGGTTGTGAGGTCAGATGCTAATTGCATATTAGTTTTTAAAGAAATGGCCGAACTCTTTTCCATAGGAGCCGTTCCACCTTACACTCGTACCAGCCGGGTATGAGTAATCGTGTTTCTCTGCGTCCTCACCAGCATGTGACGTTGTCACGATTTTTTTTTTTTTAAGATTTTATTTATTTATTTGACAGAGATCACAAGTAGGCAGAGAGAGAGGAGGAAGCAGGCTCCCTGCTGAGCAGAGAGCCCGATGCGGGGCTTGATCCCAGGACCCTGGGATCATGACCTGAGCCAAAGGCAGAGGCTTTAAACCACTGAGCCACCCAGGCGCTCCCTTTTTTGTTTTTTAAGCCATCCTGGCAGTGATATCTCATTGTGGCTTTATTTTGAATTGCCCTGGTAAGTAATGACTTTGACCCTCTTTTCATGTGTTTATTGGCCATCATGTATCCCCTTTGATGCAGGGTCTGTGTCTTTTGTTCATGTCTAATTGGAGTGTTTGCTTTTTGCTGATGAGTTTTCAGAGTTTATATATTTAGATACTAGTCCTCTGTCAGACACTTGGTTTGAAAATATGTACTTTCACTCTCTAATTTGTCTTTCAACCTCTCAGTAGGATCTTCTGCACAACAAATATTTTTAGTTGTGATAGAGTGTACTTTATCAATTTTTCCTTTAATGAATCATGCTTTTTGGGGACAGTGTGAGAACTCTTTGTTTGGCCCTAAATTCCAAAGATTTTCCTCTAGTTTTTTTCCTAAAAGTTTTGTGGTTTTACATTTTATATTTAAGTCAGTGATCCATTTTGAGTTAATTTTTGAGTAAGATAGGAGACTGAGGTCAAGGTTCCTTTTTCCTTGTGGATATCTAGTTGTTCTAGTACCACATATTTAAAGACTCTGTTTCCTTCATTGAATTGCTTTTTATACCTTTTTCAAAAATCAGCTGGGCGGGGGCACCTGGGAGGCTCACCCAGTTAAGTGGCTGACTTTGGCTCAGGTCATGACCTTGGGGTCCTAGACCGAGCCCCACATTGGGCTCCCTGCTCAGGGTAGACTCTCCTTGTCCCTCTCTTTCTCCCTCTGTCCCATGCTCTGTTCATGCTATGTGTCTCTTTCAAATAAATACCAATTTAAAAAAAAACAAACTGTTGGGTATGTTTGGGAGGGTCTTTTTCTAGATTCTTCATTCTGTTCCATTGATCTGTGTGTCTGTCCTGCCGGTACCACACAGTTTTGATTGCTCTAACTATAAAATCCCAAAATTGGATGGACTGATTCCTCCCTCTTTATTCTTTTCTAAAACAAATGTTCTAGCTATTCTAGTTCCTTTGCCTTCCCATATAAATTTTAGGATAATCTTGTCTATATTTCCAAAAAATTTGGTTAGGATTTTGATAGGAATTTTGTTAAACTTGTATATCAACTGGGGGAGAATTGACATCTTTACAATATTTGAATCGTTCAGTTGAGGAACATGGTATGTCTTTCCATTTATTTAGGTCTGCTTTGATTTCTTTCATCCACATTATGTAATTTTCAGTACACAAGTTCTGTACATACTTTGTTAGATTTACACCTAGGCATTTCTCTCTTTTGTTTACATATACAGCTGTGAATGACACTATTTTTAATTTCAGTGTCCATGTGTTGATAGTATGTAGGAATATAACTGATATTTTATGTTTTATCTTGTCTCCTGCCACCTTGCTGAACTGACGGGTTTATGAATTTTACCGTTTGTTGCTCCCCCTGTTTATTGAATAGTTTGTGCGTGCCAGGCATCACGTGAGGGCTTTCCACGTGCTTGCCGAAGCCCGGGAGGCCGGGGAGCTGGCCACTTGGCGGGTGGGTTAGCCAGTCACTCCATTTGTTCATCTGACAAATATCTAAGGAGAACCTCTTGTGGGGGGATGCAGGCAGGGGCTCCTGCCCGCCCGGAGCCTGCAGCCTGAGGCTGGCATTACCAGTAATGCAGATGGTTGTGTCACTTAATAAAACCAGTTCATTAGTTATACTTGAATTAAAAGCGGCCAACTCAAACTGTGAGTGGGTGAGGCAGTGACACCTTAGCCAGCGTGATGGAGTGGGAGCATCCAGGGAGGGCTTCCTAGACGATGTCCATCTCCTAGGAAAGGTTTTCCAAGAAGCCAAACTATTCATTGCTTCTCACCAACTTGCATCAGCTTCTGAAATTCGGAGAGGCCTGTGATAAAAGCTCACATGAAGAGAATTCCTGGCCAGAACTGAGTGAAGTTCTCAGTTGCTGCTGTCTCTTTTGCTGCACCCCTCTGGCCCCCATACCTGGGTTCCCACAAAGGGCACCAGGCCGCCTGGGTCCCCTGACCAGCCCGCTCTGTCCAGCCCTTCTTATTCAGCGGGCCCGCTGCCCAGCTTGGTGCTGTCCACCATGTCCTCCTTTGCAAACCTCCCATCCCTTCACTCCCACACCAGTAGTTTTCCTCCTCTCTGAAGGGTTCCTTTCCCCCTTTCTTGGGGAGATGGGTTGCAGAGTCCTTTGAGATGGAAAGGAGGCCCATGCAAGGACTGAGACGCAGGGGGTCAGGGCCGCTTTCTGCCAGTCTGTCTGGGAAAATCATCAGCGTCCCTCAGTTCTGGTGACAGTAACTACAGTAAGCTTCTGGCCAGTTGGGAAAGAAATCTTACTACATAGAACTGTGCCCCTCTGACAGCCTTCCAGGTGAAGACCCCTGTACCTCTGAGAAGAAAAGGGATGGACCGTCACTGGGCACAGTGTTGGTCCCCGCACCTCACTTGGTACCTCAGGGCTGCTGCTGGCTCGAGCCAGTGCGGTCCCAGCTCCCATGACTCTCTACCCTCAGCAGGTCCCTGTCCTGCCTCAGGAGTGAGGATGCTTCCTTCGCTGTCTGTTTTCCCCACTGACTGTAGGAGAAGTCGCTTGTCTTTGAGGCCGCGTGGAAGAAGGAGAAGGACATAGTTTCCAAGGAGATCGAGAAGCTGCGCGTGTCCATCCAGACCCTGTGCAAGAGCGCGCTCCCCCTGGGGAAGATCATGGACTACATCCAGGAGGATGTGGACGCCATGCAGAATGAGCTACAGCTGTGGCATAGTGAGAACAAGCAGCACGCCGAGGCCCTGCAAAAGGAGCAGAGGTGGGCGGGGGCTGGGGGTGGGGTGGGTGCTGCTGAAGGAGCAGAGGTCGGTGGGGGCCCGGGGGGGACGGTGTTGCAGAAGGAGCAGGGTGGAGGGGCTGAGGAGGGTGCTGCGGAAGGAGCAGAGTTGGGACCCATGGTTGGGGGGCTGCAGAAGGAACAGAGGTTGGTGGGGGGCCAGGGGCAAGGCTGTGCAGAAGAAGCAGAGGTGGGCGGGGGTGGAGGCTCAGGGAGCCCAGGGGGATGCCTCCCAAGGAATCCCCCTACCCCTCCACCCCACCCCCCCACCCCAAGGAAGTATTTTCCTTCTGCATTTGTATGGCACAGGGCACGCCTTTGCAGCCTTGAGGAAAGTTATGGCGTTAACGTTCACACGCAAGTGGTACAGGCAGTAAACAATATGGGGATCTTTGCAGTATGGGAATTATTGTTTTACGTGTCTTACCAAAATCCCCAAAGTTTGGTAACTGTTTGTACTTCGAAAGTATTTTAATTTTTTACTCTGAAAAGAAATAAATGCTGGTGAGCCCATTTTGAAGTTGCTACTGTAAAGGAAATATAATGGCTACTAAAAAGAGATTTATTTTAGGGGAATGTTTGATGTTCTATGTTTATAATCAGGGAATCTGGAATGCATGACACTTTATTACTTGTTGTTGTCCAGAAACGACCTGAGTGGAACCGGTGCTCGTCTGCAAGCCCGGCGATAAAATGCTGTGTGATAAGAAAGCTGCTGTCTTTATTATCAGCCTGCTTACTCCTAAAAAATCCTTAAAAGTTTAAATGTCCAGCATTAGAAGAGTTAGGAAATCTCCGAGAACTTTTTGGTGCCGAGCCCAGTATGGTGATTTGTCGGCCCTTCCTACACTTGATTTTAGGTCTAAGAAGTAGCACGCAGATGCTTCTTCCTGAAAGAACCTGAGTTCGCTTTGTGGTAGGATGGTTGGAAATCATCACTCTTCGTTTGTTTTGTTTGTTTTTTATATAGAGTCTTTTTAAAGATTTTTATTAATTAGAGAGAGAGCATGCACATGAGCAGGGGGAAGGACAGAGGGAAAGTGAGATGCAGACTTCTCTCCGAGCAGGGAGCCTGACTCGGGGCTCCATCCCAGGACCCTGAGACCATGACCTGAGCCGAAGGCAGATGTTCAACTGACTGAGCCATCCAAGTGTCCCCATCACTCATTTTTGTACTTATTTTGTATTTACATGTTTAAAAAACTAAAGGAGAGGCCAGTTTGATCTTTGCTTTCCCAAATGTGTTCTAGATCTTTCCTGGCAGGTAATCCGGCACTGAAAGGCCTCATGCCTGGAACTTGTGAGTCGGAGGGGCCTGGGTAGGGAAGCCCTGGTGGTTGGATGAACCTGCTTGGGGGACGGTGGGGTTCGTGTCAGGCTGCCGGGACCATGGCCCTTGTTGGTAGCCGCGCTGCTCCCCTCCCTGCTGTCCCAGGGCTCTGCTCTATGTGACGTGAGGCTTTAGAAAGAGTAGGCTGCTTAGTAGATTGGCATGTTTGACTTTACTTTTGGCTGGGGGAGGGTAAAATAATGTTTTTCCCAGGTGTGAGGACCTCGTCCCTTTATATTCTTATCTGAGTGTGTTTATATTTTTACCCTTTTTCTTTGGATGCTGCGAATAACTTAACTTTTGTCATCTTTGATTGTTTCAATCAATAAGGTGCTCTAGGGTGCCTGGGTAGCTCAGTTGGTTGAGCATCTGCCTTCAGCTCAGGTCATGATCCTGGAGTCCTAGGATTGAGTCCCGCATCAGGCTTCCGGCTCCATAGGGAGTCTGCTTCTCCCTCTGACCTTCTCCCCTTTTATTCTCTCTCTCTCTCTCTCTCACTGGATAAATAAAATCTTAAAAAAAAATAAATAAACAGCTCTAAGCTGAGCCCGGCACTCACGAGCCCCTGTGTTGTGTCCCACCAGCATCACAGATGGTGCAGTCGAGCCCCTGAAGGCCGAGCTGGCTGAGCTGGAACAGCTGATCAAAGACCAGCAGGACAAGATCTGTGCCGTGAAGGCCAACATCCTGAAGAACGAGGAGAAGATTCAGAAAATGGTCTACAGCATCAACCTGAGCTCGAGAAGGTGAAGCTCACATGTTTCCAAAGCTGGAAGTCCTCCTCAGTCTGAAAATAAAAAGGAAGATAGAACGTCACCACTCTCTCAGTTCAGTTTCCTGAGAAAATGAAGCTTTCCGTGTCCTCCCTCCAAGGTGCAGAGCTCTGAAAACGCAGGCACATCTGTGTGTTGAGGGCCGTGTTCTGTCCCCTTCCTCCAGCGGGGGTGTTGCCTGCCGTGCGGACGTGTTCTCTGCGTCTCCGTGAGGCCCGTTGTGCTCAGGGCCATGCCAGAAGTCGCTAGCAGGTGAGTGGGGGTGGCACACAAGGAAGCCATGTCCTCAGTTTCGGGTTTTACGGCTGGTGACAGGACCCTGAAGGGAGGGGAGTGAAGGGTGGCTGCCTTCTGACGGCACTTACAAACAGAAATGGGGCCTGACCACGAGTCCGCTCTGTTTTGAGTTCATTTCCCCTTGGAAAGGGTTCATTTCAGTCTGTATCTTTATAAGGTACACCTGAGGTTTTTTTTCTTAAAGATCTTTGCAACTGTGTATACCTCTTTGTCATTTTCTCATTCGTCCCTATGGCCTCTTGCTTGTGTTTGCAGCCTTAAAGTTCATATATTTAGGAGATTTCAGTATGTCCTTCATGGACATTCGGCCCCAGGGTTTTCCCCACGTAGGTAGCAGTGAGCTGCTCTGGGCCTGTACTCGCCTGGGCCTGTGGCCTCGGTGTCTTTCCTGGTCCTTCCCGTAGATGTGCATTCTAGAGAGGCCCGTAGCTCGAGGCAAACAGCTGAAGGAATACTTCAGGGGACACACCAATTTGCAACATTTTTTGATGTTACCATTTTTTTGGAAATTATTTTGTAAAACAAGGTTTTTTTAGAATGTGGTTTATATTAAGTTTTTCACTCACATTTGATAATTGTAAATACTAAAAAAAGTCTGAAGTTTGTATATAAAGGATTCCAGAGTTTGGAGGCATACGGTTCATATGGTCTGGGTCCTGATGCTGTTATTTCTAGACACTTACGGTGTGAACCATGCAGTGCCATTTAAATGTTAGAATTGCCTGAGAAAGTTCTGCTTCTTTAAGTCTTAGCACAAATGCACAGATTAGGTTTCCTTACTGTCATTTCCCAAAAGAAATCCTTTTCTGAGGTGGTTATGTGATTTTACCAAGCTGAATCAGTTTAAGGTCAGATTATGAAACTCTGCTGTTTTGACACATTGGTCACTTGGTCATTTCTATGCTGCACCGTAAAATTGATCAGATTGTACTAAATGCATTATTGGAGGCGGGAGGGTGTCCGTTAACAAGTCCCCCCATGTGCTTTTCTCTCTTCTTCTGATTTGAATGACTTAGACATAACCCTAAATGGACAGTTTTGCTTCAAGATGTGTTTGCCTTTTATGAATTTGTACATTGTACACGAATAGGATTTTTGCATTGCAAAAAAAAATTGCATACATTTTATGTGAGTAAAATTTTGTATGAAGTAGTTTATTGAATTGTATCATAAAATTTATTTTTATTTTATACATAAATCATTAAAAACAGTCACATATTTTTTCTATAAGTGTATGGGTTGCACAATTCACTTCACAGCTAGAGAAAATATAAGCATTTGGATTTTTGTATTTTCACATGTATATTTTATTTTTCTTGTGAAGAAAGTTCAGGGAAATTTATCTTTTCATTCCTATCATGACACTTAATCCATGTTCTGTATGAATTAAAGTTTTATAAGACTGATAAGCATTTGTCAGAAATTTCAAGGTCTCTCATGAAGTTTTAGACAGTCTCTGTGATGATTGTGGTATCATATCAGAGACACATTAAGTCCTGATATTATCTGTTACTTTGAGAAAGTATGCAAGGGGGTTATTAAACCTTTAGCTCTGCTTTGGCTTGGACCTTTCCAGGAAGTATGGGATCTCACTGCGGAATTTTAATCTAAAAGTAGAGCTGACATTAATTTATATTCAAAGAAAATGTGTAAACCTTTGGGGAAAAAATTCAGGACTAAAATGTGAACTTTCTGCTTTGATAGTCATGCTTATTTTTCTTTTCAATAAGCAATTTAAACAAATACTGGTGACAGGTTGGTGACGAGAGATGATGTCACTCAGTGACATGGAGTGTGTTTGGGATGTTGGGTGGTCTGGAGTCCCACCCTGTGTCCTGACCGGCGCCCCAGAGCATGCTTGCCCTCCTTGTCTGCGCTGTGCCGAGCTGACTGCGTCTGTCTGCTCTTGGTGCGCAGGGTCAGGGCACACGAGTGGGTCAAGGGCAGCGGGGCTAGACCAACCTGTGTGCGAACACGCAGATGTCCATGGTCACAGGCTTGGCATGACCAGCTGCGGGAGCTTCCACGAGCATCAGCTTCAGTGGAGGCCATGCAAAACAAGACCGTGGGTTGGCATGCCCACTGTGAGGGTGCCCCCAGCTCCAGGATCTTCCGTGCCTACCCAGCGATACCTCCCTAGGAGCCAGTCACAGCCTCGAGGGCAGGCTTCCTGCCATGCAGCAGGGGACTGGCCGGAGGGAGCCGGGCAGTCACGTGATCTGCTGAGGAGGGAGGTGGGAGGCGGGAGCGCCCCCTCAGGACCAGAGGAGACTTGTGTCCTCCCCTCCGGCTCTGAGTTGAACCATCTCACGATGCACTTTATATAAATCTTTTCTATTTTCCCAAAAGGTGTCTTGGTAAGTGTAGTTTTACCAGCCTTGCAGTGGAGCAAAAGTGAGGCCCTGTTTGCTTGTTTTGGGGGTTTTCATGAAGGAAGATTGGGAAGGACTTTTTTTTTAATTTGGCTAGTGAAGGGAAATGTAAATGGTTTTTAAACTGTAACCTTTTTAAGCCGTATTTAGAGCTGAGTTCCAAATTGACAATCAGCTTCTTAAACCAGGCAAGTGGTCTTCCTGGTAAGAAAATGGGGTTCAGACAGTGCAGTCCATGAACCATTAGGAAGTTGGGCCCAGTGAGGTGGGCAGGGGGGGTGGTCGGGCTGCGTAAGCACCTGTGGTCCCAGCGCCTGCTGCTATTCCCCGAGACCCCGGTGCCTCCTGCCAGCCTGTCGGGAGGAGTGGAACAGTGGGGCCGGCACACTGGACCTCCCAGCGCCTGTGATGGCCTTTGCGGTTTTCTCACGTCTCCGTGCAGGTCTCAGGAACAGCTCTGTGATGCTGCTGTCACCACGATAGAGCAGTTAGGTTTCCCCACCAAAACCTCCATCAAGGCCAGTATTCTACTGGACGACACCAGCTGGTGTGTGTAGGACTCCATGCCAGGTCATTGGTGTAGACACTTGTGGTGCTTACAGTCCTCGCCTGGGCTCCGGGGGTGCTGGCAGGCCCCTGGATGGTGGTCACCATCCTGATCTGCTCAGGGCACATGCAGCTCTGGCTTCTCTCGAAGTGAGAATTTAACAGCATCCCCCTGCCACCTGCAGCCACATTCTGGTTTGGACAGCAGATGACGTGCCCCTCTTCCTATTGGAAACCTGCCATGCCTGGTGGCGTGTGGCTGCCAAGAGGCAGCAAGGGCTCTCGGGTGCCCACGGAGCGCTGTGTGGCCCACAGCGGGGTCCACTGCTGAAGTTAGTAAGCTGGATTGGGGGGATGTGCTCTCAAGACCTCGGACACCTGGCGAGGTTTCTGCTTCTCTGTGGGCAGACGTGGGAGTGTGTTTGCCTTCATTGCTGGTGGAAGGACCTTGCCATAAAGGCTCCTGTCTGTGAACCGATGTTGCCCTGAAGCGAATTCCTGGTGGGTCTGTTCTCTCTGACGTCTTTACTAGTGATCTGGACAAAGCTGGGGGAAGTGGCTCTGTAATTCACAACTGGTGTGAACAAGTGGGCAGGCCCCATGCGATGAAGCATCGACTCAGGACATGGGAACATGAAGCTGGGCCAACCCTGACTTGGTGAAAGATGACGGGAAGAACCGTGAGGACAAGGGTGTCCAGGCGGCACCACACTTGGGATGTGATGGGCGGGAGCATCGGTGGAAACCTCTCCACCCCACCATGGCCACCGCTGTTCTCTGAAGAAGCCAGCTGCTTCGATCTTGGGAGGCGCTGGAGGACGTGAGGCCTGGCTGGCCCTGTGCCACCACCTGCTAGTCCAGGGTCCCTTAGAGCCCAACAGGACACCCTGGTGACAAAGTTATGTGTGAGAATGATTTTTTTTTTTTCCTTTAAGAAACTTACTCTTTCTGGGGCACCTGAGTGGCTCAATAAGTTAAGTGTCTGCTTTCAGCTCAGGTCATGATCCCAGAGTCCCAGGATTGAACCCTGTGTGGGGCTCCCTGCTGAGCGGGGAGCCTGCTTTTCCCTCTGCCCTTCTGCCTGCTTGTGCTCACTGTCTCTCAAATAAATAAATAAAATCCTAAGAAAAAAAATGCAAGTTAATGAAACAGCATTAATCAACTTCTGACTAGATATATAAATTGGGAATTTAGTGTCGGATAAACATGGCATTTCAAAGGAGAAGCGTTTCAGATTGTTGTCCAAATATATGGTATTGGAGCATATGGTCATCCATATGGCAAAAATGAAGTTATATTCTTGCCTCATACCACATACAAAAACAAGTTCCCCCAAAATTAAAGAACTTTAAAAATATGAGAATACTAGAATGATTGAAGAACATTTTGTATTTATCATATTTGTAGAAATATTTTTATTTATTGACATGCTAATACATTTATGTTATTATTATAGTTTTATTTTGTGAGAGGTAATATATAGGAACAAAGCACCTAGGAGAGAGCAGAGTAAGTGCTAAATGTGTTTTGGAGTGAAGAAGAACTTTCTAAAATAGACATAGTTTTCAGAAGCCATAGGTGAAAAAAAATCAACCATAGGCTCATAAGAATTAAACGTTTCTAGCCAAGCAAAGGTTAAAAAAGAAAAAAAAAATTATGTCCCACTGGGAGAAGTATTTGCAACATCTCTAGCACAGGTAATAGTCATAGTAGACAGACTTCTAATAATAAGAAAAATACTTAGGCACAGTTGGATGACGGAAGACGGATAGAGTTCTCAGAAGTGCATGAGACCTGTGTTTAACCTTACGGTGGGGAAACAACATGGCCGGGAGTCTGGAATCCAGACAGGCAGGAGTTACCTGGGTGGGAATCCCTGCAGGTCAGGGCGCCCTGCCCTCGGCCTGTGGACTCCACAGGTACTAGCTTGTGACTGGGCAAGTGGCTGAAACCTCTTGCCTCACTTTCCTGTGTTTGGGTCAGTCCGCAGGGCGCCTGCTTTATGGTGTGTGGTCGGAGGGTAGTTGCATTACCGGTTGTAGAGCACAAAGATAGTCGGCCCACGGTACGCTCCACACAGATACTGCCTGCTGTTCTGATCTCTGTTCATACCACGCCTGCACAGTTTTCAGCTGGTGAAAGTTAGAAGATTATATTAATACATGGTGTGGTTGAGGATGTAGTGGTGGGAATTGTCCAGTTCTTTTAAAGGGTATCTTGGAAGTCCTTCTCAAAATTAAAGACGGGAATATTTTCCTGATCCAGTAGAAAGCTGAAACAGACATGACCGTTGTCTTCAAATACAAGGTCTGGAGAGGGGGAGGAGGAAGCTGTCCTCTGTGGCTGTAGGACTGACTCATGGGTGAGAAATTTGGAGTGATAGACCTTGGGTCTGAATAAGGAAGGAGTCTCTCTCATACAGGATGGTTCCAAGATGATGTGGATGGTCCAGGTAGATAGTGAGCTCCCCATCACAGGAGGTGTGCAAGCAGAACTGGTCAACCAGTTCTCAGGGATGTTGCTGAGGATTCCACTGGATGCCCCCATGGCTACTACCTGGCCTAGCTTCCCCGATAAGGAATAAACCACACCATCCCAGGTCTCCCGCCCAGCCCCTTACTGGCCTAGCGGCTGACCCAACATGTTCACAGGCTTGAGCTTCAGGAGCCCCCCAGCCTAGCCTGGCTGTCGTCGCTGCCTCTGTGAGGCCCCTTGCACTGCATACAGTGTGCCCTCCTCCAGCTGGAGGAGGTTCCTGTCCCTGTTTGCCCTTGAACAGACTCTACCTTCGGGGGCCTTCTTCTCGGCCCTGGGAAGCCAGGGGGACATTGCACGCAGTTTTGGGACCAGATATGCCTCTCCTGGAGCAGGTACTGATCCAGACAAATGCGTTTGCTGGTTTTCCTGCCCCCCTCGCAAGTGGCCTGTTGGAGAGCCTTCCGGGATTGTCGTTTAAACTCCGGGGCAGCAGCGGCCTTTGTGGTCACGTGCCCGGCACTGGCTGGGGGCCTGGGTTGGCTGCAGCTGCCCTGTAGGTTTTCAGCGCTTTGAACCTAAGTCAGGGCTAGAAATGCCCCAGATGCCCCTCTGCTGTTTTGGGGGGCTGCAGGAAAAAAGACCCCTCCTGGGGGGGGAACTGTGTACAAAGATCCTTCGCTCCCACTTTGCCACGTGAGCCTCTCCAGGGCTGGGAGACAGCCCTTCTACCCACTTTACAGATGGGAAACCGAAGCTGTAGGAGCAAGTTACCGGCCTCTGCCGGCTCTGAGTCCCTGGCACCTTTGGAGTAAATGGGCCAGGGGTGAGCTGCAGTGAGTGTGGCTGCCCCAGGGCCCCGGGGAGCCTTCGGGAAAGGGCTGCTGTGTGATGCCCTGCTCCAGACCCCATCCCCAGGGTGGCCCTTGGCACTCGGCCCAGCTACGCGAGGGCCCCGGCTGCTACATCTGGGCAAGCCTGCGGTGCCTCCAGTACTGTAGGGACCCAAAAACGTGTTTTCACTTCTTCTATAATCAGAAAATAGAGCGAACTTCTAGGTCAGAGTAGATGTTTTAATAGATGCTATTAATATATCAACACAGTTGTATAATACAATTTTTAGTAATTTCTGTGGAGGAAGGGCCCACAAAGGCCCAAGTTGTAATGTGGGCACCGGGACTCGCACCGGGCCCCCGTGTGGCTGGACCCACCCCAGAGCTGGCCTCACTCCCCTCCCCGCCCAGTACGCACCCCTGGAGCCCAGCAGAGCTGCCTGCTTCTGGCGGGTTTTCCCTTTCCAGGGATTATGGCTCTGAAGGCAAGTGTCTTTGGGGCAGTTTCAATACAAATACGGGGATGCATTTAAAAATAGAACGTTCAAAGAGAAATTCCCAAACCACAGATTTTAAGTGTGCAGCTCGTTCAGATAGTTGTGAAATCAGAGCCTCGGCCATGGACTTGGCTGGGGCAGCCTGAGGCACTGTGCACGCCCCTCCCCTGTGTCCCCAGCTGCCCTGGCCCCATTGCCCCTGCCGCCCCATGGGGCCTGCGCACCAGGCCTGGCTCGTCTCCTGCAAAACCGTTTCTGTGTGTCCCTGTCTTTACAGCTGCCCTGACAGCCATGTGGGGCTAAAAGGCCTGGGTCCCTCTGCGGCAGGATGAGGAAGGTCACAGTTTGTAAGGGGCAAGGTGGTCTCTGGGGTGAGGTGGACCATGCGTGTTGGGGTTCCCCTCACTATCCCCTCAGCCACGGGGTGCCTCCTGCCCCTCCGGGCTGCCCACAGATCCCCAGATGGTGACACCCCAGGTCGCTTGCACAGGGCTGGCTGGAGCTGTTCGTTCCTGCGAGGGTTACCCTTCGGGAATTTTGGGGAGACCTTACAGTAAAAACAAAGGCAGTCGATCCTGAAAATGCGTCACTCAGTGACCTTCCACATTTTCCGCTTGTCAGAGCCCCTGAGGCTCTTTGTAGCCCGATGGCTCATCTCTCTCCTGCGGCTGGTCCAGTCCCGTCCCCTTCAGCCCCGGCGGGAGTCTGGTCCCACGGACGGTGACGGTGCGTGCTGGCTTGGGATGCTCTCCCTCTCTACCGCCCCGTGGACAGCACAGACACACGCAGGGATGCCTTCCCGGATTCAAAACTACCTTTCAGCCCAGCAAGGAGCCTGCTTGTGTCACCACAAGGCACGCCGTCCCCGTCCGCAGGTCTTCCTGGCCTCGCTCTGCTCTTGCTTAGGAAAGAAATGAATGAAAGCACCAGCCTACATTCACAGCACAACCACACTTGGGAATCGCAGCCTCTGGCTATGGGACAGGCGTTCAGCAAAATCAACAAGAGCCTTTTCTGGGGCTGATTGTATGGAACTGATGGTAAAGAGTACCGTGTGTGATTTCTGAATTGTGTGCTACACATCTTTATGTCAGTCATGTTTTTAAAAAACATCCGTATTATATCACCATTAATCTTTATAATGAACCTCTCCTGAACTAGGGGAGAGGACAGTCTCCGGTTTGGGTCTCCTCACCCTTCAGGACAGCCCCCCAAAATCTCCCTTTGTGAGTGGGATTTTCCTCGCCCCCCAGACCAGCTTCTGCCATGACTGGTCCTTCAGGTGGCATTTCCCCTGAGCCCAGCAAAACCACCACTTGAGGTCACAGCTCCTTCAGGCTCCGTTTTCTGGAACGGGGGTGGGGGGGCTTCAGATGTGGCCACCTTCCCCTCAACTGAGCGGGCACCAGGCTGCTGAGGTTCTCCTAGGGGTGTGTCCAGAATCAGAAAGAGCCCGAGGACTGAGGTTAGGGGGGATATGGGACGGGGTGGGGGGCACTGCAGACTGAGTAGAACATGCCTCATCAACTCCAGGGAAGATCCAGGCTGCTCCCACCCGTGGTTCTGCCACCTGGGTAGGCAGGGCAGGGGCAGTGATGCCAGTGTCCTTCCCTGACCACCAATACCTTCGTTGACCGTGTGTGACAGGCATCGGGCCAGTGGCGGCACTGAGTGGATTAAAAGTTGGGTGGGCACCGGTTTCCAGTCCGACCACCTGACAGCGACTGCTGCTTCCATCTCAAAGACCTTTGTGGTTCTAGCTTTCTGCTTGCTTAATACTTGTTCAGTTAGAAAGCCGCGCCAAGGAGATAGACGTGGCTCATCGTCTCACCTTCTGAAGCCAACCACCACCCACATGCCGCTTGCTGCTGTCTCCTCATCTTTAAAACGTGTGTTTTGCAATTTTGTCTATTTTTTTTAATATTTTATTTATCAGAGAGAGAGAGAGAGTGAGCGCACGAGCAGGCAGAGGGGCAGAGGCAGAGATAAGCAGGCTCCCTACTGAACAAGGAGCCTGATGCAGGACTCGATCCCAGGACCCTGGAATCATGACCTGAGCCGAAGGCAGCGGCTTAACCGACTGAGCCACCCAGGCGCCCTGAATCTCATCTATTTTTTATGCATATACAACGCATACACAAAAGCACACATGCACGCTCTTGGGATCATACAGGTTCTATTGCAATGTCACTTTGACGTCTTACTGTGAGTAAACAACTTGTTCCGTTTCCCCCTTTTTCCCAGGTCTTCTCTTCGCCACAGTTTGAATGGCTGCACACTATTTCATTGAATGGAGACCTTATTGTGATTCCATTGCAAATATTTTCTCAGCCCATCGTAATTTATCCTTTGGCCCTTTGACAGATTACCCCACCACCACCCGGGTCCTCCTACTCTTGACTTGACTTCTGGTTTGGCTGCGTCACGATGAGAGAAGTTTCCCTGCCTGGTCCCCACCCTCTGAGCCTCACGTGTACTCCAGTTCATAAAAGCTCCAAGTAGTTTTTTTCAACAATTTTTCACTTTCTAGGGTGTAACAAACAACACCTGACGTGTCATTATCCCCTTTTTTTATTGTGGCTAAATACATATAAAATGCACATTTTCATCATTTTTATGTGTCTAGTGCAGGGGCATTAACTATGTTTGTGCTGTACAATCCTCATCACGGTCTGTCTCCAGAATGTTTTCATGTCCCCATGAAACCCTGACTCCGCAGCCCACCCTCAGCCCCCGGCGCCCGCCCTTCCGCTCTCTGTCTCTGTGAGTGTGACGGCTCTAGGTTCCTCGTGTAACTGCAGACATGCAATTCTTATCCTTCCGTGGCTGGCCTGTTTCGGGGACATGGTGTCTTCAGCTTCATGTCTCCCCGTGGGTCAGGATCTCACTTCCTAAGGCTCACAAATATTTCTTCATGCCGATGGACTGCATTTCATTTAACTCTTCATCCGTCCATGAACACCCAGGCTGCTCTCACCTTTGGCTCTTGAAATACAGCTGCTGTGTATGTGGGTGTGCAAAATCTGCTTGTGTCTCTTCTTTTGGAGACGCGCACGGCATTGGAGTTGCTGAATCATATGGGGAGTCTGTTTGCAGAAACTCTGTTCTGTTTTCCACAGCAGCCGCACCTTTTTGTGGTCCCGCCAGCAGGGCACAGGGCCCAATCTCCCCATGTCCTCGCCCACACTGCTTATTGTTGTGTTCTGTATACTTTGGGAAGGAATCCCGGGCACCGTGTTGTAGGTAATATGCCTGTTCCATCAAGCCCATTGGTTGTCTTATCCGAAGTCAGATTCTTGGAGATGCTTTTCCTGCTTGATTTTTCACTTCCTGAAAGATGTATTTTAAAGTCTTGCACCCACAGTGACAGTTAATGGAGATCTCCTTGGGATGTGTTTTCATCCTTTGCCTTTAAATCTCTCTGAATTTTCATATTTTAATTGTGTCTCTTGTAAGCATTCTGTCGGGCATTCTGTTTTCACCTGCAGAGTGTGTTCCATTTGGATGTACCATACGGTCTTATTACATGGGCTCTATTTTCCCCACTTTTCGTGTTTTCTTAGCCTCACTTTTTTTTTTTTTTGCCTTGTTTTGGAAAAAGAAAGGTTTTTATCCTATTTTTTGTATTCCATTTTCCTAGATATATCTAGTTTGAAAGCATAACTTTCAAATTATGGTTGTTATTTTTTTTTAAAGATTTTATTTATTTATTTGACAGAGATCACAAGTAGGCAGAGAGGCAGGCAGAGAGAGAGGGGAGGAAGCAGGCTCCCTGCGGAGTAGAGAGCCCGACACGGGGCTCGATCTCAGGACCCTGGGACCATGACCTGAGCCGAAGGCAGAGGCTTTAACCCACTGAGCCACCCAGGCGCCCCTATGGTTGTTATTTTTAAAAAAGATTTTATTTATTTGAGAGAGTGAGAGAGCATGTGCATGCATGGGGGGAGGGCAGACGGAGAGGGAGAAGAAGACTCCCCGCTCAGCGGGGAGCCTGATGCAGGACTCGACCCCAGCACCCCAAGATCATGACCCGAGCTGAAGGCAGATGCTCACCTAACTGAGCCACTCAGGTGCCCAACATACAGTTGTTATTTTAATGGTTACCTTAGCTGCTTTGAACTCCTTACAGCTTACAAAGCCTATGATTAACCCGTATCTTTAGCTTTCTTCCAACAATACAAGCACAACCTCAGCTGATAGGCTGTAGTAGCTGGTCTTTTAATCTTACCTTGCTTTTTTCAGCTCACGATTTGCTTTGTTGTTGCTTAGGCAGCCACGTTTTGCCCAAATTTATTCACATATTCACTGATATCTGCTCATCATTCTGTCCTGCATCTCAGACCTTCCATCTGGGGTCCGATTGTTCCTTGTAAAATTGATCCCTTAGAATTGTCTCTAAGGAACACATGAAGCAGTGAGCACAGTTGGGTGAGCATAGGTCCCAAGGGCCCCTGAGGTTCTGCTGGAGTCCATGGAGGCCGTCCCGCCCTCAGCCAGACTGCCTGCCTTCAGGGGCGCCCGCCTCTGCCCCCTGCCCTGTGCCCAGGCCACGACATCCGACATCCCCATCCCCCAGGCTGTGGGCGGCCTTCACCGTCCCCCTCCCTCCCTAAGACGTGGTACTAAAGCTGGGCCTTAAACTCAACAGACTTCCTACAGGAAACCCACACACACGATCACACAGCCGCTAAGGTTGCTTTTATGGACATTTCCCCAAGAACTATTTCTCTCTGGAAAAATAAATGCTCAGGATGTAATGAAAACCACTCTGTGTGTATGTTGGCCTGGGCGCTTCTTAATTGCTTCACCAAATGGGCCACCAAATAAAGAAATGAAGGCCGGCTTTGTTCACGTCCAGGAACAATGATCCTTATTAATTGTAACCCAGGGCATTCTTCTGTTACTTTATGGATACAGAAGCAGCCAGCACACGCCCTGGGCCATGACCCCAGCGTGGCCACTGCTGCGGGGAGATGTCCAGGGGTGGCCCTGGGTCCCCTGGATCAAGACTGCTGAAGGTTGAGGAGACTGTGTTTTTTGGCTGTGACCTTTGAGAAAATAAAATAAATTCATCTTATCTTCAAACAGCAGAAAAATTGATTTCTGAGAAAAAGTTACCAAAGCAATGCACTTGTGAGCAACATGGCAGAGAGGAGCTCTGTGGGCGTATTGGCTTCTCTGGCCCTCTTCCTGTTCCCCTTGGTCCATTTCTTTGAGGGGGGGAACCACCAGGCTCTGGTGGGAGCCCCCATGGTGGGTCGATGCCCACAGCAGGGCACTCACAGCTCTCCCGGGCATGGATACGGCATGTGAGCCAAGAGGTGGTCTCTCCCGCAGCTGCTGAGCTAGGTGTCCGATGGTGTGTGATGTTGCCACGTGCAGGAAAGTGTCACCATGGAGGCTGCACATGGAGGAAAGCAAGCCTGAAGGTGGATGAGACCAAGGGCAAAACTTAGAGTTCCAGCAGCCAGCTATGCCCAAACACCAGCCCGTCCTGGACATCCCTGTTCTACAGATGTCTTCATGGGTGTGATGGTTCCATTTTATGTCGACTCAGCTAGGCTGTGGTCCCCAAGTTATGTGGTGCGTTGCCAGCCCAGAGTTGCAGGGAAGATATTTTGTAAATGGGATTAGCATCTACAATCAGTGGACTTTACATGAAGATTACCCTTAATAATTGGGGTGGGCCTCATCTCATCAGTTGAAGGCCTCACTGGCAAAAATCGGTTTCTCTGAGAAAAAGCAGTTCTCCCTCAAGACTGCGGCATACAAACTCTGTCTGAGTCTCTAGGCTGCCAGACTGCCCTGTGAATTTTGGACTCAAGACTACAACATCAGCTCCTGTCTGAGTTTCCAGCCTGCCAGCCTGGATTTCAGACTTGCCAGCCTTTGCTGTCATCTGAGCCAATTCCTCAAAATAAATCTCTTTGCATATGTGTATATGTGTATAGTATATAAATGTGTGTGTGTTATGTGTATGTCTTGATATATCACGTACATACACATAGAAATACACACACAGACACAGGCGCACACACACACACACACACACACACACACATCTTGTTGGTTCCATGTCCCTGGGGAACCCTAAATGAATTTGTGAATCCTGCCTCAGGTGAGGGATGGAATGCCCAGGTACTTCTTCCTCTCTTGCCTCCTTGTGTGGTGGTTCTAAAGCCTGAGGACACCAGCAGCATCTGCTTCGCAGGTGATGATGCTTTTTGTCTGCAGCTTTGAGTTGAGACTCTCCTTTGCAGTGGCAAGTCCTGACAAATCACGCACCCACTGTGTGAGGGAGGGAAACCTCCTCCTCCGTGGACCGCGGCCGAGGCTCTTAACTATCCAAGTGGTCAGGCTTTGCCAGTCAATACAGGCCTGGAGCAGGAGCCCCTGGGCCAGAGAAACCTGACCCTGGCCAACTGGCCGGCCAGGAGTCTGTCACAAGAACGTGAACTGAGAGCCCTGTAGTGGAGGTGGCTGCCCGAGCTGATGGCCACGTGGGGTCAGGCTGGACTTTCTGACTCTGTGAGACCAAGAGTCTCACGCTCAGAGGGGCTGACGCTCAGAGAAGGCCAAGGGGCGTGGGCAGAGGAGAGACTGGTGAGCTGCGAGAGGGAGAGCAGGACGGTCTGGGTGCCACAGAGAGAGTGAGCCATCAGGACAGGGCCAGACCGAGGCTCAGGGAGATGGTGAGAGGCAGAGATGGACGGACAGAGTGACAGGGAGGGGTCAGTGGAAAGGCAGAGACTGAATCGTCCGAAGTTAGCTGCAGCAATGTGTGTCCATCGCCCACTGCAATCCTGGAGGTGACACTGATGATCCTGACTGAGAGGTGGGCAAGCTCCGTGCACCCCTTGAGCCGCAGAACTGGGGGACTTCTCTAACCACTGGAGCGCAGTGGATCCCACCTGGCCCTCTCCCTCTCTCAGACACTCGCTGGGAAGCCAGCTGCCACGTTGTGAGGAACCCCAGCTTGCAGGGAGGCCGCATGTGGTGCCCTGACTGACCGCCCCAGCCTGTGGACCAGTCCCCGAACTCAGCTGTCCTGAGGCACAGACAAGCCTTTCCTGCTGGGCCCCGTCCATATTCCCTGGGAGAAGACACGTGATCACTGTCCTTGGAAGCTGCTGAGTTCTTGTTCACCAGTCATCGATGAGGAGAGACAGGGAGTGGGAGACACAGAGAGAAAGACACGGTGCCTCAGAGGCAGGCGGAGGCAGAGACAGAGAGACGCATGTACCTGAGCAGGGTGAAAGAGACCGCGCAAGAGTCAAGAGAAGCTTCTGGGTCCAGGGCAGCCTGTCTTTCTGTCCCTGAACCAAACTGAAGACTTTTTATTTAAAGATTTTTTAAAAATTTATTTTCAGAGAGAGGGAGCAAGAGAGAGAACAAGCAGGGGGAGCCTCAGAGGCAGAGGGAGAGGGAGAAGCAGACTCCCCCCTGAGCAGGGAGCCCAATGCGGGGCTCCATCCCAGGACCCTGAGATCATGAACCGAGCCCAAGGCAGACACTTCACCAACTGAGCCCCCCCAGGTGCCCCTGAAGACTCTTTTTGACTGAAACCAGCTTCTGTGGGTCTGGCCTCACAGGAACAAATGTAACCTTCACGTGCCTGATGCCGCTGGGAGGTGGGCGTTTCTTGTCCTCTGGGCCCCCCCTTGGCTGGTGTGGGGGGCAGGGGGTCACCCTGGGTCTCCTCGGAGTCAGCATCCTTTCCTTCTCTTCTCCCCGCACACAGCAGACAGCGTGCCCCTTTCCAAACCTGATACCATCATTGTGCCCTGACGACTTCCCTGCGACATGGGGACGGGTTCTGTCAGTCTCTCCTCCATGGTCCGGGGAGTGGCCTTTGCCGACCATGCAACTGTCTGTCCCCTGGGCTCCGACGCTTACTATCTCTTTGTGGTGAACTTCACACCCTTCTCTGACTCCATGCCCCCCACCCCCGTTCACAGCCCTGGCTCAGCTGGTGGTCTGTGATTCTGGTTCCATGCCTGGGTGAATGCGTTTCTTGTGGCTGCCCCCAAAGTTACCGTGCACTTGGCTTAAACACAGAAATGTATTCTCGCACACTTTAGGGGGCAGAGGTCTGGGACTGATCGAGGTGTGTGCCCTGCTGGGTTCTGCACGTCCTTCCAGTCTCTTCCTGGTCCTGATGGCCCCTGGCTCCCCTAGCTGGGGCCTCATCCTCCAGTCTCTGCCTCACGTGGCTTCTCCTTGGGTGTCTCAGTCTCAAATCATGCCTTTCTCTTATCAGCACACCTGTCTTTGGATTTAGGGCCTGAGTCCAGGGTGCCTGAAATCATTACATTATAATTACATTTGCCAGACCCCTTTCCCAGGGGCACCTGGGTGGCTCAGTCATTGGGTGTCTGCCTTCAGCTCGGGTCATGGTCCCGGGGTCCCGGGATCAAGCTCCCCTCCTGAACAGGGAGACTGCTTCTCCCTCTCCCTCTCCCAATGCTTGTGTTCCCTCTCTTGCTGTGTCTCTCTCTGTCAAATACATAAAATCTTAAAAAAAAAAAAAAAGACCTCTTGGGCGCCTGGGTGGCTCAGTGGGTTAAAGCCTCTGCCTTTGGTTCAGGTCATGATCCTAGGGTCCTGGGATTGAGCCCCACATCAGGCTCTCTGCTCAGCGGGGAGCCTGCTTCCTCCTCTCTCTCTCTCTCGGCCTACTTGTGATCTCTGTCAAATAAATAAATACAATCTTAAAAAAAAAAGACCCTTTTCCCAACAAGATCACGCTCACAGGTTTTAGGGGTTAGGGGGTGGACTTGTCCTCCTGGGGAGCCACCATGCCCCCTGCTGCCTTGGGCCATGGGTTCTGTGGACAGGGTTCGGGTGGGCTCACGCCTGCCTGAGGGTCCAGGCACAGCACCTGGACAAGGCACCCTGTCAGTTCTGGCTGATAAATGGCTTTATCCATCTGTTCAATAACAAGTCCTGAGAGAGAGTCAAAGTACCCATCTGACCAGAGGCAGCTTTCGAGGAACGCACGGGTCTGCTGGCAGAGATAGCGTCAGCCGTGTGGGGCTGTAAGCCCAGGTGGGGAGAGATAGACGTGGCCATGTGTGGGCGGAGGCTGGCAGAGAGCCCAGGCGTCAGCTGCCCAGTGGGTGGGAGGGGGAGGCATCTGGGGAGCCGAGGGACGTGGCCCCCTGGGCTGCTTATGTGGGGACAGGAGGACCTGCTGTGGGCAGACCCCAGGTTCTGGATGTGTCTTGGGAGCTGCAGGAGGTAGGACGTTGGAGCGTGTGTACGAAGGGCCCCAAGTGTCCAGCTAAGGAACATGTGGGACTTCTGAGGATCGCTTAGGAATTGTCAGCCCCGGGGGACAGAGGCTGATCTCAGCGAGTGGCTCAGCAGGAAATATTAACTTGGTGGGGAGGGAGGGAAGCAGTGGGAGGCAGGCTGGTTGGGAGCAATCTCAGGGGTGGGGGGAGGGTTCTCAACCCACTCTGGTTTTAAAAACTGGGAGTCCTATGTTCGGGAACCCGCTGAGTCTGGGGCAAAGCCGTAAGGTTGGTCTCCTGGGAGCAGGTGAGTCGTTCCCTAAGAGTCTGCCGCTTCTGCTGTGAGTCACTACCTGTCCCCACGACTCAGGCATAAGGGCTGAGATTTCCACGCTAGGGACTCTCCCCCTCCCTGTGGTGAGGGCATAGCAGATCCCTGCTGTGGGATCTTTAACATGGGTGCTAAAAGGAGAGACTGGGGGTGTCTGTGTGTTTCGGGCACAGCACCAGCCTCTTAACCTCAGGCTCGTGGAGGAGGGTTAGTGCCACTTCCAGTATAGACAGCATTGGTCCCCGTTGGCAGGCATTGTGGAGGAGGGTGGGAGGCTGTGCATACAAGTGGGGCCTCTGATCTTTCTTACGAAGAAACAGCATTCTGAGGGCAACCTCAGGGCCAGGCTTTGGCACAGAGTGATCCTCTGCTAGGGCCATGTACCCCTCAGTGCAAAGGCACTGATGCCAGCACAGCAGAAGCCCATGGGACAGGGCTCCCAGGCCACACCCCAGACCAGCTTTGTCAGGACCTCCGCAATGGGGGTGGGGCGGGGCCAAGCTTGCTAGCTTGCTTCTTTCCTTCATTTACTTATTTTTCAATTGTTGTAAGATACACATAATAAACTTTACTCCTTTAACCTTTTTATTTTATTATTTATAATTTTAACCTTTTAAAAATGTACAATTAAGTGTTAAGTACCTTCACACTGTTGTACATTGGTCAATCTCCTGAACTTTATCTCTTCTCAGACTGAAACTCTGCGTCCTTTAATCAGCTCCCCGTTCTTCCCTTCCCCAGCCCAGGCACCCACACTATTTTCTGTCTCTATGAATTTGACTCCTCTAGGTGCCGCATATAAGTCACATCATACAGTATCTGTCCTGTTGTGATGGGCTTATTTCACTTAGCATGATGTCCTCAAGGTTCATCCATGTTGTAGAAGGTGTCAGAATATTCTTCCTCTTTTTTTTTTTTTTTAAAGATTTTATTTATTAGAGAGCGAGCGAGCGTGAGAGCATAAGCAGGCGGAGGGCAGAGTGAGAGGCACAAGCAGACTCCCCACTGAGCAGGGAGGCCAATGAGGGGCTCCATCCCAGGACCCTGAGGTCACGACCCTAGCTGAAGTCAGACACTTAAGGAACTGAGCCACCCGATGCCCGTTCCTTTTGAAGGCTGAGTATCATTCCACGATGGCCAGACCACACTCTGTTTACCAGACCACACTCTGTTTACCGATTGCACCGCTGACGGACACTTGGCTTGTTTTCATGCTGGGGTGTTTGGGAAGCTCCCGGGTGTTCCCCGTGGCAGCTGTGGTGGAGGGCCGGTGGGCTGGGCACGCCCCTGGCTCTCTGCCCTGTGGCACAGAGGGCGTCACCCCCAAGCCTCTGACAGGGGTGCTCTCTGCCCTTATCGAGTGCGAATGCATTGCAGGAAGCCCTCTTCCCGCATCAAACACCCTCGCAGGGCCGGCTAGCTCTGCAGCCAAGGGAATCGCGCTCAAGAATGCAAACTCTATACACATCGTTTGACAACGTTTAAGCGCGAGAGTGCAGGAAGATGCATTCCTTTGTTCCCCAATTTATTCAATAAATGCTTAGTGTGAGGCACTGGGCACTATTTCACAGACGAGGCCCCCCTCATGGAAGAGATTCCGGGAACGCACTCCTCTCTCAGTACGTAGATATATGCTCACCGCAGCGGCGCCCAGCCCGCACAACCTGCTGCGGTGACTAGGGCTGGACGTCCGGCACCTTCGCATCCACGCGCTTCGCGGGGCTGCTCCAACCCAAAGAGGAGCGCAGGGATCACCTGAACAGCGAACTACGCCCGGCGCGGGACCGAGTTCGGTCCCAAACCACCGCGCGACTCGCCCGCAGCCCTGCCCACAACCGCTAGGCACAAGGCCACGCCTCCCTCGCGGGGGCGGGGACGGGTTCCACCACCCAGAGCTCCCGGGGGATGAGTTAGGCTCCGCCCCCCAGGTGAGCGTGTTTTCCCAGACTCCTCCACTCCCGCAGAGAAACCACCGCGCTGCCGGCGCGCGCCCCCGAGACGGCGCGCCTCCCGGCAGCGCGCGCCCCCCCTCTCTGGGTCTCACGTTCCGACTGGAGCCCGGAGGCGGAGGCGCTGGCTCCCTTCGCAGAGCCCCGTAAGCCCTTGAGGGAGGGGCGCGCCCGTCGGAAGCCGCGCCCCTGACGCGGCCCACCTGCCCTCGGCGCCGGAAGTGGCCTCCGCCGCTCTGCTTCCGGTCGGCGGGGCGCGCTCGGGCCAGTGCCAGGGCCAGGGCCGCGGACGGGGCGAGGCCGGGGCACCCATGGCGGAGGGCGGCGGCCCCCACGGGCGGGCCGGGCCGGGGCCCGCAGGTAACGTGCGTGTAACCGCCGGGCCGCGGGGGGGGGGGCGGGGCGTCAGAGGACAGGGGCCAGCGCCCTGGCCGAGGGGCTCTGGTGGCTGCGTGTGGGCCGGGGCTGTGCCTTCCCGACCCCGGAGGGCCAGGCCCACGGAGCCGCGCCCTGCCGCCGGGGTCGGGTCAGCGCAGCACGCCGGACGGGGCGGCCCGGCTGCTGCGTGTGCCCGCTCCTCGGCCTCGCGGGGACATCGTCGCACTGGGAACTTGCTTTCTAACTGCCGGTCTGTGAGCCGGTGGGGATGTGATAGGACCCTAAGAACAGGATGCGGGTTGTCATCCAGTTCTGAGCACAGGGGTCTGGGAAGCCCCCAGAGGCCGGTCCCTCGGGACAGCAGGTGTCTTTTCTCCGCGCCGCCACCCACGGCTTGACTGGGCTGCTACCGCACACGCACAGGCAAGGGACCGCGATAACAGCACCCTCAGCGAGCTGTCCGTGACACAGCATGTCCAGGGGCCCGTGGCCCACCTGCAGAGCTGGCAGCTGGAAATGCGCACGCTCACCACTCAGAAGAGCCATCAGACGCAGGGTTTTCACCCCGAGACCCAACTACTAAGCAGATGTGAAGTTGCAGGCCAAGTGTGTTCTTTGCTGTGTTCAGGGGAGGTTCCTTCTTAACCTGTGGTGGGATTTCCTCTGTGCTCGTTGCTGAATTGGCCCTGTGTACCCAATGCTTTTCTGTGCTCTGGACCTCACACGTTCCTCTGGGTGTTTGCACAGCTACCCCTCCAAGGAGTTGACACTTGGGGACTTGCGCTTTTCGTCCCTCCATCCGTGCTTTCAGCAGACCTTCCTTGAGGAACTGCTATGGACCAGACCTTGCCTGGGGTGGGGACACCCCAGTGAACAAGGGCAGTTCAGACAAAGCCCCTTCTCTCCTAGAATTTGGTTGATACTTTGAATCAGGACTTTAGTGTCTGGGATGTCATTTGAACGTGAGGGAGAGATGGAACGAGAGGAGGATGGATGGCGGCTTCCCAGTACAGAGGGGAGTCGTGTGGAACACAGGCTGCTCTGGCCAGTATGCAGCACCTCTCCTGTCTGGGCAGTACTGTTTCGTTATTTACAGTGTTGCAGGCCTGGGAGTGGAGGGGCACAGATTTCCAGGTAAGGTCTGAGTCCTGTGTGGAGTAATTGCGTTGACAGCGAGATGCTGATCAGAGAAACGCTAACTTGAAGTGTCCTTGGATCTGGAGCTGGGTGTAGAGGAAACTGCCTAGCTGGGCCAGGGAGTGGGTTGAAAAGAGGCCGGCAGAGGGAGGCCCAGAGAAAAACTTAACGTCTGTAGCTCCCACTTACCTGTCCATCTGGCGCTACACTTCCTCAATCATATTCGCCCCTGCTTTGAGCCTTTTCACTCAGGCGGGTGAAACTGCAGGATAACTGCTGTGGAGGAGAACAACTGAAGGAAGATCAGGGTGGAGGCTGCCCTGAGGGTTCCTTGAGGCTGCCTGCATCGGGAGGAGTCCCAGTGGAGGGGTGTGCTTTCCACCGGTGCCTGGTCACAGGCTGGGAGTCCACGGTCATGCTCTTTCCTTAGGCCCCTGTCTGTGACGATGTCCACAGAACTTTTGATTTCTGGGCTCCAGTGTGAGGGGAAGAACTTGATAATTTGTAAACAGGGGTCTGATTTTACAGATTTGTTGACCACTTATTTTTCATAGCTCTGGAGGCTGGGAAGTCCCAAGACCAAGGCCCAGCATGTTCTTTGTCTGCCAGGGGCCTGCTTCCTGGTTCGAGGGGGCAGTGTTCTTACTTTGTCCTACCCTGTGGAGGGTGTGTGGAGCTCTCTGGGGTCTCTCTTATATGGACGCTAATCCCATTCACGAAGGCTCTTCTCTCATGATCTGTGCAATCACTTACCACAGTCACTACCTCTTAATACCATCACTTTGGGGAGTTTAAGATTCCAGTACATTTTGGGGGAGACAAACATTCAGTCTATAGCAACTACTCTTTCTATTCCTCAGATTTTGATACCCATTTATCTTTTTTTTTTAAGATTTTATTTATTTATTTGACAGAAAAAGAGAGAGAGAGATCACAAGTAGGCAGAGAGGTAGCCAGAGAGAGAGGGGGAAGCAGGCTCCCTGCTGAGCAGAGAGCCTGATGAGGGGCTCGATCCCAGGATCCTGGGATCATGACCTGAGCTGAAGGCAGAGGCTTAACCCACTGAGCCACCCAAGCACCCCTTATACCCATTTATCTTTATACTAAGGTCTTTTTTGGGCAACTGATTCTGTTTTATTTTTTATTCTGATAAGAGATAATACATTCTGTTAATGGGTTGGGTTTTTTTCTCATATGTACTAAAAAACGTGATTTTTTTTCAGTCATGTTTCCACATAAACTTTTTTTTTAAGTAAGCTCCACACTCAGCATGGAGCCCATAGTGGGGCTTGGGCTCAGGACCCTGACATCAAGACCTGAACTGAGATCAAGAATCAGATGCTTAACTGACTGAGCCACCCAGGTGCCCTTCCAGATAGACTTTTGTCATATTTCTGTCACATCTCACATAAAAACCCAAAGAGATTTGTTAAACCACTTAATTTATTTCTTATCATTTAAAATTTTTCCAGCATTGACTCACCCTGTCCAAGCACATGGTACGGTTGACTCTAGTTAACTTTACTGTTTTCCAGTTGTATAGTCTTCATTATGTGAAGCTGGCTTTCTGTTCATATGCATATATTTTAACATTTTCCTTCTTACTGAGGTGTAACTTACATTCAGTACAGTATACCCATCTTAGGTTACGGTCTCATGAGTTGTGCATGGCGACTCCTGTGGGGTCATGGCCCAGGTCGGCTCACTATAGTCATTCATGTTACAAGCAGTAGCATTTGTGTGCCTGTTGAATTTTGCCAGATGCAAGTGTCTTCTTGTAATACAGGCGATGATTATTTGTTTCCCCCCAATATCAAGACACTGTTACATCCTTGGGATAAACAGAGTAATATTGTGGTGGGTTTTTGGTATGTATTTTAAGTTGCACCTTGCTATTTTATGTAGGATCTTCCGTATTCTTCAGTAGGATTGACTCCTTGCCTCCTGTCCCACCAACATGTTTTTTTTTTTTTTTTTAATATTGTATTTATTTATTTGACAGAGAGACACAGCGAGAGAGGGAACACAAGCAGGGGGAGTGAGAGAGGGAGAAGCAGGCTTCCCACCAAGCCGGGAGCCTGATGCGGGGCTCGATCCCAGAATCCTGGGATCATGACCTGAGCCGAAGGCAGACGCTTAATGACTGAGCCACCCAGGTGCCCCCCCCACCAACGTTTTAAAAATTATCGCCCTTGTCAGGTTTGGTGTCAGGAATGTGCTTGTTTCACTAAGGGAGACATTCCGTATTTTTCTCAGCTCTGGGCATTTCTGGAGGATGGGAATGGTTTATTCTGGAACGTTTGAGCTTAGTTAGTTAGACCTTTAGCCTGAAGACAAAGGGCTGGAGGCAGAAGGCACCCCTCCCCCCGCCCCTGCCTCGTTTGGTGTCAGCATGGTTTCCCTTAGCTGACAGGAGCCCCTCTCTTCAGTGCAGGTCCTAATTTGAAGGAGTGGCTGAGGGAGCAGTTTTGTGACCATCCGCTGGAGCACTGTGAGGACACGAGACTCCATGATGCAGCCTACGTGGGGGACCTCCAGACCCTCAGGAGCCTGCTGCAGGAGGAGAGCTACCGGAGGTGAGCATCGCTGTCCTGGGGCAGGCCTGCTGCTGCTGGAAGCTGAGGGGTGTGATCCGTGAGGGCGCTGTGTCTCCCTGGTGAGCAGGTGAAGACGGGTGGAGGAGGAGACGGAGGGAGAATGGTCAGACTAGTAGGAGATAGCCAGTGGTGAGGATAGGGAGACCTGAATTCGAGTCCAGCTCGGTCATTGACCTTGGTATTTTCTGGAAACTTCTGGCCCCCTCTGATGTCAGCTTTCTTGCTATTAGTCCTGATGGCAGCACTGTTACTCTCTTCAAGAGTGGTCCTGCCTCCTTCCAAGTCTCTTGTGGCTCTTTACCCTAAGCTGTATACGTGAGTTCCCCTAACTTTGTTGTTTTCATGTGCTTACCCCGCTGTGGGTGCAGATTTCCTGGATGTACCCTCCTCTGGTGTCTCTGGTCCCCAGGTGTCTGCCCTCCCCGGGCCTGGTGCTCAGCCTCAGACCAGCTGTCTCGTCACCCAGGGATATGCAGTATGCTCACCTTCTTCTTCCTGTAGTGCCCGGCCTGCTGCCTGCCAGAGTCCACCTGCTCCTCCCTGCTCCTCCACACTGGCTCGGGCTCTTCCTTCACAGCAGCGGGTGTTGATACTCCTTTTTTCCCGCCAGGGACCCCTGGCAGAGCACAGAGTCTGCCTTCCCTTTGGGTGTTCTCAGATTGCTTTGTGGGTTGGAGATTGGAGCCCTAGCTAGATTATCAGCTGACCTGCCACCCAAAACTCCTTCCTGCTTTGTGTTTCTTTTCCCTTCGGGGTTAAGATGGTAGTGAATTGATGGAAGAAATGTCTGCGTGTCAATATTGAAATTAATGCTGCTTTTTGTAATAGCTCTCAAGGGAGGTATTCCTAACAATTGAAGAATAGGTTTTTCTTTCTTTCTTTCTTTCTTTCTTTTTTTTTACTTCTGATGCCCTAGCATTATTTCATTAGAATAGATATAAGTATTTTTTTTTAAAAAAAAGCTCTAAATATCCAGAAAGGAATCATCATACAAAGACGGCAGATGGATTCCTCATGAATAGTTAATGCAGATGACTCAAGCCCAAAGGAAGCCTTAAGTTTGCAGATGCAACAGTACAATAAAAACAATAGAATAAAATAGAGTTCAACTAGGTATTTTCATATTGCTTTTCCAAGTACTTTTTTTACCTTTCTTCTTATATTTGGCTTTAGTAAATCCATTTCTTGCTGATGGATTTTTGTTGCTCTATATTGTGACCATGAGTACTTTGGTCTTCTGGGCTAGTGGGAGCCAGGGCTCAGCTGGAGGAGGAGCCCCTGACCCACTGCATCCTTTTGTGTCACTCTGTTGTGAGCTGGATGGCCAGGCTTGTTCACAGCTGCCCTGGGAGCTTGAAGTGAACTGTCTCAGTTGGTGACATGGTGGGTCAGTGGGCTGCATGGCCGTGGCATTCCTTGACAAGGAGTCCCAGTCTGACGGTCACTTTTGATGAGGGCTGAGCATAGCCCATTTTCTTCAGCTGATATTGGCTGGGAGTGGAGCGCTGCGTGACCTTAGCAGTTCCCACAGGCTGGCATTTGTGCTATGCTACAGGTAGGGGGACCACAGGGGTCACCCGGTCCCAGTGAGGGTGCCAAGGCCAACCTTAGGCCACCATAGTGAGTGGTTGGTGAGAAGGGGCCTTGGGACCCTGGCACATTGCCAGAGACTGTCTGCTGTTCATCCTCTGCTGCCTCCCTGGGCAGACCCTTCCATCCTTTGTGGAGCTGGAGTTGAGAGGTCTGAGGTCTTAGCTCTGGGCCCATCAGTCTGCCTGTGCCTCAGGGCCCTCCGCTGTGGAATGGGCTCTGCAGTTCTGCTCTGCCCCACACGTGGAGCCAGCGTTTCATAAAACAGCACATGCGGAGGCACTCTTGAAGTACCGTGGTGTCTGTCTGAAGAGGTTGCCCTCCTGCTCTCTGTTCCCGGCATGGACCAGTCTGCAAGGAAGCAGAGCGGTGTGTGGGGTTCCCAGCTGCCCCCACAGCCTGGCTTCCCTGTGCTCTTTCTCAGCCGCATCAACGAGAAGTCTGTCTGGTGCTGTGGCTGGCTCCCCTGCACGCCGCTGAGAATCGCGGCCACCGCAGGCCACGGCAACTGTGTGGACTTCCTGATCCGGAAAGGGGCCGAGGTGGATCTCGTGGACGTGAAAGGACAGACCGCCCTGTACGTGGCTGTGGTGAACGGACACCTGGAGAGCGCTCAGATCCTCCTGGAAGCTGGCGCTGACCCCAACGGCAGCCGGCACCACCGCAGCACCCCCGTGTACCATGCCTCGCGGGTGGGCCGGGCCGACCTTCTGCAGGCCCTCATCAGGTCAGTGCTGTGGATACCCGGCCACCGTTGCCTGGCTCGCGCCCTTGTGGGGGACGTGGCCCCGTGGCCACTACCTCCCATGGCGGCCGTCTCTTTCTTTGTTGTCTGTATTTACCCCCCTCTCTCTGGAAAGTTAGATGTGTTGGAAGAATTGTCTATTAGTCTTTTTAAAAATTAATTAATTAATTAATTAATTAGACAGAGATCACAAGTAGGCAAAGAGGCAGGCAGAGAGTGAGAGGGAAGCAGGTTCCCTGCTGAGCAGAGAGCCCAATGCGGGGCTCGATTCCAGGACTGTGAGATCATGACCTGAGCCAAAGGCAGAGGCTTTAACCCACTGAGCCACCCAGGCGCCCCGTCTGTTAGTCCTTTTAAAGAGCTACTTCTTTGCTCTTGTCAGTTCTCTTCTTTTTCTGTTTACTAATTTCTAGTTTATTTTTTTCCCATTTTCCTTAATTTTACTTTATTTTTCTCCTTTTTCAGTTGAATGATGGATGGATTATTCATTACTCTTCTCAGAGTGTCCGCTTTCAAGGTTATTATTTCTTTCACCTGTAGCTTTGTTCTTACCTGCTAAGCTTTTCCCCCATATTTAAGTTAGGTATTATTGAAGTTGATTTCCTCTTTGTTCTTGTGGTTATGGAGGAGAAAAATTTAATGCACATTTTTATGAACTACTTTTATCTTGTCGTGCTCAGGTAATGTGGAACAAATAATTTGCATTTTGGGGCTTCTTTTGAGTTTTTATTTATTTATTTATTTATTTATTTTTTATTTTACTGTCACACGATGTGGATGCTTGTAACAAAGCATGTGACCATGGGTATTTATTTGCAGGAGGCAGTGTGGTAGCCTCAGTCGCCTTACTCATGGTCCCTCTCTTTTTTTCCATTTTTAGCCATCAGCTCTGCCCCAAGTTCAGAGAAGTCTGTTAGTCTCTAATTGCTGTTGTGATTTGTCATTTTCCCCTTTTATTTCTAGTGTTTTTTGTTTCCTATGTTTTGATGCTAAAAGTTGTTTCCTGTCGGTTATGCTCACTATCAAACCAAAAGGGAACTGTAGGTCTCATTGAAGGCTCGTTTCCATATTCTGTCACATTCAGTTTTTAATCTTCGTGGGCTTAAGTAGTTCTTTGGGTGCTCACCTTTCTTATTTGACCATATAGGATTCTTTGTTTTTTAAGTACAGTTAACCTAATTGCCACAGCTGATGTTAGGTCTATGTCTCTCTCTTGGTTTCTTAGCTGTTCTTTATTTTGTATCTTTGTTCCATGATCTGTATTTGTTTGCTTTCCCTTTCTGTTATTTTAGATGGTTTATGGTCTTATTTTAGTTGTACCATGTACATTTTTAAAGAATTTGAACCAGATTATATTTTCATTTTCCGTGTCTCCAATGACTTCTTTCTACCTAAGATGCTTTTTTCCCATGCTTTGCTCTGGAGGCATTTCTTGTGGTTGGACAGAGTACAGTTTAGGTAGACAATTTTCAGTGTGGAAAGGATTGGGTGAGGGTCCTGTTGTTACAGGCAGCAGTGGGCATGGTTCTGAGGAGCAAGAGACCTGGCGTCCCCTTGCCTAGGGCTGTGCGTGGTTTTTGAATTAGGTACTGAGGATATACTTTGATTAAAAAGTTTGTTTATTTTTATTTTTTAAATGACTGTGGGATTGGCTTTTGGCAAGACAGATGAGGGTATTATGATATTTCCCTTCTCTTTAAAAATTTTTAGCCTGATCATCTAAGCCACCTTAGTCCCATATCTTTGCATCTTAGAGAATATAAGTCATTAATTTGGAAATATTTTTGAATAGGATCAATCAGTGAAATTTCATCTTGGTTCCAGAAATCCCGTTAAGGCCTTTCAGTCAGTTCATGATGCACAACTGCTTTGGATTAACTGCAGGCTTGACTTTGAGAAGTGCATGTACAGATGCCCTATTTGAGAAAGTGTTACCGTTACTAAGACATTGCATTCCCTCATGGAGCTAGGACGTTACTATTATAATGAGGTAGCGAGAACACATGTCAGAAAGGTTTCTCTTTTTTAAATTACCAGGTAACTGACTTAGTGACTGTTGGAAAATGAGAGAGATATGGTTGAGTTACTGAGCAAATACTACAATCTTAAATCTGATGTCAGCAGCTGCCTTCCTAGGTCATTGTTCTTACACGCAGGGTTCTCTGCTGTCATGCCGTGATTTGCTGTTTCTCTGCAAGTGAATTCCATTTCGTTACTTGTAAATTCCCTTGATAAATGTTGCTGGTGTTTTTTTAAAAAAGGTAAAGGAGTGATGTTTCTGTATGTGCAAAATTTATATTGATTCACTGAGTTGTCCCAGTGGTTCCTTGCCAAAGATATTAAAAACAGGAGGGGAATTTTGGAAAATAGTCAGCATTAAAATTAACTGGATCCTATCCAGCGTATTTTTATGAGTGGATGAAGGGCTGTCTTTCCCATCGCCCAGCTAATACCAGATTGTCATATTGCCCAAAATTACAAACTTTTTGGAAGACCTATCCCTAACAAGAGAAGGAAAAAAAAAATCACTGCTTAAAATTTAGTTCTCTCTTTCTTTATTGGTTGAGTGTGTGAAGTGAAATGGCAGTTCTGCTTGGTTTGGTGTGTGGTGTGGAGCATTTCTCCTGTCCCTGCTGGAGTGTCTAGGAGGCTGGGTGAGGTTACGTTTGTGGTGTCTGACGGCGGCTTCAGTGGGGAAAGGACTGTCCTGGGAACACATTGGTCTGTGTGCCCCTCCCTTCTCCTCCTCAGGCCTGCGCCGCCTGCAAGCAGGTGTGTGGGTTTCAAGGAGAGGTTCCTTCGTGCACTCCAAATGTGTTGAAGAGACAGGCCAGAGAATAGGACTGCTGGCTGGCCATTTAAAGCATGGCCTGGAAAATGGGGCTGTTTCCTGTGCCCTAGGCATCTGCCTGCCTGCCTGCCCCTCTTCTCTGCTTCTCCATGCTGGCATTTCCTAATTCCATGAAACATGTGCCGATGAAACCTGGGTGGCATCGGAGGGCTGTCTGGCATGATGGAAGCTCAGGGAAGCTGGTGCCGTCTGTCTAGTGGTGACTCAGGGGAGCCCATAACGCGTGCCTGGCCGGGCTCTCCCAGGAGCAAGGCTGTGCTCTTTACGTCCTCTCCGGTTGCACAGGGTTGTCCTTGGGCCCGTCACTGCTGATGTCAGTGTGATCTTTTGATTAAGGTGGTGTCTGTTGGGTTTCTCCACTGTAAAGCTACTCTTTTTCCCCTCTGTAATTATTTAATTCGTGTTTTGTGGCAAGGGACCATGCAACACATATATATCGTATTTCTCATCAGATTTTTAATTTATTTGTGTTAGACTTACAGTTTTATTATCCAGGGAGTTACAATCGCATAGTAGTATTACTTATTTTGATGCTCAGATTGTCTCCGATTTGGCTTTAAATTGGAGCCTAGCTCTGTCCTTAGGACATGTCCCCTGCAGCCTTTGACCAGTTTCTTACTTTCTCTTTTAACAACGTAGTCTAGGCTCATCTAGTACTGTGCCTGTCTTAGCCCTGGAATGAGTCATTTCTTCAAAGCATCCTGGTTTCTTTTAGTGGAGAGTGGTGCTTAGAGGCCAAGATGTGGATACCGATAGTGTTTTTTGGTTATGGGCTGTTGCTGTTTTCAGGGCCTCCAATTGGACAGAGCTAAGGTTACATGCACGTTTTTGTCTATATTTCTGTATCTACGTACATTGACAGTTGAGTTCACCCTGATACTTCTAATCTAGTCTGGTACATCCTACTTCTCCGTTTCTGACTTTATTATTTGCTTTTCCAGCAGAGACCTGATTCCCCTTCTCCTTAACACATTTATTTATTTTGCCAATCCTGATCTGTAGCCAGTCTGATGTTGCTGCCGCCTCTCACACACGACTCCTCACCTGGTGTGGGCTCTCACGCCCCACGCCAGGCAGCATTTTTAACAAGCACACTCTCGGCTTTGCAAGGACTCTGATACCCTGAGCCAGGCCGCCCTCCGTGCTTGAGTCCATGGCCTCTGCTTCGATGAAAGGGACCGAGATTGGTAGTTTGCACTTGGGCTGGAGGATCTCCAAACTCTCGGTAGTAAGTCATACATTTAGACTCCCTTGAGGGCAGGGACAAGGGCAGGTCCCTTGTAGGGACCCGAAGCCCCTTCCTTTTTAGAGTCATTTAGAGATTGGCTCTGCTGAAGAATGCGGCTGGCAGGTCAGGCAGCTCCCGCACCTGTCCCCTAAGAGATGATTTCCTCACATCTGGGCAGGGATCATTGCGGGGACAGCTGTGAGCATGAGGCCGGCGAGCTGTGCTTCCTGTCTCGGGGCCTTCCAGGGGACTCTGCCACTGGGTCTGGCGGTTTAGTACACCCAGAAAGAGGAGGCCCCCAGCAGTCAGGACTGCATGGCACCATCTGGAACACAGTTGGGCTAAAGTGGTTTTCTTTTTGCTTTTAGTTTTGGGGGATTGCCTTTTATTTAATTTGTTTTATGACTTATTTATGTGGTTCCAAAGTCAAGTCTGTAAAACAACATGTATTAAAAGAGGTCTAGCTTCTGTGTCAGTCTCCTTCAGCTTCCCTGTAGATGACCATTTTTAAGCTTTCATAGTTGATCCCTCCATTGTTGAAAAAATAAGCATAACGTGCATATGTCTAGGTGTGTATCAGATACACAAATGTATTGTAACCACTTTCTCTCCGATAAACAGTAGCATAGTACACACTTTGTCCTGCCTGAGTGTGTTCTGAGATCATTCTGGAGCAGTGGTGACACTCCTCACACCTTTTCATGGCGGTTCAGTGCTGCTTTAGGTGGGTGGGCCACGGTTTGTTCACCCAATCTCCTCTTGAGGGACCTGTGGGTTGTTTCTTGCCTTCAGCTGTTACATATAACATTTTAATGAATTGCTGTGTGCGTGCATCTTTCTGGAATTTTGCAGATGCAACTTGGGAAGAGATTCCAAGGGTGTGATTGGTGGGTCAGAGGGTAAATGGATATGTAGTTTTCCCAGTTCTTGCCAAATTTAGTGGGTGCTAGTGCGATTGTTCCAGTGCTAGTGGGATTGTTCCATTTTGCATCACCCCCAGAACTGAATGAGACTTCTTGTTTCTTTAAAGCTTGGTTAATAAAATTTTGATTTTCCCCAGTGTGATAGGTAAGAAGTAGTATCTCAGGGTAGTTTCTTTTTTAATTTTAATTAAAAAAGTAAAATGTTACATTAGTTTCAGGTGTAAAGGTGGTTTTAATATGCGTTTGTGTTACGATGAGGCTGAGTATCTTTTCAGATGACTGAGAGATGCTTGCCGCTGTCAACATCTCTAGCTCATTTTCCTGTAGAGCAGTTAAGCTTTTTTTTTTTTTTTTTAGATTTACTTATTTATATGAGAGAGAGAGAGAGAGAGCGCGTGAGCAAGCAGAGGGGAGGTGAAGAGGGAGAGGAGAGTCTCAGGCAGACTGGGTGCACAGCATAGAGCCCAGCTTGGGGCTCGATCGCAGGATCACGACCCTTGGATCACAACCCTGAGATCACAACCGGAGCTGAAACCAGGAGTCAGATGCTTAACTGACTGTGCCACCCCGGCCTGCCCCCACCCCCATCATTCCCTTTTGTTGGCTCTCTCTGTGATAAGGCTATTAATCCCTTGTAACAGCCCTCCAACTTTTCCACTTACTGCTTTACTTTGCTTATGCTGCTGTTTGCCATGCACAGGTTTTTCTTTGTTTAACTTACATGTTAAAAAGCTTTGCTTTTACATCTTTTCTTCTTTGATCTTCCAAATGAACTTTATCATCAGCTTCTGGAATTGCAGAGATGTTACTTTTGCTTATATTTATAATCAAGTTATTTAGCTCCAAGAATGGGATTTTCACTTATACAATAGACTTCAGGAAAATTGAGCTCTTACTAGTGTTGAGCCCTCCTCTCCAAGGTAGCGATGGGGCTCCCCATTTCTGAGTTCCACTTGTTGGACTTTAGGCGTATTTTTTAACTTCCCTTATGCAAATTTTGGATATGTACTGTTAAGTTTATGCTTAGATCTCTCATTCTGAAATTTATTTTGCTTTCATAAGTGAGGTGTTTTCCATTTTGTATTTGAACTTATTTTTGTATGGATGAAGGCTGTTGGTTTTGTAACTTTACTAAAGTATTTAATAAATTCATTGCGTATTGTATTTTCATTAATTACTCAGGGCTTTCCAGACATAGTCATATCCTCTGAAAATAGGGAAAGCTTTTTTTCTTTCTTTATGATCTTCATCAGCTAATTGCTTTCTCTTGTCGGATTGCACTAATACCCTTATTTAAAATGCCTGAATTAGGGGTGCCTGAGTGGCTCGGTTGGTTGGTTGTCTGACTCTTGATTTCGGCTCAGGTCATGATCCTCAGGGTCTTGAGATCAAGCTGTGCACTCTCTCTCTCTCTCTCTCAAGTAAATAAATAAATCTTTAAAATGCCTGAATAAGAATGGGCTGGAGAGTGGGTGTAGATGGCTCGCCCCAGCCTCCATAGGAGAGCCACCCCTTGCCCTATTAGGTGAGACACCAACATCTGGGTTTTATCTTGTGAAGGAAATGTCTATCACTTCTTATTTTATTGAGTACTTATAAACCTGCATTAGTGTTGGGTTTTGTCCCATGCTGCGTTTTTTTCCATCTATAAGGGTAATCATGATTTTCCCCTTAGTTCTGTGAATATGATGGACAGGGTTCTTAGAATTTCTAATATTGGAACCACCCTTGCATTCTTGGAATAACCTGCATGAAGTCGTGGTTTATACTTTGGATTTGCTTTGCCAACATGTTATCGAAGGTGGGTAAGTTGATACTCACAAGTGAAATTAGTTGGTAGGTGTTTTTGTTTTTGTTTTTTTTAATGGTGTGGCTTTTGTCAGGTTTTGGGATTGTTCTAATTTCATAAGATGAATTTGGAAATTTTCCTTTTTTATTCTTTGTCTTGAAGTAGTTTGACTAGTCATAAGATTGTCTGCTCTTGAGAGGCTCTGAAGAGTTCCCTGATGAGTGTTTGTGAGTGGGTTCCGAGTTGTTCGGAATGGTCTCAGCTCTGCAAGTCAGGAGGCCGCTGTGATTGGTGGTGCCTCCTCAGTGGCGTCCCGGTGCTCACAGAGGTCAGGCCTGTCACCAGTGCTGTGGGGGTCTGGTGGCTTCGGTAGTTCCACCGCGAGGTCTCACTGTCCCTGTGTCTCCCCTGTAGGTATGGGGCTGACGTCGACGTCAACCACCACCTGACTCCTGACATCCGGCCCCCTTTCTCCCGGCGCCTCACCTCCCTGGTGGTCTGCCCCTTGTATATCAGCGCGGCCTACCACAACCTCCAGTGCTTCAAGCTGCTTCTCCAGGCGGGGGCGAACCCCGACTTCAACTGCAATGGTCCCGTCAACACGCAGGGCTTCTACCGGGGCTCCCCCAGGTGTGTCATGGATGCTGTCCTGCGTCATGGCTGTGAGGCAGCCTTCGTGAGCCTGCTTGTTGAGTTTGGAGCCAACCTGAACCTGGTGAAGTGGGAATCCTTGGGCCCAGAGTCAAGAGGCAGAAGGAAGGTGGACCCCGAGGCGTTGCAGGTCTTTAAAGAGGCCAGAAGTAAGTGGCCTGAGTTCCCTTCTGACTTGTGTGGGTCAGTTGAATGAATTGAGCTGTAGTGATTAAAAAAAAACCTCTTCCAACGAAGCACTTAGAATGTGCAGTTAGGGCTAGGCTGTTTCCAGAATACTTCCAGAGTGGTCTTTTCAAATTCCTAGACACCAAGAATCGATACAAAGAAATATATAAAAGTTCACCTTGGAAGTTCCTGGAATTATAGTCTCTTTACCTCTCTGCTCTGCTTTTTGACCCCAAAGCCCTTCACTTACGCATGGTTTTTAAATGGTTGCCTGACAACAGGTGGCAGGCCCTTCCTCCTCTAGGTGTCCTCATTCCCTTTCTTCAGTTCCACTCAAATTACCGTTACGTTTATTGTGTGATACCTTTGGTTTTTGTTAGAATAAACTCCATAGCTTGCTTATTTATGAAAGAAGATTTTGCTAATGAATTAATCAGTCAATGGTCAGGTTGTTTGCAGTTGATCTGGGCTGGGTCTTCTTGTCCGAGGCCCTCTCTGGGGCTCAGAGGTGGACCTTGTGTGCCTCCTGCTGGCTGCTGTGGGCTGTCTGTGACCTGCCTGCATCCGGCCTCCTCCTCGTCTGGGTCTCGAGGGCATCTGAGTTGAAAACCTTTCCCTAACCCTTGCCTCTCACAGAACCTGAGTTTATTGTGTTTTTGTTGTTGGAGTTTCCTAAGCCAGTCATTATGACATGTTCCCGTTGAGCCTCCCCCAAAGGGGCTGGTTAATGGTCACTCGGAGTCCTGCTGAGAGAAGCTGCCTGTGTCATGCCTGCTTCACAAGGCAGAGGCCCGGCCGGGCTGTTCTGACCCAGAGCAGAATTGTCAGCCTGCTCTCCTCATAGACTGCTCGGCGTGTCTCTTCTGGATCCCCCTGGAGTTTCTGGAACTGACAAGAGCAGAGGCTGACAGGAGGTGAAGGTCCGTCATTCACACCTGCCAGGGCCTTCAGTGGTCAGCTCTTGTTTCTGTCTAGGAAATTAAACCTGGTCAAGGTGGTGCTGTCCTGGTGAGCAGGTGCCGCAGGTGAAGATCGAACTTCTTCTGCAGACGGGAGGAGCAGACGACAAGACCTTCCTCCCCAGGCACCGCTCTCTCCACTGTGAAATTGGGAAATTGGCCGTGGGCATTCAGTGTGGTTCTGTCTGTCCATCTAGCGAGCCTTTGGTTAACCTCCCTCCCTCTGTCTCCTTTTCTTCCCATGGCATTCCAGGTGTCCCCAGGACCTTGCTGAGTCTGTGCCGTGTGGCCGTGAGAAGAGCTCTTGGCAAATACCGACTCCATCTGATTCCCTCGCTGCCTCTGCCAGACCCCATAAAAAAGTTTCTGCTTTATGAGTAGAATTCAAGCGTGGCGGTTGCTTACAGTGAGGAGGAAGGTGATCTGCAGTGAAAGTTGACACCGATTCTTGCCCTTGTGAACCACATCCTGTCTGTGCTGCTGACGGAATCCCATTTGGCTGTTGGTGAAGCAGAAGTGGCCTTTTTCTCATGGATTGTAATTCCATCTCAGGTGCTCGGGGCATTGGACAGTCCTGGGGTCATTGTCAGCTGAAAAGTCCATACAAAACTTCATTTTGTCCTTCCTCAGTATCTCTGTTTTGGATTCTCATGGTAGCATGTTCACGAAGTGGGCCTTGTGGTGTGTGTACGTACGGGCTGAGTTGGCCTGCTCATAGCTCCAGCGGGGAGGACACCTAGCACTTTCCAGAACTGTGCTTCTGTTTATATTTTTACTTCTCAAGTTCATTGTTTGATTAAAGCCTTCTAATATCTAAATGAAAAGAGAGTTTTGGTAAAAAAAAAAAAAAAAAAGAAAAAAAAAGGTAGAGTACAGAAATGCAGTTCACGAACTTGCTAGTCTGTTTTCCCTGCTCCTGGGGGTGACCTGTGGCATTTGTCCACACTCACTCTTCCCTACCACTCCCATGTTCTCTCGTGGCAGTGTCGTCTCTTAACTGCCTTCCTCCCAGGATGGTTTCTTGGCTGCATGGACCAGCTGTGGTAGCTCAGTCAGTGCCTGCATCTGGCCGGAGTCTAAGTGGAGGACCTCCCGCAGCGCTGCACCTGTTCTCTTACCTACCTGTGCCTCGCATCACGCCAGCAGGTCTCGTGAACTCTCTGCCCTTTCCCTTGGAAGAGCTTCCAGACACGAATTGATTTTAGGAGGCCCGCACCGAGGAACTAGCCAGTCAGATGACTGCCTGCATTAGGACCAAGGACGCTCCCACAGCATTCACTGCCAGTTCTAACCGAAGGAGACACCTGCGGCGCTGCCTTCTGGTCCTTGCACGCTCCCGGACGGGGGACTCGCGTGTCCTCGGGATGGCTCCAGGCTTTCTGTTGCTTGGTGTCCAGTGGACAAAACATCTAGCGTGCGGTTGATTGCTCTTTGCCTTACTGGACCTCATGTCTTGGTAGTTGCTCCTAGAACCTGAGCACGGGGGCAGCAGCCAGGTCAGAATTCTTCTCCCGGCCTGCTGGGGTGCTGTGGGTGAGACGAGCTGAGTTCTCATCCCCGAGTCTGTGGCCGTGGGCAGGGCTTACCCACGCCCAGGCTGTGCGGCTCAGTACGTGGCTGTGTCTGCAGAGGTGAGCCATTGGCTGCCTCTTCAGAGCTCCCCAGGTGATGCTGTTTCCTGGGAAACCACTCCTGGTGACCACTGGATGGAATCGTGGTGATTCTAACCTTCAGAAGTGTTTAGGAATGGGCAGATTTCAAATCTGTGCCTAGGTTTTCTGTCATAAGAGCTATCTAATTTGTAATGATTGAATTAAGGATACATACAGGTTTACTTAATTACTAACAGCCTTGTAGGTTTTAGCCAAGGAGACAAGCAGTGTCTGTCATTGTCTAATGCGGCTTGAGGATAGGATTCTAAACCCTACCTTGGTATCTTGGATGGCTTGGCCGGAAGGCCAGGCTGTGACCTGCAGGCGCGTGCATGAGGTCTGAGGGGAGAAGAGGCCCTGGATGATTCAGAGGGAGGACACAGTCACCGGAGGTGCTGTGGGGCTACAGTGACCCTGTCACAAGCTGTGGCCGTACCGGAAGTGCGGAATGGCTGGCTGAGCCTGAGGTTGGGTGTGTGCGCTGCTGCTGAAGGCCTGGGCCCCTGGCTGCTGGGACTTGCGCGGAGTGGGGGCCAGTCAGAGCGAGGCCGTGAGCTGCGGGTTTTGGGTGCTGATGAGGGTCCTCAGGGTCAGAGGCAAGTGCTGCCAGCGCTTCAGCTGAGAAGGGACTCGGGTGTTCTTTGTGGCAGTCTGGGTGGGGCCGAGACCACGCTTAGGCTGTGACAGGAGTTGCAGGGAGGTAGGGCTCACTGGATATAGGGAAGTTGGAGCTGCCCACGGGTGGACTGGGCCAGTGGCAGGGGCTTCCTGTCCCTGGAAGTGGGAAAGCAGTGGCTGGTCACCTTTTCGGTAGGGCTGAGAGAGGAGTTTTAGAGTGGGTGGTAAGTTGACCTTCCCGTTCAGCTCTTCTAACTCTGGGCCTCCCTGCTTCGGCCCCTTTGGCTCAGGTTCTCTCCAGATGGGCCATGTTACAGATGCATGGCACACCCTGAGTCTGCCCCACTGGGTGCTTTCTGCAGAGGTGTGTTAGGGTGGGGCCTCCCCACTCCTGCCCCGGGTGGGAGGGTGCCTCTGTCCCTGGACCTTCTGGAAAGCCACGCCCGGGAATGGTGCCAGTGCAGAAGTCGCACACTTGTGGGCACGGCCTCTGGGCTGCGGGAGGCAAGGGCCCGGCGCAGGGTGGTACGGGGTCTGCTGCCGGGCGAAGCGGTTGCCGGGCTTTGTTCTGGGGATTGAGCCATTTTCCTGGCGTCTTTTGAAAGGAACGGACTGAGTTGATTCTCGTAGTTGGGTCTCCCCACGACCTGGCCAGGAGGTAGTATGAGGCAGGAGAGGGTGCCAGGGAGTAGGGGCGCTCCTGCTTGGCCCCTTGAATGTGCTGTGCTCTGGGCCAGTCTGCGTGGGCCCGGGGCCTCCACCCTTCCCGTGCAGAGTCCAGGTCTGGTCGTTGGTTCAGCCAGACTTGGCCGATACTTTCGGAGTCCTGAGAACCGTGAGGTTCAGCCTGTAGTGTGAAACTTCATAGCTGCCAAACATGAATCTGAAAACAGTGTAGATAGCTGCTTAAGGCCATTCCTACTTGTTCGAGTGACACTTTACTAAAGCCCCCTTTCCTTTCCTTGGCCAGGATTGGATACTAAAGAGGAAAGAGTAACTCTGTCAGAACACTTTAGGAAATTGTGTTTCTGAGGCATGGGGCCCGAACGTCCCCTGTAGCAGGGAAACGTGGTGGTACTTGAGGAGGACTCTGCCCACCGGGCCCCAGAGCTCTCCCTGGGGAGGGCACGACGGACCCCTGGGAGTGAGCTGGAGTGTCCCCCCCCAGCCTGGGCCAGGAGTGTCCGGACTGTTCCCACTCAGGGGAGACCTCCTGGGCATTGAACTGCTGGCGTCCTGTGGTGGGCCTGGCCTGCTGTGGACATATGGCAGGGACTGCGGTCAGGGGCAGTGTCGATGGCCTCTGAGAATTCCGCTTTGGCATCCTGGGTGCCGGTATTGAGTCTGTTTCCCAGACCCATCCAGGCCTTTTTGAATTACTTATGTTATTTATATATTTATTTATGTCCTGCCTTGTTCCCGAAAAGGGTTTAAGGCAGTGATGCTGGGTTTTTGACGTTCTGTTTTGATATTTGGTAAGTTGCTGCCGGCATGTACTTGTTAGGTGAGTTTAAAAAGAGGATAATTAGCAGTTTTTTGTTGTTGACTCTGTTTCTGTTTTCAGGCTTAAGGGCCATCCTTTCTTCTTTTTTTCTTTTTCTCTGAATCAGTTTTTTAAATCAAGCGTTCATGCAGAAGTAGAAGGGGAAGAACGTGCGGCGAGTGAGGTCAGAGCTGAGGAAACTCAGTCTTAGAGACAAAGGCTTTCCTATGCTTTTCCGCAGCCCTCTGGCTGCGCGTGCCCGCAGGACCTGTGCAAAGGCGCTCTGTTCCCAGCAGTCCCTGTGGCTGTAAACTGCTGGTGTGACTCTGGTCCTTCCTCCCAGTGGGGGTGCATTGGAGGTGGTGATGGTGCTGGAAGAGCCTGTGACCTTGGGGACCTCACGGGGCAGTGACAGTCATGGGGGCCGACAGCATCGGCCCCTGGCACCGAGGGCTTCTTGCAGGTCCATAAGGATAAGGACACGTATTAAGTAACTGACAAAGTCAAGTTTATTCAACCTGAAGATTTATATTTTATTCTGAGATAATGTCCTTCCTAATTTGGGTGATAAAATTACTTTTATGTAACGAAGGTGCTAATAGAGGGCAGTATTTTTATTTTTTAAAATGCTCTTGGTTGGAAGATAAAATGTTGGCTGTTCTCTGTCAAGCCCCAGAAGTTCTTAAGGTCGCCTGTCACTGGAGTCGCAGCATCAGGGAACCCCAGTCTAGCTGCAGAGTGCACTGTGTGTGGTGTCGGCAGGTGCGAGCTTACCTTCTGGCGACAACAGAGCCTCCCCACAGTTCCCTGGGGCGACGGGCCTCTAGCTGTTCCAGAATCCAGGAGAAGCACACCCCAGAAGTGTTGTGTGGCCTTCTCAGTGAGGGCTGCCCTCACCTCAGGCTTTGGGGGGCGGCGGGCCTCTGAGTGCCCATGGCTCCCTGGCAGGTCGGGGATGGCACTTGCAGTGGGTCTTCTGGAACTGAGGCTTCCGCCCCTTCAGCCGCCCGCCAGGCACTTGGTGAATAGTCTTGAGTACTCTGGATTCCGCCCCAACTTGGAAGTGCCTCATTTGGCCATGTGACCTCTTTATCCCTGGCTTACTGTTAACTCCCCACCCCGCCCAGCCCCTCAGAACCTGACCCCTCAGTGTGGAATAAAATAACCGTTGTCACTCATGAGTGGTTAGTGGGACTGTGTCCCGAGAGAATTCCACGGGAAGGACATGCAGATTTTGGAGTGTGGTGGTGTAAAGAACACATACTATACATTCTAGGCAGACAGTCAGATGCAGAGCTGAGGCAGGGAGAAGGGCTGACTTCTGTGGCCTTAACATAGGATTGCACAGTGTCTGGAATGCATGGGCATCCTTTTTTTTTTCAGTTGCTTTGATTTTGGATCTCTAGCAGGTAATGTACGAATGTACATCAGTGCAGTGTGAGTGTGGCGTTTGTGAATGTCGGGGGTCCTGGCTTGCTGCTCTGCCCTGCGGCATTTGCACAGCTCCCGGGCCTTGTTTGGTGGTGGGCACAAGAGTGTGACCTGCAGTGGGCCTGTGCCCCTGCCGACAGGCTGACGGGAATGTTCCTGGTGGCTCCTGTTTGTCCTTCCTGCTCCGGGAATGAAGGTGTGTTTGCCCTCAGCAGCCGGGGTCATGACTGTTCTCACACTTGTGCCTGGTTAAGCATTTCCAGAAGTATGACGGGTCTCTTTGAGATGTTATTGTAACTTTAATAAGTGCTTTATTACCCTTTCGTTCAATGCCCCCCCCATGCCTTAATTTTTTGGACTGCTTATCTCAATGGGTAGAAATTGGACTTGTGAAATCTTTGAATACACGTTTCAGCCAAGTGACTGGCTGTCTGGAAAGATATGGAGAGAGGAACTTTTTTGAACTGCTTGGAGGGATCTTAGCATTCTAGAGAGGCACCCAGAATGTGGCACAGATAGAAACTTCCAGCCAAGCCTGTTTTACTTGGTGGGGTTTCCAGTTTGAAGAGGATGTGCCTGTAAAGTGTGTGAAATCCATGGCTTTCAAACAAGGTGAATTGTCCCTACAGTGCTCTGCAGGGGGGAGGAGGTGGAAAAGTGTGGGCAGAACCATTGTTTCTGGGCCTCTGTTACATGTGATGTGTTCTGACAGCAGGAGGGGGAGGTGTGAAGCTTTGGGATGAACCCAGGAGGGAAGGAACTAAATAAAGACATTTACTCCTATTTCAGCGACACTAGCATGTTCTCTCTATCTGCTGTTTCAGATATCTTCTTCACTGTTCACACCCTGATCCTCCCACCCCCACCCTGCCCCGGACGCACACACATCTCCTGCTTTGCTGGAAAGGTGACCTCACTTTCTGTCTCAGATTTGTGTGGTAGAGATGGGTGGCTTTCCTTCACTGTCCAGTGTTCATCTGTGATAACAGCCCCCAGTTTTAGCTGGACATTTAAAGTCCAGAATATTCTTCATTTCCCAGCCTTCTGTGCAGTAGGTGTGGCCATTTGCCATAACTCCTTTCTGAAATCCCATTGAAATGAGAGCGGGATTTTACTTTTCAAAAAATGTACAAATATACTGAGATGACGGAATAGCAACAAAATTTAGGAACAAACCTCTCAAGAAAACAGATGAATGAATGATAACTGACCTAGATGCATCTGAGAAAGCCACCTTGTCAAAAGAAGTGAGTATCTGAGAATCTGATTTCACTGCAAAGCTCCTGAAGGCTCTGGAATGGGCAGCTCAGGTACCTTTGAAGTGGGTGTGGGTGAAAGTGGGAGGATGGGCTGAGAGCCAGTTAAGACGTAGTCCTGACCCAGCTGGGCCTCTGTAGCTGTCCCAACCAGTGAAAGATGAAGGAGGCTCATAACAGTCAGTCTTCCCTATGTCTCTTCTTGTCCTCTTCAGGTGGGAATCAGGCTCGTATCCTGCCGCAGGAATAGAGCAGAAAGAGGCTTCCTGGGGAATATCACTAGCCTAAGGTGCAGAACCAGAAGAAAACGGAGCCCCTTATGTGGGATGAAAGGTAGACCATCGGTGCTGGTGTTGAAGGCCTTTCTCAGTCAGCAGAGGACACCAGCTAGTTCCCAAATGCTGGGTCTGTCACTCTACCTCTGGACTTCTTGTTCCCTGACTCAGCTACCCTTATCCAAATAAGAACACCGCTAGGCAACCAATCAGCTGAAAAAGCAAAGTAATTTTCATATTTGTCCCATTAAAGCCGCTTAGTCTGTGAGCAACTCGGAGCTCATTGCTTTTGTAGCCTTGAGTTACCTGGTTTTCAGGCTTAAAGCCTTGCAAGAGACTTATCTCGGTTTTGTTTTATTCAGTATGCAGTTTGGTTTTTGACAAAGGAACACCTAGATGCCAGTACTGAATGTGGCCACATGCTCACACGTTGTACAGTAGATGCCTACAAATCAAGAGAATTCTGAGAACAAAGGCCAGGGTTGGTTTCCAGATCACAAGAGCCAGTGTAGTGCTGATAACAACAGAAGATACAACAGGAGACGACTTACTCTCACCTATCACTGGAGAGAAAAGATCCTACAACTTGTAGCGAGAATGAACAGGACGTGTACAAAATACTGGGGACCAGAGTAGCCCTGGAGTCCTCAGATGCCACACTGGGCCATAGATGAGGGTGGGCCTTCACTTTTGTTAACTCTGGCAAGAATATTTGCAGCTAGATTAAAAGCCAAGCTAAAGACTTGCAGTGTCTTTAAAAATGTGTGTTCCACCTACACTTAGGAAACCACGAGAGGATGTACTCCTCCAAAATGAGGGGAAGTGGAGATTTAACCGAGGAAGGGGAAATCATGTTACCCAGGAGGTGGGGGACCCGACCCCAGGAGGCGAGGGGAAGCTCGCACAGTGAAAGGTTCCCGGATGGCGGCTGTGCAATGGGCATAGACAGCACCAGTCTGGAGCAGATGTGAGGAAAACCCCAAGAGGTCTTTGTTCTTAGACCGCCCCAGCCTCTGGACGTACCTGGAGAGGAACTGAGATTCAGTTACTGACACGTTTCCGGGAAACCACCAGACCCAAGTCCAAGAAGGAAACCACGGGCAAGAAAGTTATCCTAGTAACGGTAGCAGGCGCAGCGGTGGTTAGTGTTGACCTGGTTCTAGTAGGATCGACCCTGAGGTTGAACCCCACGGACCCTGCAGCCTTAAAGCTCTGCTGAGAGGACGGAGCGTGGGGAAGCGGGTGGGTGAGAGCTGTCTAGTCCTCCAGTTCCTAAGGGAGAGGTCAGAGGCGGAGCGGAGGGCCCGAGGTCAGGAAGGGAGCAGAAGGAGCTGGAACTCCTTAGAGAACAAAGCAATGAGGCAGCCCCAAAGACGCAGCTGCCGCTTCCTAGGTGCATACACCCGCGGAGAGACCAGTGCAGCCCAGGCAGCAGACCACTGTGGGAAGGGCAGCGCTACACAGTTGATACCCAGTGCTAAGGGTACCATCAACAAGTTTGTGGAAGGAAAGGCGAACATCCAGTTTCCAGAGAAACAGTTTCCCTAAGGAGGCGCTCGGACAGTAACCACACCCACGGCTCCGCGGGAAGTGGGGAGCAGCACCCACCTGGTAAAGCTTGGCGCGTCTCCTTTAAGATGGGGCGAAGCCCCGCCCCTCCCTTCAAATCCCGGCGCCCATTTTGATGATGTCACACGGTGCTGGGCCAATGGGAACCCGGGAGGGGGAGTTCCCTTGCGCGTGGTCCGGCCGGGGGCGGGGCTTGTGGCGCCGAACTCTCGGCGGCGGCGTAGTCTCTCGAGTTGCTGGCGGGAGGACTCCTGAGGGTGTGGCCGCGAGTTGCTACGCCGCGGACGCTCCCGCGGCAGGGTGTTTTGTACTAGCCCCCTGGCTGAGGCGGTCCCGGCGGGTCGGTGCGGCGCGCAGAGTACCTGGGAGAGTTCCGGCCGGAGCCGCGGAGCCCGCACGCCCGAGAGGCCTCCGTGTGCCTTCCTCCAGCGCTGGGCCGCTCCGTGGCGGGAGCCCCGCCGTCCACAGCCGCCGGGGACGCCTTTCCCACTGGGCAGCACAGCGAGCCGGGGAGCTTCCCGCAGCCACCACGCTGGAGGCCGGCCTGAGCGCAGCGAGTGCCGAAGCTCCGGCCTCACGGAGCTACACAGTTCTCGCCGGAGAGCAGCCTCGAGAGCGCGGCCGGGGGGCAGGACGCGGTCAGGGCGGATGCGTGCCGCGGGCGTCAGAAGCTCCCCGCAGGAAGGGCTAGGGGAGGCGGTGGTGCTGGGGCCTTCGCCGCACCTCCAAGCTCATTCCTCAGCAGAACGTTCCCACCTGAGAAAATCTATTAAGCGCTCGGAATGAAGCATCGCTCGGATTTAGCGCGGAGCGTTCGCAGCTGGAAAGACGTTAGGAGTAGGGTGTGGGAAACCCTGCCCCAACTTCAGATTTCTGCGGCGGGAGAGCCTTTTAAATAGGACTAGTGTGGGGCCGTATTCAGCTGCCGATCCCGCCTCTTTCACCCCTAGCAAGTTCACACTCAGAAGACATGAAGGAGAGATGGGCCCAGTGCCTTGCGCCAGAGAGGCTTCCATCGGCACCAGCAAACTCGCCACTGAGAAGCGCCTTGCGAGCACAGCCCGTGTGGGAAAACCTTCAGCCAAGGGCCGCATCGCACTCAACATCACACTGCAGAAAGCCTTAAGTCGTGCAGGGGATGTGTTCCCTCCTTCACTGTAAGGGGAGGAGCGTGGAGAGAATCTCTGAGAACAGCCTCTGAGAGGCTGCCGTGGGCCACAAGTCCAACACCCACCCTGGGGATATTCCTCGTGGTGTGTGGGAGGCTGCTGGGGGCCATGCTGCCCTGTCCCATCCACCCAGGACCCTGGCCACAGTTCCCTCTTGTCAGTGCCTGTGGTGAAGGCCGTCTTGTGGACTCTTGCCTGCCGGGAGGGACGCACTGGTGGACTTCATTCTATTGTTGCCGGTTATGGCATGGGTGTGACTCAGCTTTGGTCACGAGGACTCAGTTGGGGTCTTTCTGTGGCTGACAGAGATGGTCTACCTTTTTTCATAGATACTATTGACCTCATATGACTTCTGTTGGATTTGTCCAGCTTCCAAGCCAGACTTCCAAAGGAACTGCCTCCCTCCCATTATTCTGCTGGGTGTGGGAATAAAAGCCTTATTGTTCAAGCCACCTTTTATCTGGCGGTTTCTGTTTATTATGTGTGTGGGCTGAGAGCAGAATTGGGGTCAGCAGCATTGAGGGAATGGGTGGTGGTGGGGAGCAATGATGACGGTAAAGAACTCTCAGTCCACTTTTGGCTTGATTTGTTCTGCCACCCAAGACCTTTAGGGAATAACTGAAGGGCTTCAAGATGGTTCCTTCCCCCTACTTCCTGCCAGTGCATCTCCAGGCTGTATGACCTGGTCTGTTGTATCCAGGGTCTGTCCCACATTTCCCAGCACTGCTGAGGGGAAGCGTTCTTCCCAGGACCCATGCAGGAGCCATGTCCTCTGAAGTCCAGAACCTAATAGGCAGGTACCATTGACTGTAAGACCTACAGGGGGCTGCGTAGGAGCCATAATTAGTGCAGAAACTAATAGGGCGGAGTGGGGGCGACTGTGGCAAAGTTCGGGGGGATGTGCCCCTTGTAAGTAAGCATTCACAAATGTTGTAGTAACAAGCTTTGCGAGATGAGAGTGCACAGAAGTTCTCAGCATCTTCAGACCTGCGTCTTTCCTGTGGCTGTGCTCAGTCAGTAAATACAGGTGTTGTCTGCTTTCTGAAAGTTTGCATCACACCACTTTGCTTTTACTAAAGACCTGTATTAGTCCCCACTGTTGCTAACTGAAAGAACTCTGAAGAGGATTTTCACTTTTATGAAAAAGGTGAAAAGTGAAAATAGTGTTCCGTGTTCATTTTGCAGTGAGCCGTTGTAGAGGGGGGCGTACCCTCAGCAGACAGCGGTCCTGCAAACTCCTTCCCCAGGAACGATACTCGGTGTCTCAGCGTCAAACAGTCAGGGCTTTGAACTGTGTGATCATCTGTGTTTTGTCTTGATATATTTTGTGTATCTGTTAGCAAGATGTGTCCTAAGGTAATTCGAAAAGCCTAAGAAAGGTGATTTTGGGGTCTGGGAACCCTCAAAAAATTTCCATATGACTGAACAGTGATTGCTTCTTTGCTTTATGCCATTTTGGTTTACCAAAGTTTTCGTGGGACTGCTCATCTTTTGGGTACCGGGGGAAACCGATGCATGTTCTGTAGTGGTTGTACCCTACTCTAGGGCAGAAGTCCCCTGGGTTGTCCACCTGCTGGAGTGTGGAGAGAATTTGCTGGGCAGCTGTTTGCAGGGGCAAGGTTGAACTTGGTGGGAAGCTAGCTGGAGCAGGCTGGACTCCCGTGGGAATGCGGTGAAGTTGCCTGCTGGGTGCTGCTGAAACTTGCTGGACGGGAGCTCCACTGCTGTCTCCTGTAGCAGTCACCTGTGGAGGGGTAAGAAGGAAGAAGTCCAATGGAACTCTGAAGAGCAGCACCCGCTTCCCAGTGCCCCTCTAGCGCCCTCTCCTGACAAGCCTGGCATGCCACGTGGCAACGAAGAAAGGTTCTAGCCTTGCAGGGTTCTTTTGCCAGGGACCCAGCCTCCCCTCCAGTCCAGGGGTCTGGGCCTGTAAACTGGGTTAGATCTAGGGACTGGCTGAGAGGCAGTCATCCCCAGTTGTGACTCAAGGCAGGTTTTTGGCTCCTAGATCTAAAGATTGTCCCCCGTGTTGTATCACCAGCACTCTTGTATTTCTAGGTTGCTATATTCAGTGAACCACTGTTAGAGGTGCCCGTGGACCGTGTGGTATTATGATTCCCGGTATATACCTGCTGTTCTTCCCGACAGAGGCAGCCCCTTGCCTCTGGTGGTCACGTCCTGCCACCTGGCCTCTGGCCTCTAGAATCCCGGCATCCCCAGGGAAATAAGGCCATCTGCCCATCTCTATGGCAGTGTCCCCCCACCCCCCCACTACACCCACCTGCCAGGGAGAGGAATCACAGAGGTTTTCAACGGTGTGGATACTCCTCTTCCTAAGGTGTTCCTTAGTGCCTTAGTGAAAGGAATCTCTCCTGGGCCTTCTTGAAGCATGTACTTAAGAGATAAATGTGTGGTTCACAACATAAATCCATCTGACATTCCTATCACCTTGTTAATTATAGGCCATTTTTTGAGTTTAGGTTTCAATCAAGTGATCAAATATGCTGCTAAAGTCACCCCCAGCTGCCCAAGTGAGCAGCTTTAATCTGGATCTTCGGTTACTTTACCATCATCAGTGAATTTGGTCTGACTTGGTGTTATAGTCCATCTGCTTTGGTCTAACACCCTCAGGATCCACGTATGTTCTCCATGTTTCTACTGACAGATATTAGCAAAATCTCACTTATTTCCTAGATGGGCAGGCTGCTCTTCCAGGGGCACAGCGTGTAGCCGTCCCTCTGAAGCACTCCGTAGTCTGACCCTAGCTATGTGTCTGGTGACCATAGAGGGTGTGGTGGTATTGAGTGTCCCGTCTCAAGGCACCTACCTGCCCCTGGCAAGGCTGTCACAGGACTGATCTTCTAAGACACCGCAGGGCAGACTTACTACTGGTAAGAAAGCCTCAGAGTGACTCAGGGTTTAGGATGGTCAGTTACATCTGGGTCTGACCGGATGTCCCCACTCTGTGTTTCCTTATCCTTTCCCAGTCAGTGCCCTGGCTTTCCCTTGAGAAAGGTGAGGTTGTGAATCCAGCTGTTATTCTCAACAAATGCAATTAATTTTTCCGTGTGATTTTTAGAAATAGCCCCGTGGCTAGGAGTAGAAAGTTTCCTTTAGAGTGGTTATCATCGTTCTCTGGTTCTCGCCCTACCTAGTTGTTTTCTTTCTGTGAGCCACTCTCGTGCACTGGAGAGACTCCAGCCCATGTCAGAGTTTCTGTCGTCATCATAACCACCCCGGAAAGACAAGTCAGCCACTACTGGGGCTCCAAGGCCCTTGCTTTGGTCAGAATCACCATCAACCAAAGGTGATAGCTTGATTAAGTCTTACGCCAGTGCACGCCACAGATTACTAGGGTCCAGTTTCCCACTGGTAATGAACGCAACACTGCCTAAGATTAGGAGTACAATCACTTCCCAAATCCCATCTGTGCAAGCCTGTCCCTTGTGATTACTCCTGGTACTAGGTACCTCTGGGTCCAGGCCAGCCGAGAGTAACCATATCACATTCGGAGCAAAGCAGGTTTCGTATAAAGAATATTAACTCTTACCAGTGATTTCTCAACTATGTGGGGATGAAAGAGGATTCTAAGGATCAGTGAAGGAGGGTACCACAGAAGGAACAAATCTGGAAGAGAGGAATGAATCCCTGACGCAGGGTGTGGGGATTGAGACCTTGTTGGAGACGGTGTCATTTCAGCTCAGCAGATGGCAGAGGAATTTGTGGAGTCGATCTGGACTGGAGATGGTCCATGTCTACTGGGGCAAGACTGGTGGGCAAGAACTACCAGCTAGCAGAAGGCAGAACTCCCCCTCCCCAGGTACCATCCCCCACCCCCCAACACACTGTGGGATGTCTACACAATTCACCCGGAAACTGGCCATGGGGAAGGGAGGTGCCATTGGCTTGCTAAGAAGCCCGCTGGGGGCATGGCTGGACTTGCTGGTGAGCCACTCACAAGCCCTCCAGGGGAGTGTTCTTGAACTCTCCAGAAGCGGGGTGGGGGGGGCACCTGCAGAACCTACAGGAAACTGCTCGCGGGGGTGCCACTGAACTGTCCACGAGGAACCCGCCTCGGGTGCCCTGGCACAGCACCCCTGGGTGCGCAGCGTTCCACCAAGGGCCTTAGGACAGGGAGCAAGGATAGCCGCGCGGTGGCAGGAAGGGAAACGTCCTCCTCCAGCGGCCCCTGCTCCCTCTACCCGCACAGCCTGGTACTGCAGCAGCGGGCTAGGATACGGAAGGCGCGCTCCTGCTGCAGGACTGCGCTTTTGCAACCGGTAGAGTCGATTCATCCTAGGAGGTCTGAGTACCTTGGACGACACAACACACCTTGGACGACACAACCCACCCAGTACGGCAGGACAAAAAGTAATGGCCTATCTCACGTAGGATAGGTGCGAAATCCTAAAGAAAACCCAGAACACTTGCTTTAGCGATCTATCAAATACCGTGCGTGAAGCCCGCCTCGGGTTCATGTCAGCGGGCGCCGGCTGGACCCCGGCATCCAGGCGACCCTCTTTCATGGTTGGGGCTGCTCCGGGGAAGCGCAGGGCCCAGACTCTTCCCCAGGGGAACGCCTGCCCAGGTTGAGGCTACTCCAGGTCTGTTCCCTTTTGGGCTTGCTCCCTGGGTGTGGGTGAGGACAGGTTCTGCGGGGTAGTGGGGTCCGAAGGGGAGAGCTGGAGGGCGCAGAGGAGCTTCTTCCCGTCCAGAACCTCCATCTTGGGCTATCACACTGGCGATCAACTTCCAGTTCTCTGAGCTCTCACACACTGTGAGGTCTGTGTGTGTGTGTGTTTGGCCTTCCTTAATAATGTTTATGTTACACAGTAAATTATATATTTCACAATGTTTACAGATTAAGGGATAAAAATTATACGATCATACTAGTGGATGCAGAAAACCTGATTAATAAAAGAAAAACCTCAACAACTGGGAATGGAAGCAGGTATCTCTGCTCTGACACAGGTTACTTGTAAAAAAAACCCAATTCCTATGGCAAGCATTATAACAATGGCAAAAAATTCCAAGCCTTGCTTTTGAGTTGGGGGCACTTAGGCAATTAACAAAAAATAAATAGATGGTCTAAGAATTGGGACGGTGAAAAGAAAACTTGTTATCTGATAATATAAATATAGAAAATCCCAAAGTAAATAAAAAAAAAAAATATATATATATATAAAATATATACTTCAGGATTTTCTATATATATATTATCAGATAACAAGTTTTCTTTTCACCGTCCCAAGTATATATAAAATATATACTTCGGTATTTTATATATATATAATAATATATACAAGTATATGTTAGGGTACGTGATCAAAGGAACGAGACTAATACAAAGAGAAGGTCAAGCAAAGCTTTATTTCGTGCCAAGCATCAAGAATCAAATTGACCAGTCAGGGCTGTCTCTTACGAAAAGGTGACGATGACAATCCCGGCAAGTCTGCTCCCAACGTGGCTGCTCTGGACAAGGCTGCTCCGCAGATGAGGACGAGGCTGCTCCTGACGACGAAGAGACGATGACGACAGTGACGATGACAAGGAGGACAACAACCCCGATGACACAGACTCTGCTTCCCATGACGCCACTCTTGACAAGGCTGCTCCCCAGAGGAGGCCACTGCTCCAGACAAGGCCGCTTATGGACGAGGCCTCACCCCAGACTAGGCCACTCCGGATGAGGCTGCTCCGGACAAGACTGCTCGCCGTCGAGGCCACTCGCCGATGAGGTCACTTCCCGGAATGACGTCGCTCTGGCGAGGCCCCTCGCGGCGAAGGCCGCGGTTCTGGGCAGCGGGGCCGCTGGCGTCGGGGCCACTGGCGTCTCGGTGGTGGCGAGGCTGCTCCCAGCGGCACCGCTGCCGAGGGCCGCCGCTCCAGGCGGCCGGGCCGCTGGCGTCTGCAGCGAGTGGCTGAGCTGCTCCACGACCTGGCCGGGGTCCCGCGGGGGATCGCCCATAGTGTCCTTGCCTGTGGCTGCCGGGCCCTGTGCCTTGCCACCCGCCAGCCCCTTGCAGAGCTCCAGCTTGCCCGTGAGCTCGCGGATGGCCTCGCACTGCGCGCCCAGCTTCTCCTTCTGCTGCACGATGGTCTCTGCAGCACCGCGGCCCTGCAGCTCCTCCTCAGGGCTCAGCGCGCCGCCCTGCATGGGCATTGCGGGCAACGGGCAGCCGGCTCATGCCACCTCCAGGTGCAGCGCCGTGCACACGAAGCGGCTTCTGGACAGCAGGCCGTCTTGGGCACCTCGCAGACCAACCTTTATGGGGGTGGTTGAGCCCCGCCCACACACAGGTGGCCAATTGAATTTCAATTCACCCTAGTGGATATATGCGCACCCCACTGATTGGATGTCTTCATCGGCCTGCCCCACCCCTACATCCGGGGTTTACAAGTAAGTTCCTCTGGGAGGGGCAGGCCCTTACAGTATATATATTATTAGAATTAGTAAGAAAGTTTATAAGGTTGTTGAGTGCATAATCAGCTATAAAATCAGTCTGGGATGCCTTGGAGGGGGGGCTCTGTCAGTGAAGCGTCGGACTCTGATTTCGGCTCAGCTTATGATGTCAGGGTTGGGATATTGAGCCCCGGGTCGGGCTCTGTGCTCAGCATGGAGCCTGCTTAAGATTCTCTCTCTACCCCCTCCTCTCCCCTTCCACCCTGCCCCAACGAAAAAAATTCAGTCTCATCCTGTGCATCAAGACCAGCAAATTAGAAATTAAAGAAGGTGCGGTTTATAGTGATGGAAGGCAAGTAGCCAGGGCTGTGTGCAGCAGAAGGCGTGCAGGATAGCTTTGAAGGACATCACTGTTCAAAGACACTATACAAAACTGTCAAATTTCTCCATGTTGGGACTTAATGCAATTCCAGTTAAAATGTTTACTGGCTTCCTTTTTGAACTGGAAAGTCAGTTCTAACAATTATGCAGTAACGTAAAGGGATGAAGCTAGCCGGCCGGCGCTGGAGAAAAAGATGCTGGGAGTCTTGCTCCTCCTGACCTGAGGAGTTAGCCTGAGGCTGTGATATAGATGGCGAGTGCCGGCATGTACAGTGACAGATGGACCAACCAGTAAGACCAGTAGACTAGCAGCATAAGGAGCCGAGAAACAGATCGACAGATCCATTTGTGCTTGATGCATGAGGACACCCTGGGGGTCTGTACTTGGCTGTGGCAGTGAGCATGGATGCTGGCTCTGACCCTCCTGGTTTCAGAGAAGGCCTTGGGCGGCCAGCGGGGTCCCATGCAGCCTGACTTTGGGCAGGGATGCTGAGGCTCAGGGAGGTGAGGAGGTGTGGCTGGCCACTATCACCCCTCCTCCCACGTGGTGCAAACCTCCCAGCTGGATCCGCACCACAGCCTCTGCTAGAACTTTGCATGCCTTCCAGGTCTAACCTGAGCCTGTTCTCTGGGGAAACAGAGTGGGAGCTGCTGTCTCCTAGGGAAACCCATGCCCTTTGATTGGAAGGAGCTTCCTGTTTCATTTGCTGTATATCCTGGGCCTGGGTTATCGCAGATGCTCCATGAAGCTGTTGAGTGAATGAATGAAAGAACGAAAGACATGTTTTGACAAAAATGAATTCATTTTCTGGACTGAAATAGCCTCCAGAGAATGCCTTGCTGACGGCCTGATGTGCAGGCTGCCCAGCCCAGGGTAACGGTGCACCAGCAGCTCCCCCCAGCCTCCTTCTCTCCCCAGGTCTGTGTCGGGGGTGTCTGGCTTCATGTCCAGGAGCCTAGGGGAAGGGGTTTGGGAAATGCGCACTGATGGTTTTGAAATCTGCCTCACCTCTGCCAGGCTCTCCATATTGTTTCAGAAGAAGCATGAGCCGAGCACGGTGAGCTGGATGGGGGGGGTGTGCTCAGGAGGTCCGCCTTAGAGACACCCCACCAGTGTTTGCCTGACAGTAGCTTAAAGACTTTCATTTCTTCTCTAAGGTCCCTAAGACCGGATAATCCTTACCCTGATGAATTAAAACTTTGAAGAACCCAGAACTTCCTGATGTGTGGAAATGGGACATTTCTGAACAAGGACCTTATTTATTGTCCCAAGACTGGTGGTACTGAGATGACAGGTCCCTTGCTTCTTGCTGGGAGAGGATGAGGTTCTAGAAGGGCTTCTACTCAGGAGAGCATCCATTCTATGGACCTCGATGATTGAAATCCTATAGGGTTGCCAGACTGAATACAGGAAGCCCAGTTACATTTTTAATTTCAGGTAATTTTTAGTATTACTGTGTCCCATATAATATTTACATTTAACTGGACAGCCTGTATTTTTATTTGCTAAATTGAGCAATTCTATTTGGAATAAACTTGGCACTAAAATGAAAGATTTTATGAATATGTAATTCTGTCAGTGGGGAATCTCCCTTATAAATGAGGATGGTGAATATTTTGAAGAGCAAACAAAGTAACCAGACATTGTTTTTTATTTGTGAAATCTGAATGAAACTCTTCCAAATTAGCTTAAAAAAAAAAAACATCTGGGGTGCCTGGGTGGCTCAGTGGGTTGAGCCTCTGCTTTCAGCTCAGGTCATGATCTCAGGGTCCTGGGATCGAGCCCCGCATTGGGCTCTCTGCTCAGCGGGGAGCCTCCTTCCCCCTCTCTCTGCCTGCCTCTCTGCCTACTTGTGATCTCTGTCAAATAAATAAATAAAATCTTTAAAAAAAACCATCCAGAAGGTATCTGTGATTTCCTAGGTGCCCACCATCTGTGCATCTCATAATACTGTTTTAAGATCTGAAAAACATGTGTGTTTTGCAAAATAGTTTCATAAAGCCCAATTTATTGTATTTACCCGTATTTTTACTTTTTCTGTTGTTGTTTTCCGTCCTGATGTCCCAAGATCCTTTGTTTCTCGTTTTCTATTTCTTTTTTTTTAAAGGATTTTATTTATTTATTTGACAGACAGAAATCACAAGTAGGCAGGCAAGCAGAGAGAAAGGGGGAAGCAGGCTTCCTGCTGAGCAGAAAGCCCAATGGGGGGCTCGATCCCTGGACCTTGGGATCATGACCTGAGCCGAAGGCAGAGGCTTTAACCCACTGAACCACCCAGATACCCCTCCTTTCCATTTCAAGAGCTTCCTTTAGCCATCCTTTACTCCAGGTTGGCTGCTGACAGACTCTCTGAGTTCCCCTCCATGTGAGGCTACTCAGGGTCCCCCTTAAGTTTGGAAGATGTTTTCATCGATGATTCTTTCCTTTCAGCACTTGCTGGATATTGTGCTGCTTCCGTCTGGTCTCCATGGTTTTGGATGAAAAATCATGTCATTCAAATTGTTTTTCTTATATAGGGGAGATGTTTCTGGGGGCGCCTGGCTGGCTTGGTAGGGCATATGACTCTTGATCCCAGGGTCATGAGCTCCATGTTGGGTGTGGAGATTACTTAAATAAATAAACAGATTAAAAAAAAGAGATGTTTCTTTCTTGCTGCTTTCAAGGTGTTTTCTTTGTCCTTAGCTTTGAGGAGTCTCATGACATGTTCTGGTGCAGGTTTTGTTGAGTTTATCCTTTTCGGAGTTTGCTTAGTTTCTTGAATCTGTAGGAGTGTTTGTGTGTCCCCCTCCTTGTTCCCATTACTTGGATGACATGAGTGTTGATCTTTCCTTATCATCCCACAGGTCCCCGAGACCGTTAATTTTTGGGGCTAGTCTATTTTTTCTCTGATGTTCAGATTGGAGATTTCTACTGCTCTCTCTTCCAGTTCACCAGTTCTCCCCTCTGCCTTTTCTGTCCTGCTGTGGAGCCATCCAATGAATTTTTAAAAAGCTTTGGTTATGGCATTTTTCAGTTATAAATTCTCCTTTAGGTTCTTCACATCTTCTGTTTCTTTGCTGAGGCTTCTACTTTTTCATTTATTTCAAGCATGTTCATAATTCCTTATTGAAACATACTTGTGGTGGCTGCTTCAAAATCCTTGTCAGATCATTCCAGCATATGTGTCATCTTGGTGTTGAGATCTTTTGACTGTCTTTTCTCATTCAAGTTGAGATTTTTCTGTTTCTTGGTATGATGAGTCATATTTGGTTGTATCCTGAACATTTTGGGTATTTGGGATTTTGTTTAAATCTGTTTTAGCAGGTGACCTCTGATGCCTTGTCACTGAGAGAAGGGGGTGTGGCCTTGTTACTGTCATGTGGGGTGGTAGTCCAGGTTCCCTTCTTGGCCTCTGTTGACACCCTGGGGTATGGAGAAGATGACTTTCCAGAACCTATAGGGGGTGTAGGGCGGCAGGGTGGCCACCTCATTACCACTGGGCAGTGTTGGGAAGTCCTGACTCTCCACCAGGCCTCCTCTGACACCAGCATGGGGTGTGTGTGTGTGTGTGTGTGTGTGTGCATGCTGATTTCCTTGGGACTAAGTTTATATTGTAACATATCAGCCATCTCAGGGGAAGCCTTGAACCCAGTGCTACCTTGTCACTGATACTTAGAAGGACCTTAGATTTCAAGCATTATCTTAATCTATATGGAAAATAGGGTGAAAACAAAAAAGCCGTAGGTTTCCAGAGCCAGGATGGACAAACAGAAAGCCCCTGGGGACTGGTGATAGTGTTGAGTCCTGTAGGGTCTTCCTGTTGAAAGAGAAAAACATGCCCTAGCATGAGTCTTCCTGTGGACTGAGAACCACTTGGAGGGTTGGAGGACTCTGGGTCTGATGCCAGCTGGGTCTCTAGACTTGGGAAGGATATCTATACTTTGGGTCCTATTTTCCTTATTAACAAATCAAGGGGAGGGACTGACAGTCTCTGGTGAGTAACTAAGCATCTTTGGCATTTCCCCTTCTTGTCTGTGATGGCAAAGTCAAAATTAAGGAGGCCTCAGAGGGGTGGGGATATTGGATTGACCTGCTGATTAAGCATGGGGAGTGTGTGTAAGTTCAGATCCAGTGTAATGAGAACAGTGGGACCGAGTGCCACCTTGGGGGTCAGCATATCAGAATGTCACCATCCACGTCTGTTTGACTCTAGAAACAATAAACATTTCCCTCCCCAAGCCCTTTAAATCAAAATCAACTTTACAAGTCATCCAGCTCAGATGCTGGCCTGTTGTGGGTCATTTTGGGGATGGGGACTCTGGGGAGGGCTTGCACCTCATTCTTTGGGCTGGGCCCTGACCTTGTCCTGGACAGGTCAGAGGAGACAGTGTTCCGGAGGCATTTCCAGAGACCCAAGCTGGTGCCCGGTGTTTCGAGCTTCTCGGGGGACCCTGCACTGACTTCTGATAAGTCCAAGATAGAAAGTGCTGGTCACTCATAGAACAACAAGATGCAAATTGGTATTTGGACAGAGCAAGATTTTCAGCTACTCTGGGGGCAGGAGTCTTTGAGTCCTTTCACCTAGATAAGAAAGTTTAAAAAGGTTAAAAAAATAAAAGCTGGGAAGCATGAATGGGCTGCCTGATGAAAGAGACAGTGCTGAGAAAGGCCTTGTCCCTTCTCTGCCCAGACTGTGAGACATCTGGACGCACCATCTCCATTGGTGCAGGGTGGGCCTGGCGCCTCCCAGCTCCAAGTGCGGCCATGCTGTCAGCCTGGCCGAACTGGTCCATTCGGGTCGTGTATGGTCACAGTCATGCATTCAGCCAAGCAGGTGCATTGGACCCAGTGCAGAGATAGGGAAGGGACGGCTTTCAGAGCCCTAGGGACATTGGGCCCCCAGGGCTTCCAGTGGAGGGAACCTAAGCAGGCATAATGCAAATTTTTATTTCTAGCAAGAAGGACATTTATGTCAGCAGTCACCATTGTGGGAACTGATCAGAGTCTCTTCAGGGTTTGTATCTGCCCTGGCTGGGCAGGAGCCTGGAGAGGGCAGGGAGAGGCTGAGCAGATTGCCCCCCATGTACAAAAGCATTGGAGAATGACGACTTCAGCTGTCCCTCCCACTCCATTATTTAATACAGACCTCAGCTGGGGTTCCAGCAAGTTAAATGTGGCCCTCATCCTGAGTTCTTTTGTTCAGTCCGTTGGTCCTTTATTGTGTAATTTGGCCTGATGTAGGGCCGAAAAAATGCATTGTCTTATTTCACCCTTGACGTTTTTATTGCAGGGAATTTTCAAATCTGTGGGAAAGACTGTTCAGGCAGCTTCCTTGGGAATTATTAAAAGAGAGACAGGTTAGCTACTGAATGCAGGGAAGGAGGAAACAAGTGAGGGAGAAGAGAGAAAGAGAATATGTGGGAGGGAAGGAGTTTACAAGTAAGGAAGCCCTAATCACAGCATTTTACTTCTCTACCTGTTCTTAGTATCATCATTTTCTAAGTGAGAAGTACTTTACTGATAGTTTTTCTCCCCGTTCTGTTCATCAGATATATCCTGAGCCTCCCATTCCTTCAGTGTCCCCAGCTCTGTGACCTTGGCATTTCTCTTCACTCTTCTGGGCCCATGTCTCTTCATGTATAAGGGGAGACCGAGAATGTCCTCTACTACTTAGGCTTATTTCAAAGGTTAAATGAGCCCAAGCAGGGGATGCCGAGGAAAGGAGTACTGTTTAGTGGGGCATGTATTAAGGGGGGGCGGGGAGGGCTTCTAGGGAGAAACCCCCAGCCAAAATCTAGGAGTTTCCTAGGAGAAGGGCCAGGTTTGAGGGTGGAGGGAGGGGTGATCTTGTGCAGAGGCCCACAGTGGTAGGGTGCCCAGTAACCCCAGGGACTGAGAGGAGGCAGGCCAGCGAGGCTGGAGGGAGAGAGGAGCAAGGGAGTTGGTGGGGGCAGCAGGTGGAGACTGTGGAGTGTCTCCTGGGCCAGGTAAGCACTCTGGTCCTCATTCCAGGAGCCTTGGAAAGCCACCTAATGGTTTAATTAGGAAAGTTACAAAAGCACCTGTATTTTGAAAAGAGTGTATTGGCCACAAGAGCCAGTCTTGATGTCTAGGGGTGGGGCCAACAATTTGCCCATTTCCTGAGGCCAGTGTGGATTCTGCAACTTGGATTGTGGTGGTGGTTGGTGGCTCAGGAGAGGGGAATGGAGAAAAGTGGGCTGATACTAGAATTGCTTAGGGAGTCAGATCTTCTGGTCTTGGTGACTGATCAGATGGTGAGTGGTAAGGAGGGGGAAGGGATCAAGATCTGGGCCTTGATTTCTACCTCATGCAACTGGACGGAGTCTTGTCATTCACTCATGTGGAAGCTACTAGACCAGATTTGGTCTTGGTAATGTTCAATTTGAGGTATCTTGGAGACCTCCTTGTGAAAAATGTGGAACAGGTCTAGTTGGATGTACAATTTTAGATTCAGGGTTGAGATCTGGCCCCATTTTCACCTTTTCCTGTGTCTACACTGACCCCACGTGGCTTTCCAGTTCCACCATTGAGCGTGAGAGTACACTTCCCTGACCCTTCACTTAGGGTCATAAACCCCATGCCTGCCAACTCTTCTCAACCTCTCATTTCCTCACAGCTGTACCCACCAGATCCTTTTCTTTCTCTGCATGGGTCAGATTCCTCCAAGCATGCCATGCTCACCACAATGCTCTGTAGATTCCAAGTTCTGGAAGGACAGTTCCTTGGGTATCGTTCCTCTCCATCTTCAGATCCACGAAACTAGAGCTGAGTTATCTGTTCCCGACACCTAACGCATGGTGGTGTGACCAGCATGTGAAAAAGTCACTATAGATATCCCTCTTTAAAGAGGGGGAAATAGAAGGTGCAAACAAGTTGCTGGTCCATAGCAGTTCTCTCATCCAACTGGGCCAGTGTTGGAGGTTCCTTGATTAGGTCTCTAGACCCAGAAATGATTCTCCAGAGTGCTTGGCTCTGTCCTTTGGCCTCTTGGCTCCACCCTCTGAGTCATCCTTTTTGTAAGAAAGATGGTGCATATCTGCAGTGGAGTCGTTTTCACAGTCTTATTCTTGTTAGTGGAATTTGGGGATCAAATCAGCTCCTTTAATTTAGTTCTGTCTCTATCCCCTTTAGTCTATGTCTTCACTGGTGGAATTCTTTCTATAGTGTGGCTCATGTGTGAATCTCACTGGGGTTCACTTTATTAGACAGCCACATTCACAAGTTGCTTCTAGATAAGACTTTAAGCTTTGTTGCTTTCTTCTTTGGGTTTAATTTATTGTTATTTTTAAATTTCTTGAAATGTTGACTTTTTTGATTGATTTTTATATAAACTTATATAAACTTAAAAAATTTTCCTTTGAGCATGCCTTTGACTTTGATCTCTTAAATTTTGATATTTCTACTTTCATTTTCATTCATTTCAAAATATCTCTAATTTCATTATTTTTTAAAAGTGTTTTAATTTTTTCCCACAATTGTAGGTTAATTCTGCTATAGGGGGAAAATAGAGAATACAATGTGTTTATTTAAAATTATTGAGATTTCAATATGTTCCTCAAGTCTTCTGTGTATTTACTGATATTTTTGTCTGCTTATTTTGTCCACTTTGAATAGATATTTATTAAAGTATTTAATTTTGGTTGTGGATTCATTTATTTGTGTAATCTATTTGTGTAATTATTTGCTTTATATATGTGTTACATATATTTTAATTAATTTATTTTTAGAGAATGAGAGTATGAACAGGGGGAGGAGCCGAGTGAGGGAGGAGAGAGAGAGAAAGAGAGTGAGAGAGAGGAGTAGACTCTCTGCTGAGCACAGAGCCTGACTCAGAGCTGGATCTCACGACCCTGAGATCACATTGAGCCAAAACCAAGAGTTGGATGTATAACTGACCGAACCACCGAGGCATCCCAATTTGCTTTATATATTTAAAGCCTGTATTATTAGGTGCATATATATTTGGAATTGTCAATACTTCCTGACCCTTTTATTATGAAAGATCTCTCTTTATTTATGCTTCTTGCTTTTGAGTTTAATTCGATATTAGTAAACTTCACTGCCTTTCCTTTCATTAGTGTTCTTTTTGAACACTCCTTTTACTTTCACAATCTCTGAATCCTTATATTTAAGATATGTCTCTTATAAGTTTCAAACTTCATCAAGTTGAACTTTGTATTTTTATCTAATCTTATAGTTTGTCTTTTAATTGGTATATTTAACAAAATTACATTTATTATAATTGCTGATATATTTGGGCTCAAATCTACCTACCACCTTGTAATTTTTTCTTTGTTCACATATTAAGTGTTCCTTGTCCCAGATTTCCCTAAAAATGATTTCCTTTATTTTCACCTGTATTTTTCTTTTCTGTATTTAATTTTCTACTGACTTATCTTCTAGTTCTTTAATTCTCTCTTCAGCAATGTATAATCTGCTTATAAAGTCATGTGTTGAGTTCTATTTTTTTTTTTGAAACACTATTTCTCTCTTTTCTTTTTTCAGTGAGTTATAATTTAGGGGCAGCTGGGTGGCTCAGTCAGTTAGGCAGCTGCCTTTGACTCAGGTCATGATCCCAGGGTCCTGGGATCAAGCCCCATGTTGAGCTCTCTGCTCAGTGGGGAACCTGCCTCTCCCTTTCCCTCTGCCTGCCACTCCATCTGCTTATGCTTTCTCTCTCTCTCAAATAAATAAATAAATAAATAAATAAATAAAATCTTCAATGAGGTATAATTTGTACATGATAAAGTGCACAAATCCTGTGGTTAGCCTGATGAATTGTTACACACACATGCACACACACATCTCTATCTGTCTCAGCCTCTATCTCTATATCATCATTTACCAATATTCATATCTGAATAATCACCTCTCTTAGGAAATTTTATCTTCCTAGTACCCAAGCACTCATGTTCCTTACATATGATTTTTTACTTAAAGACTACCATTTTTTTTACCTCTATCACTATGGATTAGTTTTGTCTATTTTTAAATTGCCCATAAATTGATTCCTTAGTATGTATTCCTTTATCCCTGAGTTGTTTACTCACTATTATGTCTGAATTCACCCATGTTGTCTTGTTTAGCAGTAGTTTTTTATTATCATGTAGAAATCCATTATATGACTATACTACATCTTATTTGTTTATTCTACTATTAATGGATATTTGAATTGTTTCTACACTATTATTCTCTTGTGACTTTTTCTCTTGATCCTAAGTCCAATGTGTCTGGTAATTTTTGATTGAATGTTGGGCATTGTATCGTAAACTGATGCAGTTCTGAATGATATTGTCTTCCTTTAGAGAATGCTTACTTTTGCTTATGATAGGCAGTTAAATTAGGGGCAGATTGATTGAATTTAATCAGGTAGTGAACTGATTTGAGGTGGTTTTTGGTCTTTGTCAGGCCAATTCAATTCCTGGATCATCTTTGCTCATGGGTATGCTTCTTGATGTACCCTGAACTCCAATTACTCAATAGTGACAGTGCCTGAAGTTCTGCTTGGCTTTTCAGACTCTTGACTTTTGTTTTCTCCAGGGCCTGTCAGCCCATGGGCTGCTGTTTGTACAAAAGCAATCACTCCAAGGAGACAAGTGGTGAAGAGTGTTGGGCTCCCTTCTATGTGTTCTCTTCTATGCATGTCTCTTAAGGTCCTCCCATTTTGACTGAATTGGTACCTTGGACTATAGTTGTTTTTCTTTCTTTCTTTTTTTTTTCCCCCTCATAGACCTGTGAAATTGTTGAGAATCTGCTTCTGCGGATAGGAACTCTGCTTCTCTTACTCAGAGCCACTTTCTGCTTGGCTTCTAATCCTCTCACATCCAAGCTGCTTAGGAATTTCCAAATACCCAGAGGGTGGGAGCAGCACTCAGTGTCAGACTCACATCAGTCAGTTTTCTTCTCCCTGGGATCTTTGTGTTTTATCCAGCTTTTCTTGTTCTTTCTGGCAGGGAGTTTGGTCTGGTATAAGCCATTCTGTCACACTAGAGCAGATTGATGGAATAATTCCGGACTACTTATATCAGGAGCAGTTTGAATTTTGTTATATGATTTTTAAATTTGATTTTCATCATTGTCCCATGAAGTAGTTAGCAGAGTTATTGTTGCAACTTTACAGATGGGGGACACTGAGACTCAGAGGGCTAAAGTGGTTGCGGGAGTTTGTATAGTTACTGTGTGGTAGGCCATCTCTAACCCTTACTCAACACTTGAGGCCCTCTTGCACTGTACCTGACACCATTTAATAGAACCCAAACTGCTCAGGGAACAGGAAACAGCAGTAATCGAAGAAGGGGAACCTGGTGGGTGGTGGTTCAGTCACCGAGTTAAAAGGAAGGTACTCAGTGAAACATGAGTGAAATTCTCTATAAACAAATGCCATGTGGATGCAATTATTTTCACTCTAAGTGACTGGAAAGTCCCAGCAGCAAATTAGCCAGCTCCATGTGCAGTGAATGGGGCCATCACCACCTCCTTTGAGCAGAGGTGCTGAGAAGCATAGCTGGAGACACCCGCACCAGTTGAACAGAGAATTGAGGCCTGAAGGGGTGCCCTCTGCTGGTTGGCTGCTTCGGGATCCCCTCTTCAAATGCAAAGGGCAGCACTGTGGGGTGAATCATGGGTTTTTCTTGGCCAGTATTGGTGGTTGGCACAATGATTTCATGAGCTGAGTACCGTTTGCCCATCTTTCCTGAGAGAAGTACCAACCCACAGGTGAGGAGGTGGGGGCTCGGCGAGGGTGTGGTGCCCCTGAGACACAGAGCCTGGTCTGAGCCACACAGAGCATCTTCTAGGGAAAGGAAGCAGAGGGGAAGGACCCCCTGTTATTGTCTTTGTACATCCATGAGGGAAAGTAAGCCGCCCCCCAACTTCAGGTGGCTTCCTGGGAGTCCTCTGAACTTGGCATATTCCAGGGTGGCTTGAAGAACAGTCTGGAGGATCTGGAGGCTGCTACGGATCTGGCCCCCAGGGAATGTTTGAGGAAAGCCCAAGAAGATGGGTGAACAGCTCATATCTGGTATGACTTCCTGCTAGAACCCATGCCCTTCTGACCATCTCTCATATGTGCTGCATGAGAGTGCGTTTGCTGACTATGGGAACATCATAATTAGGTCCCCTAATCACCATGCCTTGCCTGGAGTCCCCATTGGCTCTGGGCTTCTGTGAATCTGTGTGTGGTCTCCTGGGAACCCCTCCTGCAGTCCCCTCAGCACATGGTACCAAAGTCACCAGGAATCTTGTGAGGGAGACTGGGGTGCTGCTTTCCTCTCAGACACTCACTCTTCACATCCCTCACAGGAGCATCGGGTCCCCTTTAGGGAGCCAGGAAACTCCCTGTGTTTCTAGCAGGTGTGTATCCAGGGGTCCCACTTCTGTGGCCTCACTAGGTATTCCTGGAGCCCCTCCCAAGCCAGTCACACTTCCTGCCTCATGCCTCAGCTTCCTAGGTGAGGATGTACCTTGACCCACATTCTTTCAGCATTGTTCAGGTGTCCTTTCTCCTCGGTGCTTTACGCTCTTCCAAAGAGAAGTGTTGGCACTCATATCTCCTCAAATAATGTCTTATTATGGACTGAATTGTGTTCCTCAGAATTTGTATGTTGAAACCCTAAACCCCCAATATTTGGAGCTAGTGCTTCTAAGGAGATCACTGAGGCTAAAAGAGGTCATAAGGATGGCACGCTGATCTAATCTCACTGATATCCTTATGATAAGAGGTGGAGGCAGGAGAGATCTCCCGCTCTCTATGAATGCACAGGGGACAGGCCGTGTGAGCCCACAGCAAGAAGGTGGCTGTCTACAAGCCAGGAAGAGACCTCACCAGCAGCTAACCATAATGACCCTTGATCTTGGACTTCTGGTAGCTAGGACTGTGAGGAAGTAAGTTTCTCTTGTTGAAGCCCCCTGCCCCCATGGTCCTTTGTTATAGCATCCTGAGCTGACTAATACAACTACCATTTACTACTGACTGCAGCCCGGAAAAATATCATTTCTCCACCTCCCTGCCCCACTGGGAAAACTTTCCTGGTTTCTTGGAAACATTTTTTTTATCTAATGAAGCACATCAAGTCCATGAAATCTCTCAAGGTAAGCAGAATGAGGCAGACCTTCAGCTGTCCACACACACCCACACCTGTATCACATATGGCCCTCATGTCTCATACACGCACATACACACCACACTCACACATTTACCCCCACGCCTGTGTTCCCACAACTGTGGTGTGGTGTGTGTGTTTGGGATATGGTTATGATTAGTGACTGAGGACTCACTTCCAGTTTGGGATTTCAGGTATGGGGACTGGACTGTTCCCTTACTGGGCAGCACTGCTGGCCACCTGGTGTCCTACACTCACCTTTCCAAGGGCAGGAAGTGCTCACCACCGAAGGCCTAGGAAAGTGGAGGGAGATGGGATGCTTAAGGATACTGCTTCTGGGGCTGGGACTGACCTTCCCTCAGGCATTGCCTCCGTGCAGTGAATTGTGTCCTGTCCTAACCCCTACTACCCGTGGATGTTGGCCTTCATTGGACGTGAGGTCTTTGCAGATATAAACAAGTCAAGATGAGATCATACTGGAAGAAGAGTGACCCTAAATCCAATGACCGGTATCCTTAAGAGAGGAAGGAGAGGGAGGTTTGGACATGGAGACTTGGAGGAGACCCGGAGAGAATGAGGCCACATGAAGAGGGAGGCAGAAGTTGGCCTCATGCAGCCTCAAGGAGTGCCAAGGGTTGCTGGAGCCCTCGTGGGCCAGAGGGAGGCCTGCCAGAGAGTCTCCCTCACAGGCTCCAGAAGGAACCAACTCCGCCCGTGCCTCCATCTTGGACTTTGGGCCTTCTGAGCTGTGAGAGAGTACATCTCTACTGTGTTCAGCCCCTGAGTCTGTGGTTCTTTGTGTCAGCATCCCCAGGACACAGACTCAATTCCACAAGCATTTCTGGAGGCCCAGTCAGGGGGCAGCCACTGCCCTTGGTACCCAGCCAATAGGACGACCTGGCCCTGCCCTCCTGGGACCTTCAGCCCAGTGACCCAAGGGAAAAAAACGGGAAAAGTGGCTTGCTGGCTGTCATGTGGGCCCCAGAGGAGGGATTCTGGCTTACGTGGTGATGTCCTAGGGTCTGGGGAATCTTGCAAGGAGGGGATTTTTCCAGAACAATCTAGTAGATTAAGGATGGGGGTGGGTGGACAAATGGCGGCCTGTGCAAAGGCCCAGTGGGATGAAAGGACATGGTTTAAGGTTCAAGTTTAATGAGAGCATCCTGGCCCTGGTCTGAATCAGGTTTCACAGGGCCCTGGCTCCCCAGGTGCTGCTTGGGGTGCGGGGCTGGCTTAGGTGCCTTCCTCCTCCAGCTGCAACTCCGCCTCTTGCCTCCATCCTCACGTTCCATAAGTTGTTTTAATTAGCCTCACCTTTGGCCTATGTGGCCCGAGGCCCGAGGTGGAATCCACGGTCTTACAGAGTGTTGAGAATTATTCTAAAGCAGGAGAGGCCGCCCTTTGATCACAGTTTGAGTGCTTCATTGTGTTCTGGTAATAATCAGTCTTGACAAACTTCCCCTCCTTCCCATGTGCTCCCTCCCTCCCCCAGAAAGTCCCCGAGTGGAAGGTGAGTGACCTCAGCCCACGTGGCTCCTGCCGCAGCCTCACTGCTGTCGGCCCTCACCCTAGCACCGTTCCTAACCGCTTGCAGGAGAATCCTAATTTCCACTTGCGCTGACCCTCCCCCCACCTTGGCAGGGCCTGTCCCCCAGGGGCGACGTTTAGAACTGTTCTGGTTCCTCTCAAAGGAAAAACGCACCAGCTGCCAGCAGCATTTCACAGAAGGACTTCGAAATGAGGAATTCCTCTGTCCCAGGGTTGCCGCCCCTCTGAATGGCGTGACCCCCTTACGGGGGCTGATCCGGCCGTGGGGTTGTGTCGGTGCTGGGGCCCTGGAATGTTCCCTCTGATTCCGATGACTCGTTTTTGTTTCTGTGCCTCTGCTCTCTGTGGAGCCAGGAGGGGTGTGAATCACGAAGGAATGAAACCTTTCTTCAAAGACGTTGACCACGAGCTTTGGTGAGGACTCTGGTTGGGCGGCTCAGAGGGGTTTTTAGGACCCTCCACTGTGTCCCCACTGCCCGATGCCTTGCCTTGAGTGAAGTTCTCCATATTCTCAACCCCCTCCTGCCATCACTGGAGATCTGAAGAGCCTGCTGTCTCATGGGACCCAGATGACAGCGACATCATGTGGTCAGGCTCTCCAAGCTGCTGTCTCTGGGCAGAGGCTGGCGGGCTCCCTGCAGCCCGGGTCGCTCCCGGAAAGCAGGGACGATCTGCTGAGACCAGCCTGAAATCCATCTTGAGCCCTGTCCTCACAACACGTGGCCGGAAAGGTGGAAGGCCATGGCCTTGTGGCTGTCACATGGCTTCCCGGCCTCCCGACTTGTGTGGCCCCTGTTCCGAGGTATCTATTCATTTATACCTCCTGGCTGGTGGCTTTCTGTGGGATGCGTGTGTGTGCGTGTGCACATGCTTGTATGTGTGTGTGTTTTATAAAGAAAACAGAAGTGGTTTGGAAGAAAGTAGCTGTGCACCAAATCCTGAACGTGACTGAGGTGGCTTCCAGAGCAGTGGTCCTGCCCCCTTGGGACAAGTGGCCGTGGCTGGATGCATTTCTAGGTACCACAGCCGACGGACTGGCCACCAGAACATAGGGAGCAGAGAGGCTGCTCCACAGCCTGCCAGGCATAGGGCAGCCCCTCGACGCCGAGAGGCGGGGCCCGGAATATCTGCCACTGTCGCTGTGGACAGAGCCCCACCTGCGGCTGGCTGCCCCGGGCACAGGCAGCCAGGTCTTGGGGAGGACATCCTCGTGCTTCTCCATTTCTCTCTAAAGGGCAGGCAGGTGCTGCTGGAGAAGTTGGCCAGAGGGTATTCCCACGCTAGGAAGGGCACAAAAAGCTCGAGGCCCTTCCATCCTGACCCTCCTGGCACCCCTCCCCACCCAACTCAAGATGCTCAGAGAGCCTTTGGATCCCGGAGTTCTGCACCTTCTTCAGGCCCCATGGAACTTGTCTTCATGATGCTGGGGGAGCAGGCACCCGGGGGCCAGTCCAGGAGAAAGCAGGCACAGGCTTCCTGTGGCTTTGCCGGTGGTCACATAGACACACGTAGTCTCAGCAAGGATGCGTGATAGCACGCATAGAGCGCTGCCAACAGAGGAAACTTGCTGAGGCTTTTATTGGGGTCACTCACGGAGGCATGCAGTGTCCGTGTGACCCCAGCCCGCAGAACAAAGACAGGTGCTCACCCCTAAGCACACTGTTGGCATGAACGAGCCGCTGACCCTGGGACAGTCTGAGTCTTTCCGCTTTGCACTTGCCTTCCGGCTCTCTGTCTCTGAAACCGTGTCTTCAGAGCCTGTCATCGGTCTCGTCTGGATGCTTCAAGATTTAGCCCTCTCGCCCCTTACCTCTACAAGTGCAGGTGTGTTTTGTTCCCCTGGTCCCTATTTGCTACCTGAATCCCAAAGTTTTTGAAGCTGGTCCCACGGGGAAGAGTGGGGGTTTGGAAATTGCCTCTCTGAGGGCAAGCCGGTGCTCTTGTTTTGCACACAAGTCAGCTGGTGGTTGGGGGACCTGTACCTTCTCTCTTCCCCACAAGGGGGAGCCCCATACCCTCTAGCTACCCATGCTCTGGGACCTCCTCTCCCATGATTACTTTGGAATCCCTTTAAGACACCTGTGCCCCACATATCATCCTTCCTCCTCTTGACGGTGGGACATTCTTCCATTCTTGTTCATTCTCCCATTCTTGTTCTTCCTTTGGATTACCTGTCCACGCTGGCAGCACCTGCATAGGATAGACTCCATCTGGCTATGCCCTGTTCCTCTACGGTGGCCTCAGCTTAGGGGTCTGTGAATGTACAGTGCTAGGACAGCTCCGATAAGTCCAGATGGCGGTTGCTAGTAGTGATAGGTTAATATAAGACTCATACAGGTAGTGTTGATGATGGGAGCCCAAACCTCCTTTGCATGATTCCCTAGTCATTCCCTAACAGGCCTAGGTCTTCAGAGCAGAGAGCAGTTTCAAGTCACGGCCAATCTTTTCAGGTGACTTTCAGCAAGAGGCATATGGCTTCCCTTCTGTTTGCAAGAGGTGGTGGAAAGGATAGCCCTCTGCCAGGAAAGGGGAGTCAGCCCAGCAGCCTCCCCTGGTGGACAGGGGCCTAGGAACCCCTTAGGTGCAGATGTTCACCCTTAGTTCAGTCTGGTGGGGGGCACTGGCACCCTAGAGGCAATGTTTCAGATGGGGTTAATGGGGTCCCTTTCTGCTGAATGAAGTTAAGTATAGAAATCTTACCTCTCTTTATGTCACTTTACTGTACCCCATCGATGATATCATCCTTTTAAATATTTACTCTAAATCTATTTAGAACCACCTCACACAGTGTTATAATTATAAACATCAAACATAATCTCAAAATCTCAGGAGGAGAAGGAAAGCCTATGGTCATTCTCTGTGTCTTTTTCTTATGTGTGTTTTTCTTCCTTACTGATGTCCCAAGTTCCTTCTTCTACTGTTTGCTTTCTGCTCTGAAAACCTCCACGAGGCATTCTTTAGGACACGTCTGCTGGTGACAGATTCTCTTAGTAGTCTTCCTTCATCTGAGGATATCTCGTTTTCCCCCCTCATTCCTACCCAGGGCAGTGATTCTGGGCAGACGGTTCTCTCTTCAGCATGTGAACAATCGTGCTGCGTCCTTTTGGACTCTGGTTTCTCATGAGAAATCCATAGCCATTTGCATTGTTCTTTTCTCTTGGGAGTACGATGTTGTTTTTCTCCAGCTGCTTTAGGATCTTTTCCTTGTCTTACTTTTAGACCTTAGTTATGATGTGTCCACAGATTTCTTTGGGTTTGTCCTGTTTGGAGCCTGCTCGGCTTCTTGAATCTGTAGGTTTTGTGTCTTGTCAAATCGGTGAAGTTACCAGCCACTATATTTCTGAATGTTTTTCAGCCCCTCCTTCTTTCTCCTATCCTTCCAGGACTCTGATGACATGGATATTTGATCTTTTGTTGTAGTACAACAGGTTCCGGAGACTCTGTAGTGTCTCTTCCCAGAACATTTTCTCTTTGTGCTCAGTTTGGGCAATGCCTGCTGCTTTGTCTCCTAGTTTACCATGTCTTTCCTCTGTCCCGTCCATTCTGCTGCTGAGCTTATCCACTGAGCCTTCTATCAAACTTTTTAGTTCTTAGATTTCCATTTAGAATATATTTGATTTCTTTGCTGAGGCTTTCAATTTTTTCATTTGTTGCAATCATGTTTGTAATTGCTTGTGGAAGCGTTTTTGTTATGGCTGCTTTAGAATCTCTGCCAGATAATTCTAACGCCTCTGCCACTTTGCTGTCAACATCTCTTGGTTGTCTTTTTTCACTCAGTTTGAGATCTGCCTGGTTCTTGGTGTGATGAGTGGTTTTGGCCTGAAGCCTGCAATACTCTGCTGGCAGGGGAGGGTGGAAGTAGAGGTCTGGGCTCCACTTGCCCTTGCTCTTATGCGTGAGGAGGGGCCATGGCTTTCTCCATCATGTTTGGCTGAAGTAAAAGTGATTGTCTAATAACTTTCTGCCCAGCCAGGTGACTTCTTTCCTGATCTTCTGGCTAGAGGGAGCAGGCTTTTGTTAGGGCTTTTTGGGTCTTTGCCCATTTACCTTTCTGGGTTGCAGCTTCCTTGATCTCTGAGTCTGTAATATACTAGACAAGAGCAAAGCCAGGAAACCTCCTCCCCAATGTGTCTTCCTAGGGTCCCTGGGACCCTACCTGGTCTACCACCTTTCAGGGGGTTTTGTGTTTGTTTTGCATACAATGTCCAGAGTTTTCAGCTATTCTTAGTGGGGGAAAGAGGGAAAAAGCAGGTCTACTTCATCTTCCCAGAAGTAGAAAGAACATGAGTTTCTTTTACAATCAGAAAAAATAAAATGCAAGAGTGTTTGATCAACTGTTACATGTTAATTGGGTTGAAGGCATTAGAGAATGAACAGAAGACTGCCTTTAAGCTGAAATAAATCTGAGCAAAAACTCAGGGGGCTGGTTGCAACAGAACTGAATAATAAAATCACTCTTTTGCTCATAAATTTTTCTATTTAAATATTTTGACCAGAATTGCCAATGAAATTTTGTATGTTTACATTCATCCATGACAAAGGAAGTTTGCTGTAAAGAGAGAGGGCAACCCCATGTAGTTCATAAAATTAATAACTGAGACCTTGGACTTTGCTTCCCTTTTTTGGTTCTTTTTTCCTCTCCAGCTTTTAGCTGCACCAGTGATTACTTTTTGTACCAGAAGTCCTTCCCAAAAGGTCTGCTTAAGTGTTCCAGCAGATCAAGAAAGCAACAGAGGGGGAGCGTGCGGGCGGTCTCCGCTAGCCCCAACTGTTTCCTCCTTCAGAAAGGAGAGCACGGATGGGGTTTCCAGATTTGAAAGGAGGCTGAAAACGACTGTAGTCCTTTCTCTGGTTCTTCCTTTTCTGGCCAGCCCCTGAGGGAGAGTCCATGGGTCTGAAGATGGAAGGGGGAGGCAGCAAGCCCCTGTTGTGCTCCCCGAGTCCCCTGCCTTCTCTGTGCTCCAGCAATATCACCTCCAGTGTCTCAGACCTGAGCTGCGCCTTATGGATTCCAGTGAAGAGAAGGATTTCTGTCTTCCTCTTGTCACCACGGTCACAAGGGCAGTTGGTGCCATTTGGTCCTAGCAGTCAACAATATAGTTTGGGTCCTTGGATGCCTGTCCTCCCTCCTTTCCTCCCTCCCTTCCTCCGTCAAATGTGCTCGGAGTGCTGACTCTCAGATTGTGTGTCTCATCACACGCTCTGGTGATATCTTGCTGGGAAAACACATACTTGCTCCCTTATTGTGCACACATGGGGCTGTTCATAGCTTGGTGGCCAAAGGGAAGCAGAGACTAGATGTGTTATGTAAATGGCCCAGGCGAGCACCTGCTGGGACTGGGCTGTTCCAGTGAACACTGGTCTCATTCCTGCACTGCACACATCCTTTGCCTCCCCATTTCTTGTCGTACCACTTCTTTCAAAATCGGCGAATTGTGTGGCTGGATGTGCACCCCCAGGCCCCCACATCTGTATACACTGAAGATCTAGGTTTTATTTTGCACCAAAGGATGTCTTCTTCCTTCCCGTTCTCTGTCTCCTTCTCCAAGAGGAACAAAAGCAGGTTAGGATTATATCCCATTTTCTTCCATCTTTCTTTGCCCCCACATAGCTTAAAAAACCTAATAAACTAGGGGAAAAAGGTGAGGCACCCTGAACCTCAGCTGTGTCACTTGGGGAATGTCAGTCACCTTTCCAGAACTTCAGTTCCTGATCGTCCTAACTGAAAGGCTGGGTCCTGTGGCAACACCTCAAAAGGGCACTTGCTTTGGGCATCAGCTCAGACCTTGTTCTTTTCACTGGGACTCAGACTGAAAGTCGAGGAGAACCCTTTTCTTGGGCACAGAATGTCTTTGGATTGCTTAGATTCACTTCAGATACGTTTTAAGAATTGTCTTCTGCTGCTCCAAAGGGAGGGGGCAGAATTCACAGGGTCAGAACTGTCTGTTCTGTGTGGGAGGTGGCCGCTGTCTAGATGGAAGGTGCCGGAACCTCCTGGCTGGTGACTTGAAACAGCCTCCTCCACTTAAGAATCTCATTCCTGGGGTGGCCTGAGCTTACCAGGGAGGACTGTCAAATGAGACAAGTCTTCTTGATCTAGTCAGTTCCCCGACCCTGAGATAGGAAGAGGCTTGTTATTCCTTTTTAACATGTAGCTACAAAATTGAACACCGTGTCTATGCCATGTTAAAATAGGAAGAAGAAACAGGTGACAGTCATTTTATTTTTAATTTTATTTTAATTTTATTTTAAAATTTACTCTCTTTAAAACATTATTTCAACCTGTAAACCATATAAAAATCATCAGTGAGACAGTGTGTGTCCTTGTTTCGTACAGAGTCTTTGATACCAGTGTGTATTTGACACGAACTGCACACCTCAGTGGCCTCCTGTGTCCAGTGGCCACTGTCCGGGGGGGCACAGGTCTAGGAGGTAAAATGGGGATGGGCAGGGAGCTTGGTGCTTGCCTGGCTCCGTGGGAGGGTCAGGTCTCCACGAAGGGAGGGAGGGTCTCCCTTGGGCAGATTCTCTTTGGAGAGGAAGGTGAGTGCTGGGGTTGGGGGGGATTGCCTCTGATTGGGATCACCCCACCCCCCTTCCTGGGCTATTCAGCGACAGAATCACATTTCCTCAGACATGCCCTCAGTCTCTGGGGAGGTGGGCTGAACACAAGAGGGAGCCACCTCAGCGACTCGAGCCCACAGCTCCTTGGGGAGCCCTTTCCCATCAGGCTGGGGCTCTTGGATGAGGGCTCTGGGGCCTCCTCTGGGGCTCTGGTCAGCATGTGACAGGAAGAGAATGGCTGTCCCTTCCCTCCTGCGGGGAGGAGAGGAAGGCTGGTTAGAAGTCAGGAAGGCGGGTTGGGCTGATGACTGCATGTCAGGGAGTCTGCTTCCCCCAGCGAGGACACCGTGAGGACACCTGGACTCTTCCTGGACATCCCGGACTCCCAACTCCACCCACTCCTGCGATGCTGGCACGTTCCCCAGCATCTGCTGTGACCGTTCATCCACACAGATCACATCACAAGGTGCTGCTTTCCGACCAAACCCAGGAAGAGACTCACTGCAAACTCGGGAGCTTTGGTAACGTCCCGTTCTGTCTCCATTCCAGTGGTGTCTGTGTTGGTGAGCCCATTCTGGAAAGCCTGCCTCCCTTGCAGACCTTACCGGCAAGTTCGGTTTCTTTTCTCACTGCTTTGTCTCGGTCTTCCTTCGGCATAATGAAGGTCAGAGCGAGGACAGAACGTACCTGCCCGATGGAGCAGCCAGCACGACCAGGACACAGACGAGTCCTGGGAACCAGGAATGGCGGTGGCCTTACTTTCCTTCCCTGGATGTGGACGGCTCCCAAGCCCAGGCCCCCAGGGACCTCAGGAGGGCAGGTCACCTGGGGCAGGCGGCAGGATAGAAGCCATGGCTGGAGACCCGAGGGCAGGCTGAATGGGCCGTCTGTGCTCTGACCCTCCTGGTCCCCCCGCAGGGGCAGGAACCAAACCGAGAGCTGAGAAATCATAATAAAACAGCACTCCCGGGAAACCGCTTAAATGAATCACTGCTAAGGTAATAATAACCCTTTTGGCAAATGCATTTTCTCTGCCCCAAGCCAAAATATATTCAGCCCTACAAAGGGCCCTGTGACAGGCGGTGGGGCCGGCCCCGCCAAGTGGACGTTCTCGCGGCTCTTAAATTCTGTTCTTTTTGCAGGGCCAGGCCTGACGAGGAATTTAGGGGGCTCTGATGCTCAATGAAACATTCTGGGGCTGTATGCATTTAACAGATAGATGTATTCGCTGGGGTCCCCATTGGAGCAAAATAAGCTTTAAAAATATCTTTATATTGATCTCATTTATAGTTTCATACTAAGCAAATTTTTTTCAGGGGGCCAGGAGAATTGAAAATACTCAGAAGAGTGCTACGTGGGCCACCCAAGTAGGTTGAGGCTATCGGAAGTTATTGATCGTTCCTTTCTCCCTGGTAAACTCAACCCACACTGGCTGGCGGAAAGGCCAAAGGCTAAGAAAAATCAATTCCCTCTTATGCACGTGCCACGCTCAGACTGGAGGTGCACAGAGCAGCCTGGGACTGGGATGGGGGTGCCCCCACCCCCCACAGCTGCCACCTCTGGCAAAGTGACAGGCCCTGGTGTCACGGCTCTGTTGCAGGGAGACCTGTCGGGTGGCGGTCCCAACTCAGGGTCACACCACACCCTCTCCGTCTTCTCTGATTCAAACCCACCTGGGGCGGAGGGGAGTGTGGTGTGGTGTCACCTGGACGACCTCACTGTGCTCTCTGGCCTCCTTCCCTTATCTTTAAAATCAAGGGACCACCCCCCCACCCCCACCAATCGCCTTGCTTTCCCAGCGCTTTGGCAGGCAGCAGGCCCTTTTCTGGCCCCCAGTGTCACCACCCCAACAGGGCGCATTCCCTCCGCCTCCAGGGAGGACCCCGGGCACCAGCTTGCGTGGCTGTATAATTTGCAGGCTTTGGTGCCAAATGAAAACACAGGAACCCTTGTTTGAAAAGCAGGAACAAAGCTTTTCCTGTGGTTTCTCTTTTGACCTGTCGTGGTGTTTTTTTATTTGCTATTTAATGTTGTGCAAGTGCAGACTCTCCCAGGAGCCAGGGTCCACCCTGTGACTTGGCGCGTGCCCCCAGCCCTCAGGCACAGGTCCCTGGGTTGGGGAGGTGGCACATACCATTGTGCCATCAACTTCGTTTACCAAACACAAATTTATGAAGAACCTCAAGAAAGTGACCACCAGGACGCCCCCCCCACCCCCGGCCCTGAGCGTGGGGGGCTGTGGGCCTCTGTGAGCTGTGTGCCCAGGGAGCCAGCCCAGTGGCTGGGGGGGGGGGGCACACTGCCCCTAGGAACTCAGGCCATTGGGCTGACCCCTGTGTGGGCCTCTTGCTGGCGTGGGCTCAGGCCTCTGACCTGAAGGGAGGGTCATGGAGGTCCCTAAAGTCGAGCTTCTCTCATCTAGCCTGAGGGGAGGCTCCATTGTAATATGGTGCCCAAGAAAAAGCAAGTTCTCCCAAAACATGTTGGGTTCCCTGCCTGTCATTTTATTCAGCTAGTCTGTCCCTTTATTATTACTTTTTAAAATCATGTTTGCAAAACTAGAGTACAATTCTGGAAGGAAGGAGGGGTGAAGTGTGGTATAAATCTCTCACTTTGTCCACAGATAGTCATCTGCAGTGGGAGTTAGAAATACCGGATGGTTGCACATAGTTGACCCCGGCGTTCCGTCGACTGATGTGACAGATGAGCCTTCCTGCTGACTCTGCTCTATTTAAAAGACCCAAGAGAGCGCGGTCCCAAGGGGAGGTCCAGCTGGGCCCCGCGTCCGCATGTTTATCACAAAGCTGTTCAAAAGAGAACGCCTCGGGGCACACCTAGCTCCCAGGGCGGAGAATAGCCAGCCGGGAGATGCAGAGCCAGGGAGATGCAGATAGGAAACACCTGTTCTCTTGGTGTTGAGACTGGCCAAGCATTGTTTTATATGTGTATGTTTTCCTTCCAGTTCATTCAGACTCAGCCTAGTGGTGAAATTAAGTATATCAGCAACCTAAAGCTACCAAACCCAATGCATAAATGGTAGGATTTAAAAAATATGTCATAACGGGGGTGAGTCTGGCCCCTGGCCAGCTGGGGGCTTGCGTACAATGGGGGTAGTGTGTGCTCTGGCCCCGCGGTGCTGGCGAGACCACAGGCAGGAGTTTCCTCCCCGGGTGGCCCGGCCAAAGGATCAGGTCCGAGGAAGGCTCCGGGTGGCCCCCGGGGGAGCAGGAGGGCTGTGGAGGGCTCTAACCTGCAGACGTGAGCCCCTGAAGCCTGCTGTCATCAGGGGGGCGCGGGCTGAGCAATGCGGTGTGGGGAGCAGGGGCGCAGGGACCTGGAGAGGGAAGGTGTGGAAATCTGACACAAACGCAAATGTTTTACCTTCTAAATCACCTTGGTCTTCACAGTTGAAATTCATCCTGAACTTCCCACCCCAGTGTCTCAGGCGGGGGAAACCCGGGCTGGGGCTGCTTCTCGCTTTCCTCATTCACAAGCCGTAATTCTTTCTCCTTGCTGCAGCCGCACCGCTGAGACTTGTGAAAACCTCGAGAACGTCCTGGGGCCTTCCACCCCCTCCGTCTCCCCCGGCTCTGCTCTCCACAGCAGGGTGGCTGAGCCTCAGGCAGACTTTCCAAGGCAGTTCTGTTTGGGGTTTTGCTCTCTTCTGGCCACAAGAGCTCAAAGCTCTAGTCACCCCAGGTGTGATTCCCCGACCATTGTCGACCTAACAGACTGTCCTGTTGAGCGAGGCCGCATTGAGTCGTCCTCACCGCGGCCCTCCTGGGGGCTGCCCTGTCCATGCTGAGAGACCTGTCTTGAGCGTGGGCTCAGGTGTCCAACACGCCTGGATAGCCCCTGCTGGACTGTGGTGACTTCTAGTCTCCCTGGACTCAGGAGAGGGAAGTGGCCTCAGGCACTGGCCGCTCCAGCCTGTCTCCTGATTCCTTCTGTGCTCCCAGTCCTCTGCTCGCATCCACGCCAACTGTCCAACTGTCGAGAGCCTACTTCCCAGGAGCGTTGCGTTAGCTTCCTAGGGCTGCTGAAACAATGGATCAATTACAAGTCAGTCACTTCTAATCCTGTACTGGCTTTTTGACATCTGTTACTCCGACCTCCCCATATGGCTGTGAATCACAGGGCCAGACTGTGATCCAAGCCATGGGTCTTCACGGCAAACTAGCTGTTGTGGGCCCGCGGTTGTCCTGACCACTGATTCACAGGGGATGCCTTCTGCGGCTCCCTCCTGCCACCATGATCACAAAGGCGCTGCCCAGGGACTCCGTCTGCTTCCTGACCCCAGCGTGTGGCCGGCTCTCTCGTGGTGCGCCGCATCTCTGTCTCCAGGGCATGGGGAGTGCTGAACCTTCTTCCAAGAGTAGGAGCCTTTCCCTGTCATCACTTGGTCTCTGTTATGAATGGGGACTGGGCACAGTGCACAAGCGGCCACCAGTCTGGTGGCTTACAAGCCCAGTCTGTTCCCAGATGGCTCTGGGGACCCTTCTCCGGCTTGGAGGGAGGACATGTTTCCCTGGTGTTTTCAGCTTCTAGAGACTGCCTGCATCCCTCTGAACTCCTCCGTTGTGTCTGTCACCAGACTGGGGCGGGCTGCGGATGGCCCCCGACCATCCACATCTTCGTGCCCAGAGCCTTTGCGCCTCCGCCCCGCAAGGCACAAGGTCTTCGTGGGTGTGATTCATTCGAAGGTCTTGGGGTGCGCGTCGGCCCCCCATGGCACAGGGTCTCGCGGGTGTGATTCAGTCGAGGACTGGGGTGGGAGGATGTCCTGAATGCGGGCAGCCTCCAGAAGGAGCACAGCCCTGCGGACAACTTGGGCTTTAGTGCAGAGAGACTGAACTTGGAGTTCTGAGCTCCAGAGTGTAAGATAATCAACGTGTGTTATTTTAAGCCACTAAAGTTGAGCTAATTTGTTACAGCAGAAGCAGGAAACTAATTGGGCGGCCCCAGAATTCAGGGGAGACAGCTTGGTGAAAAGGATAAGAGGCGAGGGGACTTGGCTTGAAGCTGCCTGACTGAACGCTGCAGCCACTTTTTCTTTCTCAGGACAGACAGCCATTCTGAGCCCTGGGCCGCTGCAGACACCAGGCTCTCCGGGGCGGTGAACAGCGCTGATGGGAACTCCCAGTCTTTACCCTGGCTCTAGCTTGATGCTCGCCTAGATTGAAAACAAAACAAAACTCTATTTAAAAAAAAAAAAAGTTTAGGGACACCTGGGTGGCTTAGTCAGTTAAGTGTCTCCCTTCAGCTCAGATCTAGATCCTGGATCCTAGGATCAAGCACCGCATTGGGCTCCCTGCTCAGCGGGAAGCCTGCTTCTCCCTCTCCTACTCCCCCTGCTTGTGTTCTCTCTCTTGCTGTCTCTGTCAAACAAATAAATAAAATCTTAAAAAAAAAAAAAAAGTTTAGTTGTTCTTTCTATCAGCTGTACACTCACAGCATTTAGAGCGAAGACACAGAATGGTGGCCCTGCTCTGGCCGCCCATCGGGGCAAACACTGTTACTCCTCCAGCCAGTCCCACTGGTGTCCACACAGGTTGTGGAACCACTCGGTTATATGGCTACTTTCCAATTTTCAGATCGGCTGCCTTTCTGCCACATGGGGCCCTTCCAGCACATGCACACGTGCACACGTGTGCACGTGCGGGCACACGCACACATGCGCGCACACACATGAGCTCCCTGCCTTTCCACTTTGGTGGTCATAATCTCCCTGAGATGAACGGTCTGTGTTTGCTTCTCGCAGCTAAGCTGTGTAGAACAGAGATGACTTCTCCTTGCCTGACAAGGTATTGTGTTATCTGGGGCCAGTGATGACTCTGATTGTTTGCTTTGACTTCCATGCCTTTGCCGTGACTACAATGCCATGCTCTCCACCACCCACACAAACACCACGTCTCCATCCGTCTTCTGGGGGCAGGCTCCCCTGGAACCGTGGGCGCTGCTCTGGGTGGAGTTTCCCCGAACCCCCGCCCAACCTCCCCATGTCCTATCTCGGTCGGAGACCTCTGTCCTGCTCCCCAGTCTCCTTGAGGTGGGTTGACTCCTGGGCCTCTGGTGGATCACAGGCTCCAGGCGTTCTTGAGGAAGGGGCAGAGGTGGTCAGTTGGGAGGATCTTGCGATTCTGAAAATGTCCGTATTTGACCCAGTTTGAGCTTAGAGTCCTGGGTTGCTCAGAGTCTCCACGATGCAGCTGTGTCTCTTCCTGCTTTTGGGACTGTGCTGGGGAGGCCTGTGCCATGGTAATGCTTGGCCCGGCATGGAAAACCTTCCTGTTTTCTCCCTGGACACTTCCAGGACCTTCTCTTTGCCCCCAGAGTTCTGAGCTGTCACATGACGTCTCTCTCACTCTCTCTCTCTCTTTTTTTAAAGATTTTATTTTTATTTATTTGACAGGCAGAGATCACAAGTAGGCAGAGAGGCAGGCAGAGAGAGAGGAGGAAGCAGGCTCCCTGCTGAGCAGAGAGCCCAATGCGGGGCTTGATCCCAGGACCCTGGGATCATGACCTCAGCTGAAGGCAGAGGCTTTAACCCACTGAGCCACCCAGGTGCCCCACGACGTGTCTCTTTACGGTTCTCCTCTCACTGAGCACACTTCTGCCAAAGGCTCAGATTTCCTCGGCTCCGTCTTCCAGCTTTCTCTTTCTTCCTAGGTGCTTTGTCCTCTCCTGCACCCCTCTCCCCACCATCAGTCCCTGGCACAGGGCTTCCCCCAAAGTGTCATGATCTTTGACAGCTCATATCTAAGATGAGATTGTGAAAATGTTTGTGAGCTGTGCACGCACATGCGTGAGAGTGTAAGCACGTGTGTGTGCGTGAGCATGTGCACACACTTCAAAGGGGGGATGAAGTTGACAGATTTAACAAATAAAAATACAGGAAGCCCAGTTAAATGTGGGTTTCAGACAAACAATGAATAAATTTTGGGTATAAGTATATCCCAAATATTGTGTGGAATAATCTTAGGCTAAAAATTATTTAACTCCTGAAATCCACATGGGCTTCCTGTGTTTCGTTGGGCAGCCGAGGCGGGAGGTGCTTTTCGCCTGCTGCAGGGGTGGCCCTGTGCCAGGAGATGTAGGTCTTTGCTTTCAGGCTGTGATTTTCTGGCTTCGGGCTGGAGGGTGAGTGGGGCACCTGCTGGGGAGAAGGCTGCAGGTCTTTCAGGCTGTGATTTTCTGGCTTCGGGCTGGAGGGTGAGTGGGGCGCCTGCTGGGGAGAAGGCTGCAGATCTCCGAGCAGACAGCTCTGTTTCCTCCGCAGTGCTCTCTCTGGAGTGCCTTCCGCTCTGTACTTGAACCTGAGGTCCTCAGTCCTGCTCTCTCCAGGGAAGGAAACCTCTGGGGCAGCCAGGGCAATGGAGCGGAGCAGGCGGCTCAGTGCTTCTTTCAAGACTTGGCAACCGCTCCTCCGATCTGGGCCCCTTCCCCCTTCCAGAGACTGAGCGTCCCTGATTGGGAACTCTCAGGGCGCTCCGCGGGGGTTGACTGGTTTGCCTCTTGTCTGGCCCAACTCCTGGCGGAGGAGCTGGCTTTCCTGGATCTGCACCGTCAGTGCCACTTACCAATCTCTTGTTCTTGTCACCTCTTCTGCTTCTCTCTGTCCTTGTGGATTCAGGACATTAGAATCACTTGGCTGCCGTCTGTGTTGCGTTTCTGTTTGTCACATTGTCTTTGACAGGAGCTCACCCCATTCTCATTTCCAAGGCGATCTGCCCCTTCCAGGGCGTGTGCGTCCATCCCCACCAAACAACAGTTAATAGTGGTCACTCGTAATTTAAAAACTGCCATTTGGTGCCAGGCTCTGTCGTGGGCACTTGGAACATACTCCAATGACTTTGCTTTTACTCAGCCACTCTGGGCGGTGCGGCTGGGTCCCTAGTTCTTAGCTAAGAAGAGTGGCCTACGTGAGTGAGTGGCTTAAGTCACACCCTGGGTCCCACAGTGAATGGGCAGAGCTGGGGGCTCACAGTGCCCTTGGCCCCTGACAGAACACCTCTCTAGATTCTTTCCTCTTAGTAATTCCTGCTGCGGCACTGGGTCTGTGCGTGTGGGGGGCACGGTGGGGGACTGGGAGGACCTCCTCAGGGACTGAGGCCCCTCCTGGTCACTTGCTCCTGTAGAGGGGGGGGTCAGCTCACGGGATCCTGGAAGCTGCCCCCACCTGCCTGCCAGCCTTTGTGCATTTCTTTATTTAATTTTTAAATGGGAGTCTAGATACTCTTTTTTTTTTTAATAAGATTTGTATCTTCTCACTGTTTGGATACCACCAAATGGGTTGGAGTTATTAAAAAAAAACACCTCTCAACTATAGCCTTCATGTACATGATGGAGAAGACTGATTTTCAAGATTGAGTAGGTGATTTTTATGTTGTGTGCACTTAGTATAAACAAACGGAACAGTTTGAACAAACCCGAGTGCCCTTTTGTTCTCTATTTATGTCTAATACTGACGGTTTTGTGGAAAAGCTACATTTTTATGATTCTAAAGTACCTACTTTCTTTTCCCCTGGGGAAAATTTAACTGTGTCTTATTTATTGCCCTGGGTATTAACACTCGTGGTTTATTAAGGAATTTTCTCCAGAGCTTGTTGAACACAAGGCGTGGGGAACGGATGCCCTGGTGTGTGGAAGGAGGTTATAGTAAAGTCCAGCCGTGCACAGCGGGGAACAAACTAGGACCCCCAGATTTCCAGGGAATGCATTGACTCTCAGGCCCCACAGATCCCATCCAGACAGGTCCCACCTTCCCAAGCCTACCCATTTTTTTTTTAAATAAACATATAATATATTTTTATCTCCAGGGGTACAGGTCTGTGAATCGCCAGGTTTACACACTTCACAGCACTCACCATAGCACATACCCTCCCCAATGTCCATAACCCCACCCCCCCCACCCCCCTCCTCCCAGCAACCCTCAGTTTGTTTTGTGAGATTAAGAGTCACTTATGGTTTGTCTCCCTCCCAATCCCATCTTGTTTCATTTATTCTTCTCCTACCCCTTAACCCCCCATGTTGCATCTCCACTTCCTCATATCAGGGAGATCATATGATAGTTGTCTTTCTCCAATTGACTTATTTCGCTCAGCACGATACCCTCTAGTCCCATCCACATCGTCGCAAATGGCAAGATTTCATTTCTTTTGATGGCTGCATAGTATTCCCTTGTGTATATATACCACATCTTCTTTATCCATTCGTCTGTTGATGGACATCTAGGTTCTTTCCATAGTTTGGCTATTGTAGACATTGCTGCTATAAACATTCGGGTGCACGTGCCCCTTCAGATCACTACATTTGTATCTTTAGGGTAAATACCCAGTAGTGCAATTGCTGGGTCATAGGGTAGTTCTATTTTCAACATTTTGAGGAACCTCCATGCTGTTTTCCAGAGTGGTTGCACCAGCTTGCATTCCCACCAACAGTGTAGGAGGGTTCCCCTTTCTCTGCATCCTCGCCAGCATCTGTCATTTCCTGACTTGTTAATTTTAGCCATTCTGACTGGTGTGAGGTGATATCTTATTGTGGTTTTGATTTGTATTTCCCTGATGCCGAGTGATATGGAGCGCTTTTTCATGTGTCTGTTGGCCACTGGATGTCTTCTTTGCAGAAATGTCTGTTCATGTCTTCTGCCAATTTCTTGATTGGATTATTTGTTCTTTGGGTGTTGAGTTTGCTAAGTTCTTTATAGATTTTGGACACTAGCCCTTTATCTGATATGTCGTTTGCAAATATCTTCTCCCATTCTGTCAGTTGTCTTTTGGTTTTGTTAACTGTTTCCTTTGCTGTGCAAAAGCTTTTGATCTTGATGAAATCCCAATAGTTCATTTTTGCCCTTGCTTCCCTTGCCTTTGATGATGTTCCTAGGAAGATGTTGCTGTGGCTGAGGTCGAAGAGGTTGCTGCCTGTGTTCTCCTCAAGGATTTTGATGGATTCCTTTCTCACATTGAGGTCCTTCATCCATTTTGAGTCTATTTTCGTGTGTGGTGTAAGGAAATGGTCCAATTTCATTTTTCTGCATGTGGCTGTCCAATTTTCCCAACACATTTATTGAAGAGGCTGTTTTTTTTCCATTGGACATTCTTTCCTGCTTTGTTGAAGATTAGTTGACCATAGAGTTGAGGGTCTATTTCTGGGCTCTCTATTCTGTTCCATTGATCTATGTGTCTGTTTTTGTGCCAGTACCATGCTGTCTTGATGATGACAGCTTTGTAATAGAGCTTGAAGTACGGAATTGTGATGCCACCAACTTTGGTTTTCTTTTTCAATATTCCTTTGGCTATCCGAGGTCTTTTCTGGTTCCATATAAATTTTAGGATTATTTGTTCCATTTCTTTGAAAAAAAATGGATGGTACTTTGATAAGAATTGCATTAAATGTGTAGATTGCTTTAGGTAGCATAGACATTTTCACAATATTTATTCTTCCAATCCAGGAGCATGGAACATTTTTCCATTTATTTCTGTCTTCCTCAATTTCTTTCATGAGTACTTTATAGTTTTCTGTGTATAGATTCTTAGCCTCTTTGGTTAGGTTTATTCCTAGGTATCTTATAGTTTTGGGTACAATTGTAAATGGGATTGACTCCTTAATTTCTCTTTCTTCTGTCTTGTTGTTGGTGTAGAGAAATGCAACTGATTTCTGTGCATTGATTTTATATCCTGACACTTTACTGAATTCCTGTACAAGTTCTAGCAGTTTTGGAGTGGAGTCTTTTGGGTTTTCCACATATAGTATCATATCATCTGTGAAGAGTGATAGTTTGACTTCTTCTTTGCCGATTTGGATGCCTTTAATTTCCTTTTGTTGTCTGGTTGCTGAGGCTAGGACTTCTAATACTATGTTGAATAGCAGTGGTGATAACAGACATCCCTGCCGTGTTCCTGACCTTAGCAGAAAAGCTTTCAGTTTTTCTCCATTGAGAATGATGTTTGTGGTGGGTTTTTCATAGATGGCTTTGATAATATTGAGGTATGTGCCCTCTATCCCTACACTTTGAAGAGTTTTGATCAGGAAGGGATGCTGTACTTTGTTAAATGCTTTTTCAGCATCTATTGAGAGTATCATATGGTTCTTGTTCTTTCTTTTATTAATGTGTTGTATCACATTGATTGATTTGCGGATGTTGAACCAACCTTGTAGCCCTGGAATAAATCCCACTTGGTCATGGTGAATGATTCTTTTAATGTACTGTTGAATCCTATTGGCTAGTATTTTGGTAAGAATTTTCGCATCTGTGTTCATCAAGGATATTGGTCCGTAGTTCTCTTTTTTGACAGGATCCTCGTCTGGTTTTGGGATCAAGGTGATGCTGGCCTCGTTTGGAAGTTTTCCTTCCATTTCTATTTTTTGGAACAGTTTCAGGAGAATAGGAATTAGTTCTTCTTTAAATGTTTGGTAGAATTCCCCCAGGAAGCCGTCTGGCCCTGGGCTTTTGTTTGTTTGGAGATTTTTGATGACTGTTTCAATCTCCTTACTGGTTATGGGTCTGTTCAGGTTTTCTATTTATTCCTGGTTCAGTTGTGGTAGTTTATATGTCTCTAGGAATGCATCCATTTCTTCCAGATTGTCAAATTTGTTGGCATAGAGTTGCTCATAGTATGTTCTTATAATTGCCAGTATTTCTTTGGTGTTAGTTGTGATCTCTCCTCTTTCATTCATGATTTTATTTATTTGGGTCCTTTCTCTTTTCTTTTTGATAAGTCTGGCTAGGGGTTTATCAATCTTATTCTTTCAAAGAATCAGCTCCTAGTTTCGTTGATTTGTTCTATTGTTTTTTTGGTTTCTATTTCATTGATTTCTGCTCTGATCTTTATGATTTCTCTTCTCCTGCTGGGTTTAGGGTTTCTTTCTTGTTCTTTCTCCAGCTCCTTTAGGTGTAGGGTTAGGTTGTGTACCTGAGACCTTTCTTGTTTCTTGAGAAAGCCTTGTACTGCTATATATTTTCCTCTCAGGACTGCCTTTGTTGTGTCCCACAGATTTTGAACTATTGTTTTTTCATTATCATTTGTTTCCATGAGTTTTTTCAATTCTTCTTTAATTTCCTGGTTGACCCATTCATTCTTTAGAAGGATGCTGTTTAGTCTCCATGTATTTGGGTTCTTTCCAAATTTCCTCTTGTGATTGAGTTATAGCTTCAGAGCATTATGGTCTGAAAATATGCAGGGAATGATCCCAATCTTTTGATACTGGTTAAGACCTGATTTAGGACCTAGGATGTGATCTATTCTGGAGAATGTTCCATGTGCACTAGAGAAGAATGTGTATTCTGTTTCTTTGGGATGAAATGTTCTGAATATATCTGTGATGTCCATCTGGTCCAGTGTGTCATTTAAGGCCTTTATTTCCTTGTTGATCTTTTGCTTGGATGATCTGTCCATTTCAGTGAGGGGAGTGTTAAAGTGCCCTATGATTATTGTATTACTGTTGATGTGTTTCTTTGATTTTGTTATTTATTGGTTTATATAGTTGGCTGCTCCCACGTTAGGGCATAGATATTTAAAATTGTTAGATCTTCTTGTTGGACAGATCCTTTGAGTATGATATAGTGTCCTTCCTCATCTCTTATTATAGTCGTTGGCTTAAAATTTAACTGATCTGATATAAGGATTGCCACTCCTGCTTTCTTCTGATGTCCATTAGCATGGTAAATTCTTTTCCACCCCCTCACTTTAAATCTGGAGGTGTCTTCGGGTTTAAAATGAGTTTCTTGTAGGCAACATATAGATGGGTTTTGTTTTTTTATCCATTCTGATACCCTGTGTGTTTTGATTGGGGCATTTAGCCCATTAACATTCAGGGTAACTATTGAGAGAGATGAATTTAGTGCCATTGTATTGCCTGTAAGGTGACTGTTCCTGTATATTGTCTCTGTTCCTTTCTGATCTACTACTTTTAGGCTCTCTCTTTGCTTAGAGGACCCCTTTCAATATTTCCTGTAGAGCTGGTTTGGTGTTTGCAAATTCTTTCAGTTTTTGTTTGTCCTGGAAGCTTTTAATTTCTCCTTCTATTTTCAATGATAGCCTAGCTGGATATAGTATTCTTGGCTGCATGTTTTTCTCATTTAGTGCTCTGAATATATCATGCCAGCTCTTTCTGGCCTGCCAGGTCTCTGTGGATAAGTCTTCTGCCAATCTAATATTTTTACCATTGTATGTTACAGACTTCTTTTCCCGGGCTGCTTTCAGGATTTTCTCTTTGTCACTAAGATTTGTAAATTTTACTATTAGGTGACGGGGTGTGGACCTATTCTTATTGATTTTGAGGGGGGTTCTCTGAACCTCCTGGATTTTGATGCTTGTTCCCTTTGCCATATTAGGGAAATTCTCTCCAATAATTCTCTCCGATATACCTTCTGCTCCCCTTCTCTCTTTCTTCTTCTTCTGGAATCCCAATTATTCTAATGTTGTTTCGTCTTAGGGTGTCACTTATCTCTCGAATTCTCCCCTCATGGTCCAGTAGCTGTTTGTCCCTCTTTTGCTCAGCTTCTTTATTCTCTGTCATTTGGTCTTCTATATCTCTAATTCTTTCTTCTGCCTCATTTATCCTAGCAGTGAGAGCCTCCATATTTGATTGCACCTCATTAATAGCTTTTTCTATTTCAACTTGGTTAGATTTTAGTTCTTTTATTTCTCCAGAAAGGGCTTTTATATCTCCCAAGAGGGTTTCTCTAATATCTTCCATGCCTTTTTCGAGCCTGGCTAGAACCTTGAGAATCATCATTCTGAACTCTAGATCTGACATATTACCAATGTGTGTATTGATTAGGTCCCTAGCCTTTGGTACTGCCTCTTGTTCTTTTTTTTTGTGGTGAATTTTTCCACCTTGTCATTTTGTCCAGATAAGAGTATATGAAGGAGCAAGTAAAATACTAAAAGGGTGGCAACAACCCCAGGAAAATATTCTTTAACCAAATCAGAACAGATCCCAAATCATGAGGGGGGAGAAAAGGGATAAAAAGAGGTTCAGAAAAAAAAAAAAGAAACAATTAAAAAAAGAAAACGAATAAAGAAAAAATATAAAAAAGAAAAAATATATATATTAGATAAACTAGTTAAAAAACATTAAAAAAGAAAAGGGTAAAAGTTAAAAAAATTTAGCAGAAGAAGAGAAAAAAATTGAAAAAGAAAAAAAATTAAATTAACTGTAAGACTAAAGAATCATGGGGAGAAAGCCATGAGTTCCATGCTTTGCTTTCTCCTCCTCTGGAATTCAGCTGCTCTCCTTGGTATTGAAACTGCACTCCTTGGTAGGTGAACTTGGTCCTGGCTGGATTTCTTGTTGATCTTCTGGGGGAGGGGCCTGTTGTAGTGATTCTCAAGCATCTTTGCCCCAGGCGGAGTTGCACCGCCCTTACCAGGGGCGGTCTGAGTAATCCGCTCGGGTTTGCTTTCGGGAGCTTTTGTTCCCTGAGCGCTTTCTGGAGGACGGGAATGAAGATGGCCGCCCCCTGTCTCCGGCCCGGAGGAGCCGAGAGCCCGGGCCCCCAGTCCTCAGTGCGCCCTCAGAGAACAGTGCCCAGTTACTCCCGTCTCCCTGGCCTCCGGCCGCGCTCCGAGCTCACCGAGCCTGCGACCGGTTCAAGGAAACCCCGAGCTGAGAGCTCACTCCTCGGCTCTGCCTCTGTAGCTGGCTTCCTCGTTCTAATACCTGCGAGCTCTGCGACACTCAGACACCCCCGATCCTTCTGTGACCCCGCGGGACCTGAGGCCACGCTGACCCCGCGTGGGCTTCACCCCGGTTTAGCCTCTGAAGCGATGTCCCTCAGCGGAACAGACTTTTAAAAGTCCTGCTTTTGTGCTCCGTTGCTCCGCCGCGTGCCGGGAGCCGCCCCCCCCCCCCCCCGGTCTAATTCCCGTTGCTTTGGATTCACTTCTCCGCCAGTCCTATCTTTCAGAAAGTGGTTGATTTTGTTTCTAGAATTGCTGTTCTTCTTCTCTTCGATCTCCCGTTGGATTTGTGGGTGTTTGCAATCTTTAGATAAGCTATCTAGCTGATCTCCTGCGACCTGAAGTAGTCTCAGCCTGCTACTTCTCCGCCATCTTGACTAGCCTACCCATTTTTATCTTATTCACTTGGAGAGTGAGGTGGGAACTCAGAGCTGTTTCCTTTCTGGCCTTTGCTTTGCTGTAATCATGGGCAGCTGGGGGCCAAGGTCAGGCTCCGAATGTGGGAAGACTTGCCACCCCCCTGTGGTGTTCAGAAGGGACAGTGCTGGAAGGAGGGCCAGGCCACTGCTTGTCCCTGGGGGTGGGACCCCAGAGGGATTCAGTTCCATCACAGTGCACAGCATCTCTCTGACCTGAGGTAGGCCCTCTGAGGTCTGGGGGTGGGGAATAATCAGGGACTGCTACATCAGTCTGGTCCTCATGGGAAGTGGCCAGGACCCCCAGTCCTGGTGTCCAGGCCAGTGGCGAGGGCCGGCCCGGTGTAGTGGTGGTTTTAACCACAGGAGGCTCTGGGGAGTGGATCAAATGGTCAGGTGGGGGCATGGCTGGATTCCGAGTCCTTTGGAATCTGAAGCAAGACCTCAGACAGTGGCATGGGTGGTCGTGGGTGCCAGACATGTGCCCCCATCTGGAATTGCGAGGGCTGGGGTAGGTGAAGAGTGCCCTCCTCTGTGGGTAGGGGGTGATGACCCCATTGGAGCTGGTGAGTCCTGATCCCTGCACACTTTTGGGCTCAGAGGATGCCTTGGCTGGCTCTGGGGTCAGATGCCACAGTGTTTATGACAACAGCAGCTCTGGGAAGCAAGGGAGGGCCAGGCTGGGCTCAAGGCCTCTGCCAGGGGTCTGATGACTGTCTTGGAGGGTTCCCATTTTCCGGGGTGATGGCCACCCTATCTGGGTGTTGGGTCTGAGGCACCCACCTCCACTGGGCTGTGGGTGGGCAGCTGTGTTGAGCAGCTATGAGCGAGCAGTGGACTGTGGGAATGCGTCCCCACTCCTTGATCCGAGTCTAGCTGCTGTGCACATGCTGCCATGCGGGCTTCAGTGACCCCACAAGCGGGTGCCCAGATACCACAGCACCAGAGTGGGACTCAGTTTGGTAAGAGCATCTGTACACATGTAATTAAGTTAAGGATCTTCTGATGGGGTCATCTTGGATCCCATCTGGGATCATGTGGGTGGCCCAAAAATCAGTGATAAATGTCCTGATAAGAGCCGGAGGAGGAGAGTCCCAGACATGCAGAGGAGATGCTGGCCTGGAGATAGCGCTGGAGACTGGAGATTTGCTGCCATGGCCCAGGAATGCCAACCACTGCCAAGAGCTGAGAGTGAGGAGGAAGGACCCTCCTCTAAGGCCTCTGGGGGGAGTGAAGCCTTGTGACCCCTTGGTTGCAGATTTCCTGCTTCTGGCAGGGTGAGAGAATATATTTCCATTGCTTGAAGTCACCCGCTCATGGTACTTCGTTATGGCAGCCCCAGGACACCGATGCCAAAGGCAAGAGAGGAATCTAGAACGATGCTACGAGGAGGCCACATGGGGGCTATGCTGGCAGTGGTGGGCCTTGTGTGCATGTATGTGTGTATACATGCATGGGTGTACGTGTGCACAGGCAGGGAGTGGGGACTCGGGTTCCAGAGCATCTGGGCCGTGTGCAGGCAGATTGGTGCCTCTGCAGTGGTCTTGGTTTCAAAGGCCTTGACTGGCTGCCGATGAGCTGTCTGGGGCAGGCCATGGGCCACAGCTCACAACCCGCCTGAGCTTCCTGTGGCCGTGGTGCCCATCGAGGCTTCCTTAAACCTCTGGAGTCCTCAGCCATGACTCCTCGCCATGGGATCCCAGAGGAGGCCACACAGGATCCTCTCCCACCTGGTTTCATTTGAGGCTGGGCAGAGTTAGGATTCTTTCATCCTGTGTGGTTTGCATGCAGGGTGGTTTTGCGTTATGTTAGGGATATGGAGGCAGGGGTCTCAGTTGTGGGCAAATCTGGAGAGGAGACATCCTCTTTGCATAAAGCCTGACATGGGGATCCCATATTCAGTCTTTGAGGAGGGGACCCTCATGTGGGAAGTGGGAGCAAGGGAGAAACAGCACCGCTGGAGGGGCTCAAGCCACCCATCAGACACCAAAGGAACAAAGGGAAGGAAGGCAGCTCTGCCCAGCTGAGGCCTGCCCCGTGCCCAGGAGCCTGTGGCAAGGCCCGTAGGTGCTCTCCATGATGATGAAGCTTGCCGCTGCCTCCGCGGCCACTCAGCTTTCCCTGCCATAGTCCACTGTTCAGATGTCTAGGACCAAACCCAGCACAGCTGACATTGAGGGAGACCGATAGCATGGAAGACTCAGTATGGAGATCACAGACAGAGCAGTCGGCTCTGAGAAAAGTAGACACAACTCAGGGAACATCAAAAATGTTTAAATTAAATTACAATGAAATATTCTAATTAGTTAAGTTATATTCAATTTAAAAATTGAATTTAAAAGAATTATATTAGTGGGGTGCCTGGGTGGCTCATTGGGTTAAAGCCTCCGCCTTCCGCTCCAGTCATGATCCCAGGGTTCTGGGATCGAGCCCCGCATTGGGCTCTCTTCTCGGTGGGGAGTCTGCTTCTTCCCCTCTCTGCCTACCTGTGATCTCTTGTCTGTCAAATAAATAAAATCTTTAAAAAAAAGAATTATATTATTATTCTCAGAGAGAATGAAAAAGATTATATCCATAGAATGGGAAGTTATGAAGAAAAAACAATCTTAAAGCAAGAACAAGCTGAAAAAAAAAATGACCCAAATAAACTGCTCCTGGATATTCCAAAGTCCTTCAGCTTCTGGGGTCACTCCTTTGAAACCCAAATAAACTGGCTTGAAGTTCTGAGCCCCTTGTAGTCTGCTGGGAGTCTTCACCTGTCTCAGTTGACTTTGGATAGCTTGCTCGCTGGTTTATTTCCTGCACTGTTGTGCCTTTAAGGCAGGGATTGAAATGGACAGCATTCCTCTACTTACTCTCCTCAAAACATTTAAAAGCTGTTGTATGCCCCAAAGTTCCAGAAGGTTTGGATGAAACAAAGCAACAGAAGCATAGGGAGGAAATACCCTCCAGGTGAGTGATCGGGGGTCCACTGGGGTCCACTTTATCCTGTGGATTAGCTTCTTGCTTTTTTGTCTTCACTCTTCTCTTCCATGCTTTGTCCTGGAGCCACACAGGCCCATAAAAGGTGTTTTCCTAAAGAAGCAGGAATGCCATACCTGAGGCCTACATGAGCTTTTCTTTCCCCTACTTTGATGCAGCACGCAGGGTCTTGGAGGAGATCATCAGTAGTCACAGGGGGAGAGTGTGTATTAGTTATCTGTTGCTGCTGTAGCAAACCATCACAGCCTTAGCTTAACAGCTTCTGGCTGTGAGCTCACAGTTCTCTAGGTTGGAGATCTGACTTGGCTTAGTTGGGTTCTCTGCTCAGCATCCACAGATAAAATGTAGACCTGCTTGGGCTCTTCTGGGAACAATCTGCTTCCAAGCTCATTTAGGTTGGTGTCCTGCTTCAGTGCCTGTGGTTATAAGACTGAGGTCTTTGTTTCTTGGTAGATCTTGTGCTTTTTCCAAGAAGTCAGAGAGCTGTAAGGACTGGACCCATCATTGCTGGAGGGGGCCAAAAGGAAAGTGTAAAGAGGAATGCAGGCCCTTGGCTGACAGCCAGTCAGGAAATCAATAAATAAAAGGCATCCAGGTTGGAGAGGAATAAATAAAACTATCTCTATTTATAGATGACTTGGTGGAAGGAATGTCAAAGAATTTGTGCCCATCTTTAATCTGTCAAGGTGGCACGGGCTAGAATTTCTAGTACAATGTTGAAAAGAAATGGTGAGGGGTGCCCAGGTGGCTCAGTTGGTTAAGGATCTACTTTTGGCTCAGGTCATGATCCCAGGGCTCTGGGATCGAGCCCCACATTGGGCTCTCTGCTCGGCAGGGAGCCTGCTTCCCCACCCCCCTGCCTGCCTCTCTGCCTACTTATGACCTCTCTCTCTCTCTGTGTCAAATAAATAAAATCTTTAAAAAAAAAAAAAAGGTCTACTCTCTTAGTAACTTTCAAATATGCAATGCAGAATTAGTTACTATAGTCCTCATGCTGTCCATTACATCCCTAGGACTTAGATATCTTATAACTGGAAGTTTATATCATTTGACCACCTTCATCCATTTTACTCACCCCTCACAGACCCCAACTATGACTGAAGATCTTTCCTCTTAATATAGGCATTTATAGCTATAAATTTCCCTCTAATCACTGCTTTAGCTGCATCCTTTAAGTTTTGGTATGTTGTGTTCTCATTTTCATTCATCTCAAAGTATTTACTAATTTCCCTTTGATTCCTTCTTTGACACGTTGGTAATTTGGGTTGTTGGTAAGTTGGGTAATGTGTTTATTTTCTTCAGCTGAACAAAAATATGCAGTCTTTCCTGATTTTTGAGTTATTCTTTTGCCCTAAAAGGTTAACATGATGGACTAACGATAGCCACAAATTGTTTGACACCCCTCCTATCAAGAGATAAGGTTTATAGTCCTCCTTCTGTTGAATTTTGTTGAATCTGGATAGGCCCTGTGACTATTTTGGGTAACAGAATACAGGAAAATTGGTGCTACATGATGTCTAAAGTCAGGTTGGAAGAAACTTGTCTGCTTTTGCTTTGGTATCTTAGAATGCTTGTTTGGGGGTAGGTCAGAGGGGACAGCCACTTTGTAAGCAATCCAACTCCTCTGAGGCCACTATACTGTAAGGAAGTCCAAACTAGCCATGTGGAGAAGCCACCTGAAGAGAGAGAAGTGCTGACAAGCCCCATATGAGTATAGTTGGGCTGCCATAACAAAATTTCACAGACTGGATGGCTTAAGCAACAGAGATGTATTTTCTCACAGTTTCAGAGACTGAAAGTCTGAGGTCAGGGTGTCAGCATGGTCAGTTTCTGGTGAGAACTCTCTTCCTGGCTTGCAGACAGCTGCTCTTGTCCTTACATGGGAAAGAGAGGGAGGGGGGTTGCAAGCTCTCTGGTGTCTCATTTTATAAGGACACTAATCCTATTGTATCAGGCCCTCACCTTCCTCATTTAACCTTTTATTACTTCCTTAGATGCCCCATCTCCAGATACAGCCATGCTGGGGGTTAGGGCTTCAACACACGAGTTTTAGGGTGGGACACAGACATTCAGTCCATAATTAGCTCTCAATAGTTCCAGTCTTCTCATCCCACGTACTGGTTAGGTAAGTCATTTCAGTAACCCTTGCCTGTTCTGGGGCCACATCAAGACTAACTGAGGCTTCAGTTGGGCTGTCGCTGCCATCTCCCGCTTTTTGAGCCACAGTGGCTGAGGCTGCAGACACTGTAGAACCCGAATGAGCTATCCTCTCTGTTCCTGCCCTGATTCCTGAGCTACAGAATAAAATGGCTTTTACACCACTAAAGTTTGAGGTGATTTGTTATACAGCAAATAGAAACAAGAGCAGTGAATTTGTCCCATTTACGTTTATTGTTTTTATAATTATCAGTTAACTTCTTTGGGCCTCAGTTTCCTAATCTGTAAAATGGAAATAATACTTAAGGATTAAGTAAGATAATATAAGCACAGTGTTTATGAAGCCCCATGACTATATATATGTATATATAGGACTTGAAAAAAGGTACTAGAGATACATATTTTTTTCTGATGTACATATTTTTGCATGTTTTCTTTCATTTACTCGAGAATATGAGGCAGTAAGTGTTTTGAAGTCTCTTCGTCTGCTTTCTTGCTATATTTTGATTTTTTGATTTTGAATTTTTTCATAGGTTAAGGTGATGGCTTTCTTGTATTTGCTCATCTTGGAATGAGCAGTTTCATGTGGGTTTCCTGTTTGTCCCAAATCAGTGAGAGCAAAAATTACTGTCCTGTTTGCCTGAGCCCTGTGGTGCCTCCCACGGCCCAGGCCCAGGGGTTTTGCCAGGAGCCTTCTTTCCACACCCTCAGCTGGTTTCCTCCAGAGCGTCCATCATGGGGCTGTGGCTTTTCCTGATTTCAGAGTCTTTGATATTTATCTTCACTTTTTTTCTGTAAGTGAATAAGAGAGAAGGTGTTTTGGGGTGTGATTTGTATAAGAATGTATGGTATTTTGATAAATGTGCGTCATTGTGCCATTTTTCTTTGGCTCTCCAGGATGCAGCAAAACCCTGCCTCAGCCCCTGGAATTTGTCGAGGCTAATCAATGGAAAATCTCCTTGGTCCATTCATGCGGCAGGCATGTCTGTTAGTCCAAATGATGGCAATTCTCTCACATCAAAGCTCTTGCTTCGTCAAAACATCCATCCAGCTTTGGAGCTGGAGACTCATTGGGAAAGAATTCTCATCTTGTCAGAGGTTCAGGAAGGACTGACATGAATCAATAGGCTGTTTCCTCATAATTCTGCATGATTTCAATGGTTTTTCATGGAATGAAACACCCTCTTAGACTCAGGAGGTTTAAATGAAAACATATACTGTTCATGGTTCGTACTTGACAGGATAATGGTTAGCTCCTCCTAAACACACGAGGGCTGCAGAAGCTGCTTCGAATCTGTGGGGGTCACCTAAGTCCCCAGTGAGGAGAGGCAGGAGGCTTGCTTTAATCAGACTTGGACTCTCCATCGTGCCTGGACCTGCATCTGATTTTCACTGTGAGAGCTTCTGCCTCCCAAGGAAAATGGAGGGTCCAAGTTCTTAATGTTAAAACACATTTCACACACACATCGATGTATTTACTTACACAGACACGCACTCGCACAGACACGCAGATGCACGCACATTCCTGGCCTCACCATGTGTGGGGCAGATTTCAACTCCTTCCTGACCCCCTCTGTGGTATGGGGCTGAGCTGGGTCATCTCTCTATTTATTTTTACTTGGAGGGATTCATTAATTAAACGTCCAACTTTGAGATCTGACCTATCAGGAGCTGTTCCTACAGCGCTAACCCATGGCTTTAATCTTCACCCTGGGCCTCTGTCAGCTATTCCTCAATCAGCAGAATTTGGGCAACGTCCTACAGCCTCTTTTATGCAGAGGGAGCAAAGGAGAAGTCAGGGTGTTCCCACCGTCCTGCAGGTGTCCCTCCTGGCTCTGGGATTGCATCTGCTCTCTGAGGACCCCTGCCCCGCCCAGAGAGGGGAGGCTGCACCCGCCACAGTGGCTGGGCCATTGAATCTGATGTTCCTGTTCAGTTTCCAGTGCTGGGTCCTGTGGGGATCTTCCTAGGGGTGTGTACATACCCTCCCCACTCTCCTTGCATACAGGCATGTGCATACAACTTCTGGCCTATGGGACCATGTCCAGCCTGGCCTGATGTTAAAGATCAGAAGGCAAGGCCCAGGTGGGCAAATGGACCCACGTGACTAGTGGTGGGGATGGACTGAAAGCCAGCTCTCCAGCCCCTGCCTTCCCTTCCCTTCCCATGCTGGAGCCTGCCCTCCCTCACCCAGGTTTTCCTCCCTCTCCTGGGTGAGTCTGTTCCCATTTTAAGAGCTGACTTGATAGGTAATGGAGGCTGGCTGGGTCCCTGGAGAAGGGTCACAGGAAGGCTCTGCCCAGGCCAGTTTTGGTTTGTCCTGCTCACCTGTCCTCTAGGGCCCCAGCTAAGGGCAACCCCAGTCCTCCAAGGTGACCCCAGCAGCAGCGACCGCTTTCCCCATGGTCCCCCTTCATCGGAGCCTGCCCTTTCACTGCAGAGCCCACAGGGACAAGCACATTTGCAAGGCCCTTCTAGAGGCAAGCTCTGCACCAGGCAGTCCTAGTGTCTCTTCTGATTCTCATGATAACCATTTGGGGAAACTCAGGCTGGGAACAGTTAACTGGTATGGTCAGTTGGTTCAAACGTAGGTGATACAGCTGGACCGGGGCTCTATGACCTTCTCTCTTCTCTTCTTTCTCCTCTGCAGGGACATGTTTGAAAAGTCTTAAGACAGGGACTTTGTACGTTAGTGTGTACCCAACTCCCCCCAGCTCACAAAGAGAGCCAGGTGGAGATGGGGTGGCGGAGAGGGTATGAGGTCAGCCACCCCTGCCCTTCTTGCTCATTTCCCCTCACCTTGGCTTAGATTCAAATGCTGGCACTGTTCTGGGTTGCTGTTCCTCATCCTCATAGTGAGTAGAGTAAGATAAAAGCCAGGAATTATTAATAATTTTAATCATTCACAAATCCAGTGACTTGTTAACAGCTAATCTGGTGATGTTGATAAGAGCTGTCTGGGTGTGTGGAGGGGTTGAAGTCTGATTGTAGTGATGGACAGTCTGGAGACATTGAGTACTGACAGCCATCCACAGCATTTGCTGTAAAGAGGCGTGATGCCATGGGTTGAGGGTGCTGGTGGAGGAAGAGGGTTGGAGAGGGGAAACCACCTCGTGCTTTCATGCTGCAGGGAGTGACAGCAATGGGAAGGACTGAAGGAGAGAAAGGGGACCTATCAGGAGATCGACCCTGGAGAGGTGTGCTGAGGGCTCTTAGGCCCGGGCTGGGGGTGATCGGGGGAAGAGCATGGACAGGTTGGAAGGCCCAAGGTATGGATGCAGACACCGGTGAGGGGTACATATTGGGAGTGGAGGGTCTGGCGGTTCTCTTCTAATGACTTCTCAGAAACCACTGAGAATAAGGAGCAGGGGAGACTGTCAGACATTTTGGAAAGAGGAGAAGGATGTTATTTTAGAGGGACATTTCGTGAACATGTGGCTGATACATTCCATGACAAAGACAAGTCATAATATGAATCTTATGGCTTGACTGGTAAATATATATGTATTATATAATAACAGAAGAAGCACATGACAAAAACACTAGGAATAATTATCTCAAAATGGTGGGATTGGGATTTACAAGTTGAAATGGAATGGTTGAAGAAACTATTTGGTTTGGGATAAAACAGGCAATGATTGTCTTAAAATATTTTAAAAATGTCACCTGAAGGAGGGATGTTGATTTTTATTGTTGTTTCTTTTGTTAATGGGAATGTGAGACTGATTACAACTGAAACAAACAAATAAAAAGGCAAAGAACTTTCTGTTAGCAAAATTGTCCATAAATGGGGTGGGCTGACTCAGATGGTTGTATGTGTTTTCTGCCACAGGAAGACCACTTGGCAGGATGAGATGGTGGCAGGACTTCATGTGCAGGATTGATGATGGTGTTGGTGACGATGATAGTGATGGTGGTGGTGAAGTTCATGATGATGGTGGTAGTGGTGGTGGTGATGGT
>NW_019154085.1:45222564-45506977 GCF_002288905.1 Enhydra lutris kenyoni
GGTGATGGTGGTGATGGTGGTGATGATGGTGATGGTGGTGATGGTAAAAATGGTGGTGATGATGGTGGTGATGGTGATAGTGGTGATGGTGGTGATGGTGTTAGTGATGGTGTTAGTAATGGGATGGTGGTGATGATGGTAGTGATGGTGGTGATGGTGATAGTGATGATGGCAGTGATGGTGGTGATGGTGATGATGGTGGTGGTGGTGATGGTGATCGTGGTGATGACGGTGCTGGTGGTGCTGGTGGTAATGGTGATGATGATAGTGGTGATGATGGTGATGGTGGTGGTGGTGTGATGACAATGGTGTGATGATGTGGATAACAATGATACAATCTTTTATGCTCACCTTATGCTGACCATGAATAAAACATTCCTCTTCATACCCAACTGGTACTTGTCTGACCCTCTGTGGAGGCACACAGACATTCTGTCAATCACCCAGAAGAGAATGAGGCCAAGAGAAGATGTCACTGCCGACCTAGAAGCAGAGCTGAAACTTGGCCCAGACCTTTCACTCTCCAGCCTGGTGCTCTGTCCTTTTTTGATCCAAGAGTAATGGCATCTTGTGGAAAACAAAGACATCTAGGAAGAAAGATATTTTTTCTGTAGCTCTCACTGCACAGGCTCATGTTTCTATGGGATCAGGAAGATTTGGCCACGGCCTGAGGCCCCAGGACCAGGAGAATGTGGGATGAGGAGCAGGTTTGCAGGAACCAAAGTGGGGAAGAGTGTTTGTGGGGACCAGTCTAGGATGAGGGTGGGACCTTTGTCCCTTTGTCTTGGGACCTTCCCCTCCTACAGGAGCAGGGGTCCTAGAGGTGACTGTATTTCCCCACGGCAGGAGAAGCCAGTCCCAAAACCCCCACCTGACATTCTGCCTACTTTCCATTTCTTAGCCCTCCCCTCCACCCACCCCAGATATGGATGCTTCTCTGGACTCCCTCCATCTCCAGCCTCTACTGCCCCACATTCATGTGGCTTCAGGTCCCAGACTCCAGCCCAGACCACCTTCCTGATCTCCAGACACCACCTGCCCTCTGCCTGGCACCCTACCACCTGTTTCAGTTACTTCCTGAACCAACCACACTGAGCCCTTCCCCCACCTGCTCTGTAACTTGGTGTGGACGGAGCTGAGGGTGTAGCTGTCACTTGTCCCCGGTAACCTGAATCCTGTTTATTCCTCCCTATTGGTTCTCAGAGCTGCCTCCACCTGCCATCTGCCGCAGGCCCCTCATGGCAGTTTCAGGCAGTGGCCTCTGCACTGGCTGTCCAGCCGGAGGCCCCCAGCTAGTGTGTGCCTCACACTTTCCAGGTGGGTTGCCCCTCCTGTTGTAAGCAGGACAGGCTCTGAGTGTGCTCGCTGAGAGCATGAATAAATGAGCAAGGGAATGGATGAGATGTCCAGGCTTGCGCGGGCTCCCCATGGCAGAGCTGGAATTTCCGTCACTCAGCAAGTGTCTGCTGGGTCCCCTTCAGGGCCCAGCTCTGTTTCAGAGCCAGGGTCCAGGCAGCCAACAAGACAAACACAGGCCCTGCTCACCTAGAGTCAGAGTGAAGATCTGCAGACTCGTCGTTGAGTGCTCTTCCTAAAATGCCGAGGAAAGGTCACCAGCTAACACAGTGCCGCAGGGCATCCTGCACCTTCGACTGGATGAGTAAAGCAGGGTTAAGGACGCAGGAGCCCAGCCATTCTGGGCTTTTGTTGACGTCAGAAGCTTCATCCTTCACCTCTTGTCTTCCAGCAGCCACTGCAAGAAGGGAGACAACAGGGCGGACCTGCTCCCTCTGGTGAGTGCAGGCCTGCAGGCTGCAGGGGAGAGCTGCTGAGTGCTCATGGAAGCACATCCGAGCTCCTGCTCCTGCCACATCCCCCTGCCTCCGCCCTGAAGCAATGGCTCAGTGGTCGGCACCTTGAGTATGAACGCTGGCCCCAAGCTGGAAAGCCCGCCTGGCTATTAAGCAATGGCACCAGACCTCTTTGTTTCTCTGCTTCTTCCAAAGTGGCAAAAGATCAAGGCCCCGAGCTTGAAATAACAAAAGGGAAATAGCTTGCAGGCGTGCATCTGGAGGCCAGAAGGGGTTTTAATAGCCCTGCTTAGGAGAGAGTTGGGGAGGGGCGCCGGTCCGGGCGCTGATTCCCAAACTCTTGCCTGTGGCTTCCCGCAGCCAAGGCAAGGGGCGGCGTCTGTCCCAGTGTCAGCAGCACTGGCCTGGCAGCGGGCCCCCTTCTCTGTTGCCTGGGAGGGTGGTGGCCTTCACAGCACCCACTGAGGTGCCCGCTGCCTTGTTGTTCTCACATTTCTCTGTCTCTGATGCCGTCACAGGGAACCTCAGGGGGAGCTCCGGGCCGGCTGGGTCCCCCGGGCCCCAGGGTTAATGAGGGTCTCCGGCAGGGTCGTGGCAGTCTGGCCAGGGTCCTGGGCTGACCTGTGTCTGTAATGATCCAGGATAAGGAAAGCCAGCTCCAGAGCACTGCGGACTCCCCTTGTGGGTAGATGAGACGGGCCTGCTCACGGGGTACCCCCACATGGCCACAATCAGCATGTTGGGGGTACAGTGGGGGTCTTACTGTGGACAATAGAGGCCTCTCTTTCTCTTGTTCAGCCCTAGATCGACAGTTTCTGGAGGGCTTTGCAGTGATGAGTTTGCACAGCACATGATTCTTCACGCTGAGGTCTTAAAATCAAAGAGAAGGGACCTCCCATTCTTGGGAAGCTGGGGTAAGTGGAGAGGGCCTCCTTGTTTACAACACTTGACACTGATTGCTCCCACAATGGACCCCTCTAACCAGGAGTGGGAGGAAACCCCCATGATGGGCCACAGCTTCTGCCCACACATACAGGGCCACTGACTGAGCACCTGCCATGTATCAGGCTTGGCCCACCCACTCAGGGGCACAGCCCTGTACCACCCGGCTCACATGGGTGTTCGCCACTATTATCCAGGAGAAACAGCTAGTGGTGGGAGAAGGTTGGCTAGTTGTTGGAGGTCATGCAGCTCAGAGACAGAGCTGAGGTTGAAATCCAAACCTTCCTGACAACCAATGCTTGGACTTTCCAGAACCCTTTGTTTTCTGAAATCTCAAGCAAATGAATTACTCAGCTTGGTCCAGATCCTTTCTTGCAGAGCATATTTCCCTGAAATACAGTTTGGATCTCATCACTTCCCACCTCCAATGCTGGCAAGAGCTTCCCTTTCTTGGCGGTTCTTTTGGCTGGCTCGAGTGACAGATGACCTGGGACGCTAAGGCTGCTCACGGACCCAGCCCTCCGTGGGAAGGCTGTGTGGCAGAGGGAGGCAGACGGATGGGAGTTATGTGTTCTCTGGCTTGATTGGACGGGTGAACCCAAGGAGCCAGCTGCCCAGGTTCCTGGGTATATGATGGGCTTGATGGCTTAGGGGAAAATGGTCACCGTGTCCTGTCCTAGAAGACCCAACCAGTAGAAGGTGCTGCAGCTGGGGAGACAAGAAGTGGGGCCTGAAACCACATCTTATCAATGGCACTCAAGCCTGTCTGGGCTGGGGCTCACCCTGGGTTTAGCAGAGCAAGATGCCTTCCAGGAGGGTGTGAGCTGGAATGGGGAAGACCCGCCATCCCAGCAGGAAACTCCCAGGAACTCAGAGAGAGGTAGAAACCCCAGTGCACTATCCGCTTTTCCTGCTGCCTCTTCCATCAGGGGCTCTTCCAGCTCTTTTGTCAGAAGGAGTTGTAGTCTAACAGAGAGAAGACAGAACCAGGAGGAGCCGGGTTGTCCATCCTTGATGTTGTGAGCTGCTCGACTGGATTGTTCCTTTGATACAGGAGGACTGTGGCTGCAGTTGCTGGTGTTCCTCCTGTGCCCAGGCCTGTAAGCTGGACCAGGGGCCAGGTCCCAGTGAGCATCCCGGATGTGCCTGAGAGCAGAGTGGGTCTTATCTGGCATTTTCTACCTCACCGGTCTCAAGGGCTGTCCTGGCATCAAGAACACTGCCTCTAAGATTCCATCTCCATCCCAGAGCTGGGTATGAGGTGGATGGGCTCCTGAGGAGCTTGTGTCCCTGCCCTCTTCTGCACTCTTCATCAGAAAGCTCTCACTTTTTGTTCTTCAAGTGGATTTGGCAAATCGCTTTGACCTTCCTTAGGAAGACTTTTGGTTCACATGCATCCTGATCTCTAGTTTGTTCGCTGCAAGCTTTCTGATAACTTCATTCTTCTTAGACACGTTCACCTAGAATAAGGCTCCTGGCCCTTTCATCCTGTGTGTCCAGAGTAGACACTGACCCAAGTGTGATTGGGTGACAAGCAACTTCACTAAACATATCCAACAACCTGCTAATTCTAGTTAGTTCATAGTCACCAATGCAGAGAGCCGGAGATGGAATCCTTGATACAGAGGAATTTAGCATTTGATAAGGGTGGCATTTCAAATGAGTAGGGAAAATGGAATACAAGATTTTGGATAAATGGTTATCCGCAGGGGAAATAATGTTATCTAAAAAGTAATACCTCCTCTATTCCATACGTAAAAGAAATTCCAGCTGGATTAAAGATTTGGTGTAAGCGAGGAAGACTGAATATTTTCAGAAGGAGGTAAAGGAGAATATTTTTGTGTTCTTTTTTTTTTTTAAGATTTTATTTATTTATTTGACAGACAGAGATCACAAGTAGAGAGGCACGCGGGTTGGGGGGGAGCAGGCTCCCTGCTGAGCAGAGAGCCCGATGCGGGCCTCGATCCCAGGACCCTGAGATCATGACCTGAGCCCAAGGCAGAGGCTTAACCCACTGAGCCACTCAGGTGCCCCTATTTTTGTGTTCTTCAGGAGGAGAGGATATTTTTAGGCAGGATATACAAATAATTGATATTAGGAACAAGCTAGAACCAACAGTAGTGTCTCAGAGGTTTAACACCATACGGATACATTTCTTCTTCAGGCTGCGTGTCTCTGTAGGTCAGCAGGGACTCTGCTCCACCCAGAAAGCCAGAGATCCAAGCTGACTGAGATTCTACCCTCTGGGATAGGATAGCAGGGAAGAGACTCCTGGAGAATGACACACGGGCTGTTCTATATGTTGGCCCATAGCACATGTGCTCAAAGGCCATTGGTCAGACCAGTCACGTGATCCTGCGAGAGTGTGGGACAGGGTGGGGAGCAGGCTGAATATTTATGGGCACTACTGTCCCTGCCCCAAACTCTATCCTAATACAATAAAACCTCAGATGAGATGGATGATTTTCTTGGGAATTGTAAATTAGCATTGACCTAAGAAGAAAGAATTCAAAAGAGACGTGTAGGAATAAATGGAAAACAACTCTTGAGAATTACCTTCAAGGACTGGGCTCCATCCCAAGTGGTTTTATTGGAAGGATATTGAATGTGTCTGTTGGGGGGAGAGGTGAGATGCTCTCGGAATCCACTGAAGACTGGGTGCCAGGTGTGGAATGAATAGAAGTCAAGGCTGGGAAGCAGGAGGCAGGAAGTGCTACAGCATGGTGTTAGGGGAGGGCATGGACCCCCACACCCGCCCTTTAGCTCCTGCAGCTCGAGTGAGGGTGCGTGCCACACTGTGCTACTTCTGTAATGGAAGCCGGTTGCCTGGGTTACCCTGTCATGGTTAATTTTGTGTGTCAACTAGACTGGGCCATGGTGCTCAGGTATTTGTTCAAGTCTTAATCTAGATACTTCCACGAAGGTGTTTTTGGATGAGATTAACATTTAAATCTGTGGATTCTGAGTGAAGCAGCTTGCCTTCCATAGTGTGGGTGGGCCTCATCCAATTGGCTGAACCCCTGAACTGAACAGAGACTGACCTCCCCTGAGCAAAGAGGAATTCTGCCAGCAGACAGCCTTTGGGACTCAGCTGTGCCCGTCTCTGGTCTCCAGCCTGCTGGTCTACCCTGTGGATTTTGGACTCGCACCTCCGCAATTACATGAGCCAATTCCTTAAAATAAATCTCTCTGTATATATACATCCTGTTGGGTCTCTGGAGAACCCTGACCAATACACCTCCCGACAGACCACAGGCAACAGGGGAGAGGCTGATTCCACACCAGAAAAGTGGGGCCATGTTACAGGCAGGGAGAATGCACACTCAGCAGCCAAAGAGTCTCCAAAGAGAGCAAAGAGAGAGACATACACCCCTGGGGTGTCAGGCTGTAGCAACTTTGCCAGAAGCATGGCGAGCTCGCAGTTCATCATGTGAAGCTAATGGAATCACGAGAAAAACATGATTAGGATGTTATTTATAACTGCACATATTTAAAGGTAAGGGGTCTTTCTGTTCATCACCAAGAATGGATATTCTTCAAAGCCTTTAGCTATCGGGCACCTACTGCGTCGGCAGCTTTCATCATCTTGCGCAATGAAGCATCATCTCTGTGCTGGGGTTGATGACCTTGAGGCCATCCCAGCAGCCCCCAGCAGTTGGGGGTGGGGCAGAGCTGATGTGTGAGTTTCCATGAGGCAGAAATGGACAAGATGGCTCCCTGGAGGTTAGGTGAGGACTCCAAGGCCAGACGACTGAAGACTGATGACTGCTTGAAGGAGTGAGGTTTGCAGAGAAAGGTGTTAAAAGATACGAGATTCACTTCAGGGCCTCCCCGACAGGTGCCCCGAGGCATCAGTCTCTTTAACTAGAGTAGCAGCGAGCAAGTTGTCGGTAGACGGGTCTCTCCTGACTGCTGAGCCAAACTGGAGCGGCCAGGCTGGTACTCGTTCCCTTTTTTGATCAGATTTTCTAGGCTCACTTCTCTCGTCCCCATCTCTCTGCTCTCAGGACACTGTGATATCTGGACGGGCCCACTAAAGACAGGGGGAAGGAGGGGCGATGAATCTAGGGAAGGAAGGAATGCAGAGAAGGGAAGACAGATGTGTGATAACACAGACTGATTTGTGTGCAAATTCAGTCGGCTGCGATCTATGAGTCAGGGGCTCTTACCATGCCCCAAATCAAAGCTGGGTAAATACTGCCACTTTTGTTTGCCTTGAAACTTAGCTGTCTGCAGGCGTGTTAGGAAACCACGGCAAAGGGCATTCCAAATGCATGTGGTGCTTTTGAGTTTATTTATTTGCCTCAATCTGTTCCAGTTACATTTGAGCATGGCGTGATTATCCATCTCACACTGACGGAAGACCACAGCCTGTGCGCAGGGAAGGGGTGGGGCTGGGGAAGGGTATTTCCTAGCTCCATCTAATTTAAAGCACCTTGAGCTGAGTGGTGCAGTGAAAAGGATGTGGCTAAAACAAATAAAAATCAGAGCAGGATCAAAGCACATGCACAAATCTATTCCTTCTGCAAGGAGCTTCTCTTTCCTGTTCCCTCTCTCCCCGGCCCCGGTTTTTCCCTTACTGGAGTCTCAGGGATTCTTTTGTGGCCAAGCTCCAGGATGTCTTGTCTCCTCAGAGTGCCCCCTTGGTGGTTTCATCTTTGATGGATGGGGCGAAGGCGCTGGCACCGCAGGCTTGAGGGAGATCTAAGGGCCCCGCTAATCTCCTGTGGGCATGGGAAATGCGGCTCCAAGCAGGTCAAAGACAGAGGTGTCAGGAAGGTGCTTGTTTGAAGTCCAGAGCCTGAGGACTCCAGAATGTGACTATAACTTGCAGCTCCCGCCTGCCTCCCCTGGCACTTCGGGCCCTGGTGGCCACTGGGTGCTGTTCCCCACGAGAGTCACATGGAGCCAGGGGCCCCCGAGCCACTGCCCTGCTCTGCCCCATACTCTCTGTCCTCGCCCCCGGAGTGTGGGGAAGCACGGCTCTGCTCAGGGCTGGACGGAGCGCATCTGGCCAGGCCTCGGGTTCTTGGGCTTCCCACTGGCCTGGGACCTGCACAGGTGATCCCAGGCAGCAGGTGCCTTAGCTCCCCCAACACATGTGTCTCACCGCACGCCCATCCCCTTACACAAACCCCACACACCTCCCCCACATTACCCCAGAAACCCCACACACCGCCCCCACATTACCCCACAAACACCACTCCCATCCCTTCTCCGAAATCACACTACAACCCCCACCTGCACTGTACCCACACTCCACATACCCCCACATACTGCCCCCCACCCGCATGACACACATGCTCCTGTGTGTGTGAAGTCAAGATGGGGGAACTTGGTTCGAGCAAAAGGATGCTTTACCCTTTCTGTCCCTTTCCCTCAGCCTCCTGGTTGGACTGTCCTGGAAGGCTCTCTGGTCACGGGCAGGCCACCAGTAGCTCAAGCCGCGCACAATCCTGAAGAGAGACCATCTTCTGCGTCTCATGTGTGATGTGTGTGTGTGTATGTGCATGTGGCATGTGTGTGGTGTGGGCGTGTGTGTGGTGTGGGCTTGTTTGTGGCACGTGTGTGTGGTGTGTGTGTATGTGTGTGGTGTGTGTGTGTGTGGCATGTGGAATGAGCATGCGTCCCTCCAATGTGGGGAGAGGCATGAGGGGGTGCACAGTGCGGCGAGCTGTTGTCGGGTTGTTTCCTCAACAGCACCAGCAGCTGGACGTGAGCGCCGACTAAGGCTACCCTGACACGGGCCTAATGAAGGTGGCCCGGTAGCACATGCCGTGGAAGGTCTGAATTGAGCTGAGGGAAGTGGCCATCTTGTCACGCTAACATGTGTTTGAAGACAGGGCTGTGTGTGCCTCCCGCACTAACGGGACCAACCAACCCTCTCTTTCCTGTGGAGCCCTGGGAAGGAAAAGAGGTTTGAAGATAAAAAATGGCAACTGAATTAAGTCTCAGAAACCATATAGTCAAGCCCCTCCATCTCACGGATCCGAAACAGTCCAGTAACCTGGCCGGGAGGCCCCACATTTGCCCTGTCCAGCAGATCTGACCGACCACGGGCGCCGCTCCTAAGTGGGGCTCTACCCCTTGCTGGGACCCTGCCTGTGCTCTCGTCCCCTTTGCCTGGAAAGCCCATCTCCCCAGCCCCACCGACCATTCATCTGGGAAAACTCTGGCCTTGAACTGTGGTGACCTAACCTACCATTCCCACTATACTGGGCGGGGCCCATGCTGTGTACCGGTGCGTCCTGGTACCAGTTGGAGCAGTGTCCTGCACGCTCAGGCGCCACTGTATATGGCACCCTGGTGCTCAGGGCCAGGTGGTGCCCGTCCACTTGTCTGCCTCCGCCAGACAGAGACACCCGCTCACCCCTTACTTCCGTACCTCGTCCACACAAGCCCCCACAAAACGGCAGCAGATAAAGGTGTGATTGAACAGCTTGCGGAGGGATGTCTGCAGGGACCTGGGACAGTCTCTAATAGCTCAGAGAGGATGCGCCTGCCAGGGCTCTGAACCCACCGCCGGGGCTGCGTCTTACAGTGCTGTTTACCATTCGGGCTTTGGACTTACTTCCCGTGCGTGTGTGTTCTCAGTCCGACAACAGCTACTAGTGATCTGTTCTCACAACTGGAAGGGGGACCGCAATAGAAAGCTGAAGATGTGCATCACTCAAGAAGGAAAGGCCGGCGAGAAGCAGAGCCTGATGAAACATAAAATTCCGTTCGAATAACGGTGGTGAGTGTGGTTGCTCACCAGGACCTAAGCTTTGCCCCGATCCCTGATCTAGTGTGTGCTCACACCAGGAAAACTGAGTTCAAAGCAAGAATATTAAACTGCTTCAGGAGGGTTCCTTTATACTGATGAAGGGTCAACACACAATAAAGTTATACGTTTTCCTAAAATCGTGGATAGTACAATAACCGTATTTATTTGAAAAAGGATGGAAGCTACAAGAAGAAACGTTCACAAATGCATTTGTGAGAAACTTGACCAGTCATCTCTTAGTCCTTGATTGATGGTGTGGACCAAAGGGAAGTGGGCTCGGTGGGTTATTAATTACTCTGCGCTATACAGAGAGAAGGTCAGGTCAAGTTAAAGTCATCTGAAATGTCCACTGGCATGTCTGAGATCCGATTTTGTTTTCCCCTGGTCCTTTGCTGCCTGCCATACCAGTGCCCCTGCTCAGGCTGGGTCTGTCTGCTCAGCGTCTGGCAGCCCCAGATGTGAGTCAGCAGCCTCTGCCGAGTGTGGCCCCACAGCCCCCTTGCTGTCCCTCTATTTCAGGTGTGCCGGTGAGGACCCAGGGGTGGGGTGGGGTGTGGCCAGTCCTGCTTTTCCTGCTGACACAAACCCTTTGGTTTCCCTTCCCTGCTCAGTGGGGCTGATGGCTCCACAGGCAGTTTGTGGTCCTGATGGCCAGGCTCCAGAACCCAGACCACCCCCCCCACCCAGAAATTCTGTGCAGGGGATTCAGTATTTAGAAAGGCAGTGTCTGGCCTTCCCTTCCCCGTGGACGGGCAAATGCCCCTGCTCCTGAGAGAGGTGCTCCTCCTTGCCCCACCCCCAGCCCTGCCCACTGGTCTCTGCACTCAGTGCCCGACAAGTCAGCTACTGCAGAAGGGTATCAGGGAAGTGAATAATAGATGAATCCAAAAGTCAGTCTCATAACCGTACGCAGCAGACAAGGGCCCCTGTAAATACTAAATGGCTGAGATACTACTACAGATGTTGTGAAAATACAAATGAAAGAACAAATTAGAAACAGAGCAGGGACTTCTTGCGAATTAAAACAATCATCTCCTGGATAAAAGAGAAAAATCAAGTCAGCAATGACAAAATATTTAGAAAAGAATGAAAGAGGAAGGTTACACGTGCGGGCTCATTGGTTGTAGCTTGCACTATCCTGAGAAGATAAGTTTACAGTTTTGAAATTGTCAAAAGAAATTAATTAAAGAAATTATTCAAAAGGAAAAAACCCCAACAAACCCAAGGAAACAGGATGAAGGGATAATAGCAGCGGTAACTACTTAGAAAACAGAACATAATAGAATTGATCAATGAAACCACAGTCTGACTTTTTAGAAAAATAGAATAAATTACTAGCCAGCTGATCAAGGAAAATACAAGAAAACATGGATGTGCCCCATGAAAACAGGCTCAGAGAAACCAGCATGGGACGGGAATAATTCCTACAGCTCTACACGAAGCGTTTGAAAGTGGGGCTGGAGAAAGAATTTTCTGGAAAAGTGTATGTTATGAAAATTAATTGAAGAAGGGGTAGAATACTTAAGGGCGCCAACACCTACAGATACTGTAGAAAGCTGGAAAAGCATCGCAGCAACAAAGTGTGTATGGCTTGTGCACGGGTGCGTGAATGTGGTGTGTATGTGTGTTATGTGTATATGTGTGTGTGTGCGCGGTGCATGTGTGCACGTGTGAACTGAGAATGTGGTATGTTGTGTGTCTATATGTGTGTGAGGGTGAGTGTGAGCTCCTCTCTGCTTCGGCCTCCTGTAATGTCCCTCAGGCTCCCCAAGCTCCTCCAAGTGCCAACGGCAGTAATAAGGGAGGGAAGCTGCAGGTGTGCGGAGGACGGGCCCCGCTCTGTGGGCCGTGGCACCCACCACCCACCCACCACCGCAGGTGCCCTACACTGGACTCCGTCCTTCCCTGGCCACTCAGTGTTGTGCAGCCCCCAGGGCTTCCTGCTTTCTGCCATCTGAGGGAGAGTAGGAGAAGGGGGCAGCAGGTGGGGGACTCCATGCCCTCCTCCCCTCCCCTTCCCTCCAGGGAGGATGGCTGCCTGGCAGCGGGGCGTGGTCAGCACATGGTTCCCACCTGTCCACCCGCAGGGTTGCACGTGGCTGACACCCGCAAGACATCTTGCCAGGGTCAAGCTCCCAGTATGCAGGGCCCCCCACCCCGGGAACTGCGAGGTGGGTGGGGAGGCCTGGCCCTCGGACACCCCCTGTTCCAAGCTCCCCGCAGGGCTGGACAGATGGCCTTTGTCAGGTCTGTGACTCAGGGCCACTTCACCTTCTGCCTGCTCACAGAGTTGTTCCCCAATAAACACCTCCGCTGAGCTTTGCCTCGGCTTCTGCTTGGGAAGGACCCCCACTGAGATGCGCGGCCCTCTCTCTAGGTCCTCTTAGCTACCTGGGCCGACAGCGGCATCCCCCAGCTGTTGCCAGCTCTAGAGCTATCGTAACCAGTTTCTTTAAACTTCCTGCTTATATTTTTGTAAATAGTTCCTTAAAAGAATGCTTCTCCAGTTACTCAGGCTGAGAGGGCCTCCGTCACCTGCCAGGCCCCTGCCTGCTAGAAGGCCTAGATATGATAGGGCCCGCTTGCTAGGCAAGAGTGGCATAAGGGCAGGCCCCCTCGGCAACCTCTGTCCCCACCATTGGAACTGCTGGCCCTCAGACCCTTTGAGAGAAATTCTGGAGCTGTCACCGTTGACAAAGGACTTCCTGTAAATGGGAAGGACTTCCAGCTTCAGATGCAGGACTGGACATGGGGGTTCATGCTGCCTCTTCTGAATTCCACTAAACTGGGGAATGATGGAGGACAAGACAAAAGAAAAGGGACATCAGCTGCGAGAGATGTTGGTGACATCGTGAAGCTGGAGGTGGAGGGACGAGTGTGAGTGGTGAGGGCGGGACAGGCGGCAGACTGCGTCCGCAGGGTGGGAGCAAGTCCATCAGCAGCTGAGCCTTGGGGTCCTGGGCCGGGACGGCTTGTGGCCCTGGTGCAGGGTGGGTCAGAAAGGACAAGGACAGGGAGGAGGGGTTCCTCCTAGCCCCTCATCTCCAGCCTCTTGCCAGGGACAGGGGCATTAGGGGAAGTTTGCAAAGTGGGTGGTGACAACTCCAGCCCCTGGTTCTGCTCAGCCTCCAGCCAGGATGTCCTGGAATGGTCAGCATCTCTCGCTGTGTCCCAGGGTCCCCACTGTCAGGCACATCCCAGGGGGACACTTTGCTCGTGGTTCTCTCTCAGAGGACTGACCCCCAGCAGAAGGCAGGTGTGGGTTGGCGCTTTCTGCTTCTCTCTTTCCTTCCCTGCTGCCCTCTTTTTAAAAAAAAGGTGCACGTGGGGAGGGGAAGGGGAGAAAGGAAGATGTTCAGCCCAGAATGTCCCTGTAGAAAGGACACAGGGGGCACAGGACAGCTGGCAGCTGGTCCCACAGGAGGTGTCTCCCTGCCGTCCCACATAGCAGGACAGGGGCAGAGAAAGGTGCACGGCTGTCCCTGTAGCTGTGTCCTGGGGACAGGGATGGGGGTGTTTGAGCTAGTCCCAACAAAGGCTTCCCCCACCCCCAGAGTTCCTTCCTGTGCCTGGGGCTGAATGCTGGCTTGTCGGGTGCTGTTGCAGGAGGAGAGGCCCTTGCAATGCCGGCCTCGGGGTTCGTAAGTCAACTCCTAAAAGTTGCTCTTTGGGGGCGGACGCAGCAGAATGCTGGGTGGGAAGAGGCCTCAAATGCATGTGTGCTTAACAAAGTATGTCTCTATCATGTTTCGTTTCCTGCTTTTGGGAAGGCTGCGAGGCAAGTGGGGCCATGTCAAGGCCCTGCAGAAAGACAAGACCCTTGCTCGGTGCCCCCCAGCCTGATGGAAGAGCTTTGGTCTGTACATCGGTGGTTCTGGGTTGAGGAGGAAGGTGGTCAGAAACAGGAGGCACAGGGACAGCATTCTGTGGGTGCATGGAGTAGGCTTCCCAAAGGGCCCCTGGGAGCGGGGCAGTGTCACCAGCTCGCCCTGGTGTGTCTGGGACTTTATTGGTTTTAAAACTGGAAGTCTCATGTTTAGGGGACACCCTCTGCCCAGTCGGTCACCATGGTTGCCCTGGGACTGGTTGGGGGTGCTCTCTGAGGAGGGGTCCTCCTGGGCTGGGTGTGTGGGGTGGGTTGGGGGTGGGCTGTACTTCCAGAAGGGGAAGAACAGGCTGAGGGACAGGGCGGATAGGGTCCTGGAGGGCTTCTGGCTTGAACTTGACTTCATTAAACCTTAGATAAATCAGGTTTAGAGTTCCCTCTTTGGCTTGGGGTAGAGTGAGCCCTTGGCTACTTACATGGGTTTCAATGTGTGTTTTATGGAATTCGATTCTTGGGTAACCTGTCTGGCCTCATGCTGCTTGGCCTGGTGGAGCGGGCTCTCCCGGGTGCAGAGCTGGGAGTATGCCACCAGAATCTGGACCTCGGTTTCCTCCAGTGTGGGATGGGGCCTGGATTCTGTGCTCCCAGGCACTGTCCAATCCAGCCCTTTCTGACTATTGTGCTGGGTGCCCTCGCAGCTGGGGTCACCCGGGCTCCACCGCCTGGGCAGAACCAGGGCTCCGATTAGCATTGGGCCCGGCACACGGCAGCCGGGCAGGCGTCTGGCCTTCCTTCCACTTGCCTCTCATTTTATGTCCAAGGTGCTGCCTGGACTCTCAGTCCTGGAACTGGCTGCCTTCTTGTCCTCTTGTCCTGGCCAGCCTTGGTTCCCTGTGTGTCCCCTCACTTCACTGGCTAGTGGGAGTCTTCCTGGGACCCTGGGTGCCCCCAGGCCCTGGGGGGGTCCTGCCCCTACATCCCACTCTGGAAGCCTGCCTCCTGCACCAGGCTGCGGGCTCCCCTCCCATGACCTGTCCTTCTGGGGAGCCCGGCCCTGCTCCAGGTGAGCTGAGCAGGCTTTCCTCAAGGGCTATTAACCCACAGAGGAAAAAAAAAATGTGGAGGATGGCGGAAATAAGGTGAGGTTAACTTAGGGTTTAGCTGTTCTTTTAGAGATTATCTCAACTGTTTTTCTCATCTGCTTTTCAAATTAGGAACAGGAGGTACTGAAATCATGTCAGATGTTACCCACAGGGCGAGGATTAGGCAAGCTGGTTGGGACTAGGCGCGGGTTTACCGCGCGCTGCTAAATGCGTCCTTGCATTTCGTTTCTGGCCGCAGGGAGAGGCAGCGAGGGGAACCGAGCGCCCAGCCATCATCCCTGAGCACCCCGGGCCGCTGAGAGAGAAAGCAGAGCAGAAACCCCCGGGGAGCGTGCCCGTGTCAGCACGGCCATAGGGAGAGTCACACGAGGAACATGCTTTAAATCCATTACGCTAAGTGCTTTGGGCTTTATGTGCTATGGGACTCTCAGTCCGGGAAAAAACCTTTTAATAAGTCATTATTAAAACCATTTGCCTTTCGACTGTTTGCATATATGATTCTTGAAATATCTCCCTCCTAATTGTCCAGGATATTGACATTCAGCAGAGCTCCGTCTCCGTCGAGGCCGCGGCCCTGTCGTAAAGCTGCCACGGCGAGTTGGCGGGGCTCAGGCCGGCATGGAGGACTGCAGTGCTGGGGCTTCGGGGGGGCCCCCACTTCCGCTGCTCAGGGCCTGCCTGGGAGGGGAAAGGTGGTTCCAGCCCCCCTTCCAGACCCGGAGGGTCAGGAGCTGCAAAGCACCCACGCGAGGCTGCAGGGAAAGTTCCTGGAAAGTCCTAGTGTGTCTCATTCCAGCAGGGGGTCTCCACAGAAGACAGGAAGTGGGGGGAGCTAAAGAAGGCAGACTGCACCTTTGCCATGTTGTCCTGTAGCTGTGGACCCCAGTCCTCCTGGGGCTGCTGGGAGACAGTGCTTTCAGGCTACACGGAGTCAGGTTGGCAGTCCGCACCCCTGATGGCAAAGGCCACCTGCTGGGGCCTCTGGCACCTCTGGTGCATGGAGGTGCTCGGCCACATTGTTACAGTGGGAGAGGTGTGGTCCCCGCTCTGAGGAGCCACGGTCTCAGCCTCAGAGGGAGCCGGACGTTTCTACATGGGGTTACATGATGATTTACTGGTGAATGAGAAAGGACCAGGAAAGGTCACAGGGGTGAGGAGGGGAAACAGGGGTGCTCTCTCTGGGGACTGGCCAGAGGGAGAAGGGGCGTCCAGGGAGGTGAAGGAAGAATGCTGGAGGTTGAGTGAACCAAGGGACCAAGAGCTTGGTGGAGTCCAATAAGTGAAGAAAGGCCAGAGGGGTGGGGGGCAGTGGAGGACAGGCTCAGGGTGGTGAGAGATGAGACCCAAGTGCTTGGCAGGGGACAGAGTGTGAAGGCCCCTCTAGGAATGTCGCACTTAAGAACAACCAAGAGATGATGGCTCGGTCATATTCATGTTCGATGGGCTCCTGCTGACTCCAGCGTGCTGCATCCAGTCGGCTGAGCAGACCAGACAGAAGGCTACTGCACTGGTCCAAACCTCCTGTGGATCTTGAGAGGGGCACAGAACATCCTTGAAGGGCAGAGGAGCAAACACCCATCTTGGTCAGTCCCTTCTTCGAAGATGAATAAACAGGTGGAGAATCCAACAGGGGACCTGTCATGTGAACGCTTAGCTCACAGAACCTTGAAGATAAGGAGAAAGCAGGTGTCTCTGAAAATACCAATACTTTGTCTCATGTAGTTTCCCTCATCTTGGATTCTACCTGGAGGGTATTCCATTTTCATTTTAAGAGCAGTTACCACTGTGCTTCCTCAAAGGCCAGAATACTTCACATTTCCACCAGCAGTATAGCAGAGAACATTTTCACCACATCTCTACCTGTAAAGTGTTTTCAAGTTTTTTCTATTTTTGTGATCTGAAGGGTAGAGTGGTACCTCTTTGTGGTTCTGATTTGCACTTCCCTGACTTCTGGTGACTTTGAGCCTCTTCTCATGTTTGCTGGGCATTCATTCATTTGCTCCAACTCCCTTCTTTTGCCCATTTATATCTTCTGTCTACTTTTCTATTGGGTATTTGGCTTTTTCTTATGAGTTGATGCTTATTGTATATTTTAGGCATTTCTCTGTTATTGGTCATCTCTGTTAAAATATATTTTGGGGCGCCTGGGTGGCTCAGTTGGTTAAGCGAGTGGCTTTGGTTCAGGTCATGATCCTGGAGTCCCAGGATCAAGTCCCACATCGGGGTCCCAGCTCCATGGGGAGTCTGCTTCTCCCTCTGACCTTCTCCCCTCTCATGCTCTCTCTCTCTCAAATAAATAAATAAAATCTTTAAAAAAATAAAAATATATTTTGCAGATTTCTTATTTCTATTTTTTTTTGGTATCTTTGGCCATATAGATATATACACACATATATATATTTTTAAAGTGAGCTTAAACTTTCAAGAGAAAGTTTAATAATCCACATATCATAAATGCTTGGCTTGGTGAATTTTGACAAGGTAAATAAGCCCGTGTAATCCAGACTACGTCTAGACTATCCGATTGAGACATCAAATGCTCCTAGGAGGTCAGACACCTCCCTCTGTGCATCCAGGTCCACCCCTCGCTCCCAGGTGCCCACAGCCATTCTGCCGGCTTTGGGTAAGTGAGTCCTCACACTCGTGCTCTCCTCGGACGAGGAAAGTAGCACGGCCGCTTACAGGATCGAGAAAGTAGAGTGAATTCCAGAGAAGAAAATGCTGGTTACTGTCTGGGGTTTGATGCCCTTTTGACAGTCATTGGCCATTTTGATGTTTTTCTTCGGTGAATTCCAGTGAGGACTCTAATGCATTTTCTCTTGGAAACTTGCCTTTTACAAAAATAACTGCGTCAGAACACACTTTCCAGGGTAAGGATATGAACCCTCGGTCATCCTCATTGCCCATAGTTTTCTTGATTCATTGTTTGCTCAGTTTTATCGTTTGAGGTACAGATACTCATACATTTTAGGTGAAAATTCCCTTTTCAGACTTTAAGAGATCCTACTTAACTTACCACGAAGTCAGTTAAATATGCAACTGTATTTTCTTTTAAAAACAGTTATGGCTTCTTTTTTTACACTTAGCTTTTCGATCTGTTCGGAACTATTTCGGGATGTGGTTTGGAGTGAGGCTCTGACTTGGATTTTTTCTCAAGGAGGCAATTTCTGAAGCACCTGTAGTGGACAGTTCGTGTGCTCTGCCTTCCAGTCGGGGACACTTCTGTGCGGACGTCATCGCCGTCTCCTGCTGCGCGTTTGAAGACCCTGCAGGGCAGACAGCTGTCAGTGCTCCTCTGTCCCAGAAGTCTCAGTTTTTATTCCCATCAGTTTATCCTTTCAGATCATCTTTGGGGCCATTGAGTCAAATCTTTGCAGGAGGATTAAACTCAAAATAATTTGAGACAATCTGGCTTATTACAGGATAGCTTCTCAGAAACACAACATATCTCCCCAGAGACTTGTCGCTACTCTGAGTGCCAAGGCAAGATCCTACTCGTTGGTTTTATCCTCAGAAATGGACACAGCCCTGGCACGTTGCAGGACTTACACGCAGCTCACGCATGGGTAATGTAGGAGCGTGTCAGGAGCTGATGCCCTGAGCTGTCCCTCTGTCCCTTTGTCCTTCCAGGAGGCTGGGTGTTTCCTTCATTCCCTGTGGGTTTCGGGCAGCATGCTCCTGAGCTCCAGGCGCCTGGGACTACCTGGGACCCTTCCAGGGCTAAAAGGAGGCTCCCGGCCCACGGTAGCCCAAAGAGCTCCACTGTACCTTATTCTGTATATTAGGCTGCTATAAAATATTTCATCTTACAAAGGATTCCTCTGCTAAAAAATGTTTGAAAACTGTACCTTAGGGCCAGAGGCTAACCCTTCAATAGTGAGATCGAGTCCGCAGATTGAGGAAGGGAGGTATGTGGACGCTGGGAGCTTTTCTGGCAACCCACCGACCATGACGTGGGTGGCCTTAGGAGCCCCTTATACATAAAACCCAAGTGACGCTGAGCTGTTTTAAAGGGAAAAGGGAACAATGTAAGTGGAAGTGATCACGAAGCGTCTCTTTTTATCCAGAACATTCCAGCCGAGCAGCCTCCCATCGCATGGAGGCAGCCACGGTGGGCCCGTGGTCTGGACGGCGTGAGGTCACCCAGAGGGCTCCCCCGCCAGCCAGCGTTGCTGGAGACCCCGGCTGCCCTTCTCCAGATGCAGCTGATGGAGGACATTCTCTCTGTGACGGCATCGGAGAGCTTGAGTTTCCTGCACAGCCGGGCCGGCTCGCTAGCCGTGCTTGATTCCTTTTCCTTCTGCCAAAGGAATTCCCACTTTATCTGCCATTGGGGCGGAGCTCATTTCCAGCGAGGCATTTCCGAGGGCTGAGCCCGGCAGGCCCCATGGGCGTTGTCGGGTCCTGCTGGCGAAGGGGAGGCTGCCGTTTCTCTCTCCCCTTCTCCCGTACTGATAGCAATGCCCGTGGCCTCTTACGATTTCTCCAGAGAAATGGAAATTGCAGCTCAGGGTCTTAAAACAGGGTCCTTTGATCTACACGGTCCAGGAAATAAAACACCTTGGCAGTTCTGGAGTCCAGACAGGGACGCGTTTTCAGGGAGTCCCTGTGCCGCGCTTGTCCAGAGCGGCACCCCCAGTCCTAACGGGCGCGGTGAGGCCCCTCGTGTGTGCAGCCGGGTCCTGTTTGGTGTCCACAGCTGTCGGCAGACGGTTCCGTGGCCCCCGCGGACGCGTGTCCTGATGCTGAGTTGCCAAGACTGTTGTCCCCTCCCCCCCTCTTCCTGATCAAGGCCACCCTCCCCCACACGGCAGCCCTGCTTGTTGCCTGAAACGGCTATGCAGTGAGAAGGCCCCTCCTGGGTCCGTGGCATGGGCAGCTGGGTCTGGGGCTGCTTCCCGGGGTCTGGCCCTCTGGGGGAACAAGGCCCAGCCAGGTCTCAGTAGGGCTTCTCCCGACAGCATGTCCTAGTCCCCTGAAGACAGAGTCTGGTGCAGGGCACCCCCAGGCATCTGTGTGGGTCAGGTAGGAGGTATCTGGCTGAGAAGGACAGACTTGTGTCCCCCCTGCCCCGAGAGGAATAAGTCCCTGGACCTCAAGCTTGACTGCCTTTGGAGACGGGGCCTTTAAAGAGGTAGTGAGTTAAAAATGAAGTTTTTCGGGTGCATCCTGACCCAGTCTGACTGGTGTCCTTGTAAGGAAAGGGGACTAGGACACAGACAGATACAGAGGGAAGGCCCTGTGGCCACCCTGGGTGGAGACAGCCATCTACTAGCCAAGGAGCCAGGCCTTGGAAGAAACCAGTGGGGACCTTGGTCTTGGGCGCCTGGTCTCCAGAGGAGCAAGGAGCTGAGTTTCTGCTGTGAACAGCCTGGTGCATGGTACTTTGCTGTGGCTGCCCGAGCAGACAAGCCCACTGGCCACCTGGCCCTCGAGGTGTCCTTTGGTTTCTGAATGCGACAGATGGCTCTTTGAGATTTTCTGACTCCGCCCGGTGGTGTGGGTGGCGTGGGAAGCAGGGATGGCGTGCTCACAGCAGCTACGGGGATTGTAGAACGGACCCCACGTAGGGGCTGGGTCCACACACAGCATGCAGGGGGCCGTGGGCCCAGCCTGGGAGGGTGGGACCGACTGGCTGGGGGGACACCCTGGACACAGATGAGATGAACCTCCGGGGAGGGTCGCTGCCACTCCAGGGGACACGTGCTAGGGTCCACCGTCCCCCCTGGGCTGACAAGATCCCCTCCGCCTTCCTCGTTGAGACCAGGACCTCCCTGGGTGGTGTGTGTCTGTGAGGGGCTCCAGCAAGCGGAGTTAAAACCCTTGTTGGCAGGAAGACTCATTTCCTGTGCGTTGGGAACAATATTCTCAGAGGCCACACACATGAAGTGTAAGAAGTGACTATTTTATTGGGCATCTCCACTTTGTGAAAAATTCGTTGAGCTCCACACTTACCATATGCACACTTTTCTGTCTGTGTAGTAGGCCTTAATAAAAAGTTTTGAAAAGGGCTTTATATATTTTTTTAAATAACCAAACCTATTTTCAGAACCAAGGCTATGCATCGCCTGATAACAGAAATGAAAGATAATGTTTTCCAGATCAACCCAGTTGTCTAGATGGCCAATTCAGGGATTCCTCCTCCCATGTCCCAGGGCCAGGTCTGGGCTTGGTGGGGGCAGGGGTGGGCTGCCGGGCACGGGTATGGGGAGGTGTCCCACCTGACTTTCCTGGTCTCTGCCTCGGCCTCTGCCTGCTGGCATTGATCCTGCCTGGGCTGCGGTCAATCCCACGGATGGTACGGGCACTGGCCTCACCCGCCCAGGGGTCAGGCCTCTCATGCTCACCTGTGACCTCCAATGAGTCAGAGCTGCTGATGGGGTGCCTCCGAGCTTGGCTGAGCTATAGCCAGTTTGAAAGCTTCTCCTGAAGGGAAGGCATGGTGGATGGAGGGAATGTGGGGATGGAGCTGAGAGCTAGAGGGGTCAGTCAACAGGGGTCACAGGGACAGGCTGCGCCAGCAGTACCCAGGGCGAGCATGGAGACAAAGGTCGGGAGGAAGATGCCAGTGAGGTTTCCAATAACCCCTTCTCCCTGCCTCCTACCCCCAGAGGACCAGGGTTGCAGTGTGGGGACAGGTGCGAGAGAATGCAGGGGAGGGGTTGGAGGGGAAGCAGACTCTTGCCTGCTCTGCCAGGCTGGTGGGGGACTTTATGGGTCTGGCCTGAGCTGTAGACAGGACAGAAGTTCAAGTTCTAATTTTGATTAGACCTGAGTAGGCAGGAAAGGAGATCCCACAGTGTGGTGAGAGGACAGTGGTGGGAGGTCGGGCTGGCACTTCCTGGGTCAGTCCTTCCCGAGTCTGGAGGGATCTGAGCCTCCATGCTGGTCTGCTGGGCTCCTGGCCTGCTGGGATCTAGGCTCAGAGACCTCTACTGACCATCTGGCCTCTGAAGTCCAGAGGGGACTCTTGGAGCCCTGCAGGCGGGCCTCCCAGCTCATGCTGCTCCCTGGTCTCCTGTGCCCATCGTGGTCTGTACTTAACACTGCAGCCACCCACTATTGCCCCCCACCCGACAATGTGCTCACTGCAGCACGTGAGCGTGAGGACCTTCCTGAGAACTAAAGATGGCTTGTGTCACTGCAGGCCCTGTGGCAGGCTCCTCCAGCATCCCTTTGCTGTCCCAGGGCTCCTGGGGCTCCCCGCTTGTCCCACGCCCTGGATGTCTTGCTGACGTCAAGGTAGGCAAGCGGTGCATGGTGGAGGAGGAGCCCGATGGCCCTCTCCCTGGCCGGTGGTCCCCAGGTCCGGTCTGCAGGACCCCTCTTACCTCTAGCTCCCGGCTTGGGGGTTCACGATCTATCATCCAAGGAAGCGGCCAGGCTCTGCTCTCAGTGGACCTGGTGGAAGTCCTCATGCTTCTTATAGGTGGGCCTGGAGGATGCCTGGTGCCTGAGCCCCTGCTGCCCACACCCCACAGCCTCTGGGGTCCTGGTATGGCTGCTTTGCTCACCTGGGGCCCCCTGGGCTGCCTTTCCACACCCCACTTTATTCTGACCTCCTAGGGTTCTACGGGGAGCCCCTGAGACCTGCCCTGGCTTTGCCCTTCTCTGCAACAGGTAGGGGAGGGGCTCTACCAGGGGCTGAGACCTCCCCTGGGGGGCAGATGACAAGACCAGACTCTCGACACAGTTGCACGTTTGGCCTCCCGATTCTTTAATCCTTGCTAAATCACTTACAAAACCAGCCACTCTCCCGAGCACAGTGGAAATGAAACAGACTTTGGAGACAGAAGAATTGACCTATAATCCCAACTTTCCCACTTTCCTGCTGTGTTAGCTGGCACAAGTTACTTGGTCTCTCCGAGCCTGTCTCTGCATTCGCAGAGGGAAACGATAGGACCTGCATCACAGAGGAGCTGGGAGGATGACACTTGATCGCAAGGCGAAGCCCTGGGCCAGGACTGGGGACACATGGAGGCAGCGTGGGCACGGGCGTCCTCATCGCTACCAGAAGCAGGGGTTTAAGTGTGCACCGGGCTGCTCTTGGGTCTTCAAGGAAAATAACAACGTGGGGGGCATTCGCCCTCAACGCATAATTTCTTCTCTGCAGAAACAGCGTGTGGAGCCAAACGGAGGGAGACCTCCCTTTCCAGAAGCATGTCATTGAGCCGCAGCTCCCCGCCTGGCGCTGCTGGCCTCCCATGGAGCGCCCCCCTTCAGAGCCTGCCTCGCCCCCCACTTCCCCACCGACCACGCACTCGAGGGGGAGGAAGCCAGTGCAGTTAGTGGTAAGACTTTCTTTTTGGAAAAGTAAGAATTATGGGGAATGACATTAATTTAAAAGCTTTTAAGGAGCCAATTCACCTGTGAAAGTGCTCCCCAGGTGAGAGCCTTCCTGTGCGGAAAGCAGCCCGGTCTTTAAAAGGATTTTAATTAATGTTGCTGAGAAACAGACTGATGGCATTTAAGGCTGAAAGCTAAGCGCAAAGGTGCCAGCCAAGAGTTTTATGACATGGAGCTAGTTTTCTTAAAGGCCGTTGAAATAATATTCCCATGCGTTTAGCCTCCGCATTCAGTCCTGGTCCCGGCCAAAAACGAGCGCTGGAATCCTCAGCGGCCTAACTCTCAGCTCTCCCGACGGAAGGCAGGCCGTCCCCACCAGGACCTACTCGGTTGAACTTGAGAGGAATTTTCAGGAAGGCGGCCTCCTTACTCCCCCTTTGGGCACACACCTTGCTGGGGGCGGGGGCGGGGGACAGCTGGTTCTCTCGGCAAGCCTGTCCTGCGTGGCTTGAATCAGAACTGGGGAGAACGGGCCAAAGCTGGAGGAGGACCGAGGGAGGGTGATGGCGCCCAGGTCCCTGGCAGCCCCGTCTGGACAGTGGACTTGGAACAAACAGCAGGCTCCAGAGTCACCTGAGCTGGTGACAGGAGCTGTCGAGGGTCTCCTGGTGCAGCCAGATGCTGGATCCTGACCAGAGTGTCAGGACGCATCCTGGGGGCTGGTGGGGCCAGCGGGGCCGAATTCGGTGAGGGTTTTATCAACAGCAGAGAACAGGGGTGATGAACGGTTAACGGGAACGGACAGCTAGAAACAAGGGAAGAGGCGGAGCTACTGGGCAGGAAATTGAGAAGGGATTAACACATGGGGGTGGTGGTGGGTGGAGTGTGTCCTCCTATGGATATGTCCACCTGGAAGTACAGAACGTGACCTTATTTGGAATAAAGGCATTTGAGGATAGAATGAAGTCAATCTTGAGATGAGATCATCCTGGATCAGGGTAGGGCCGAGACCCCAGGACGGAGATCCTTAGAAGAGACAAAAAGGACACATGGAGACACAGAGGAGAGGCCAAGTGGAGATGGAGGCAGACTGGAGGGAAAGGGCCGTAAGTCCAGAGATGGGGGAGCCCCAGGAGCTGAGAGAGAGGGGCAGGAGCCTCCCCAAGGCTCTGGGGGGAGTGTGGCTCTGCCCACTCTTGGGCTTCAGGCTCCTGGCCTTGAACTGAGACAACAGAGTGGTGTACGATGTTCCAGTTGTGGCCACTTACTATGACAGCCGAAGGAAACTCAGTTGGGGGTACTGTGACCCAGAAGAGGCTTTACCATGGTGGGTCCTGAAGCCCTGCTCTAGGGCTCTTCGTAAAAGTCACATCAGTCCATGAGTCTGGGAGATGCTGGGTCAGCCCAAGGTTGTATGCTCACGCAGGCTGCGATCTCTGGTTGGTGCAGAAATGGAGGTCTTCAGACGCTCTTATGAGTATGGCTGTTTGTCCACGGAGTGTCTCCCCGTCTCCTCCTCAAATGCGTTTTGGGAAGTGCTGGTCTTGGGCGTCGGGTCTTGGGGAGGTTGGATGCTGCTGCAGAACCAGCCGGAATGGGGACAGGCATGAGGAGGCAGTGGCTGCCACTGAGTGCCTTCACCTGTCCATGGCTGAGTTCCCCGTCTTTAACATGAGGACGAGAATAGCACCCCTTTCACAGGGTCATGGTGAGAATGGAATGAGTCACACAAGAAAAGCCCTTAAAACAATACCCAGAAAGTGGCCTACGACATTCTGAATGCTTGCTACAGAAATCCCACTAAGAGCACAGTTCTGGAAAAACATGTCACATGCTCCAGCAGCATCTCCTCCTTGTGGCGGAGTGACAGAGGGGATGTCACGGTCAGGGACAGGCTTGGTGGTGTGTGGTAACAAACATGCCTCAGATCTCAGGGGCTCGAGCAACACACATCTGTCTGCCGTTCCCTCTGTCTGCCACTTGGCGGGGGGCTCAGGCTGATGGAACTGTTGCTGTCAGGATATGGGAGAGCTGGGGGGTCATTCCTCAGCTTGTCACTGCCTCCTTGATGAGTGATAAAGGGGACTCTGCCCATATCTACTTGGTCAAAATGAGTCATGTGGCCACTCCTGCCATCTAGGTGCAGGGGGCAGGGGCACAAGACCACTGCGTGCCCGGCAGGAGGGGCGCCAGAAATACAAAGGCTTGGGGTCCCATGCCCCTTCTCCTCAGCTCCCCAGGAACCTGGGGGCTTCCCTGAGCCAGGGGTCAATGCTGGTGGCTCTGTGACCCACCCTGCCCACTACCCTCAGTGTGGCTGGCCAGGTACCTTCACCTTTCCCTGTTCTGCTCCTGGCCAGCCTCCCTTCCATGTCCTTGTGTGCACTGCCTTTTGGATCTGGTCCCATTATTACGTCCCCCCAGATTATTCTGCTGAAACCCTAATTCCAAAGGTGATGGATTTGAAGGCAGGGCCTTTGGGAGGTGATTAGGGTAAGATGAGGCCATGAAGGTGCGGCCCTTGCAGGAAGAGGAAGACCTCCGAGCTCTGCCTCTCACTCCATGTATGGGAAACAAGGACTGGCTGTGGAGGACACAAGAGGGGACTGGGCATTGCACGGAACCTGACCATACCAGCAGCCTGGCCTCCTCCCAGGAACTGAGGTGGGGAAGGGCCATGGCTTAGCCAACCAGGGTCTGGCCTTCTGCTGTCTAACCTGGATGGACTACGATGACTTTGCCCCTTAAACCTCCTGTTGGCTGCCCAGTGTGCTCTGTCTAGCAGGAGCCCTCCGCAGCTCTCCAGCCCATGCTGAACCGTTCTGGTGTCCCAGGGATTGGCCCTGCTGTCCCCTGTGCCAGAAGCATTCTGCTCTCTGCTTCCCCCTGTCCCAAACACTCCCCACCCAGTGCAGCCCTCTTTACCGGGTGAGCTCATTTCCAGCTTTCCAGACTCATCTTCCTGGTCTTGGTCTCATGGGATCCCACTCCTCGGGAAGCCTTCCGGGGCAGCCAGATCTGAGCCCAGTCCTTCCTGGCATGAGAGTCAGACCTGCACCTGGCCGGTTTCCACACTGCCCTGGTGGTTCAGAAGGACGGGAGTACTAGAGTCTTCCCTCTCAAAATACCCCTTCCCCCAGCACCCGAGGCCTTACACAGTCTGGGGGATGGGGACATTGTGTTGGTCAAAGAATAGAGGCAGCCCAGATTCCAAGCAGAGGGAGAGGACCCCACATCTCCTGACAGGAGAGATGGCAGAGCAACTCTCACTAACTCAAAAGTTAGTGGAGAACACTAACTTTCCTATGACTTCCACCTGCCAACCTGGTCTCTAGCTTAGACATGACAATGGCCTCCTGACTGTTCTCCCTGCTTTCTCCTATCATCTCCACGCACAGTGCACATACCTGGGGTGGGCTAGACCCTTCTGGGACCAGGTGTGCTTGCCATTGCCATTATTATTATTATTTGAAAAACACTTTCAAAAACAAGTGTATTTCAAAAACACTTTTTTTAAAGAACAGTTTTTAAGCTCACAGCAAAATCGAGGGGAAGGTACAGAGATTTCCTTTATACCCCTTGTGCCCACATACCCACAGCCTCCCCCGCTGTCAAAATTCTGCACCAGAGGAACACATTTATTACAACTGATATATCTACACTGACACATCTTTATCACCCAAAGTTCATAGTTTGCGTTAGGGTTCACTCTTGGTGTTGTCCATTCTGTGGGTTTCAACAAATGTGGAAGGATATATATCTACCTTTCAGTATCAAACAGAATATCTTCACTGCCCTGAGTCCTCTGTGCTCAGCCTACTTACCTCTCCTTTCCTTCTAAGTCCTGGTGACCACTGATCCTTTTACTGTCTTCATTGTTTTACCTTCTCCAGAAAGGTCTAATTTCATTCTTCCACGTGTGGCTGTCCAGTCCACGTGTGGATGTCCACTATTTATTGAACAGACTATCCTTTCCGCATTGGATATTCTGACTTAAATATGAACTGACTGTATATGCCTGGGTTTATTTCTGGGGTCCTGGTTCTGTTCCATAGGCTTGTGTATCTGTTTTTAATGCCTGTCTGTTAGTTTTGATTACTCTGGCTTTGTAATATAGTTTGAAATCAGAAAGTGTGATGCCTCCAGCTGTTTTCTTTCTCAGGATTCTGCTGACTATTTGGAGTCTTTTGTGGTTCCATATGAGTTCTAGGATTGTTTTTTCCATTTCTGTGAAAAATGTCATTGGAATTTTGATGGAGGTTGCATTGAATCTATAGATGGCTTTCAGTAGTGTAGGCATTTTAACAATATTAATTCTTCTGATTCATCAGCATGGGATTTCTTTTGATTTATTGGTGTCTTCTTCAATTTCTTTCATCAATCTTATACTTTCGGTGTATAAATTTTTCACCTCCTTGGTTAGATTGATTCCTCAGTATTATATTATTTATCCTGCTATTGTAAATGGGCTTGTTGTCTGTATTTCATTGTCAGAGCATTCACTGCTAGTGTAGAAGAATGCAACTGGTTTCTGTTGCCAGTAGTCCTGTTGATTTTGTATCCTGCAACTTTACTGAACTGGTTTATTAGTTCCAACAGTTTTTCAGTGGTGTCTTCAGGATTCTCTATATAAGATCATGTCATTTGTTAACAGAGGCATTTTTACTCCTCCCGACAAAATTGGGCAATCGAGAGGGAAGGGATACATTCATAGACATATACAAGCTATGAAGACTGAATCATGAAGAAATGGAAAATATGAACAGATCATTAATGAGTAAGGAGATGAATCAGTAATCAAAAAACTCCCAAATAAAGAAAAGCCCAGGATCAGAAGGCATCATGGCAAATTCTATTAAACGTTTACAGAAGAATTAATGTTAGTCCTCCTCAAACTTTTCCAAAAAATTGAAGAGGAGGGAACACTCCCAAACTTATATTACAAGGCCAATATTGCTCTGATACCAAAGCCATATAAGGACACTACAAGAAAACTATAGATCAGTATCCCTGATATATATAGATGCAAAAATTCTCAATAAAATACCAGTAAATTGAATTCAAAAGCACAGTAGGGACATACACCATGATGAAGTAAAAAGAATGGTGGTTTATTCAAGGGATTTGAGAATAGTTCTATATAAACGAATCAATAAATGTGATCTACTACTTTAAGAGAATGAAAGATAAAAATAATTATCTCAATAGGCACAGAAAAAGCATTTGACAAAATTCAATAGCCTTCCATGATAAAAACAATGTGTGTATAGAAGGAATGTACCTCCACATAATACAGGCCATACAGTCCTATGGCTAATGTCATACTCCATAGTGAAAGGTGGATTTCACCATTGATATGATCACTCAGTGTTGATTATATATATGTGTATATAAGCTGACACATTGTTACTGTTATTTTCCTGAACAAATTATCTGTCAGTTCAATTGTGAATAAGAAAAATAATTTTTTTTTGTTTTACCTTTATGTATTCATTCACTGATAACCTTCCTTTCTTTATGTAGACATGTTTCTGAACTACATCCTTTCTTTCTCTCTGTAAAACTTTAAAAAATTTCTTGAAGTGCAGGTCTACTGGCAACAGATTCCCTCAATTTTTGTTTATCTATGAAAATCTTTATCTCTCTATATCCATTTTTGAAGGATAATTTTGCAGGATATACAATTCTAGATTGGTGGGTTTTTTTCCCTCCTCAACATTCTCTCCAATCTCTTTTTTTCCATAATAAAAACATGTATTTCTGAGGTTATAGAGATGCTGATTCAGTACAACTGAAGTTTTCAACAGGCATCACAAATGATAATGAAGATCACACTTTGGAAGCACCACTAGTATCCTTAAGCTTCATTCATTTACCAAATCACAGCATCAGAGAATCTACATAGGGACTAATTACTGTGATTTACCACAGAAGTGGTTTCACAGAATTATAATGCATTTTTCTTTCCTGATTTTTCTTTTTCTTTTTTTTTCTTTTTTAAGATTCTATTTATTTACTTGACCCAGAGAGAGAGAGAGAGAGAGCACAAGTAGGCAGACATGTAGATAGAAGGAGAGGGAGAAGCAGGCTCCCCACTGAGCAGAGAGCATGATGCGGGACTTGATCCCCAGACCCTGGGATCATGACATGAGCTGAAGGCAGATGCCTAACTGACCGAGCCACCCAAGTGCCCCTGATTTTTCTTGACTATTGCTATGTGAAGTATGCTCCACTTCCTGCTCATGTGGTTTCTGAGAAGTCATATAAATTTCTTAGCATTGCTTCTCTGTAGGTAAGGTTTTTTTTTCCCTTCTGGATTCTTGCAAAATATTTTCTTTATCTGCAATTTTATGCAGTTTGACTATGATGTACCTAGGTGTGAGTTTTTTTTTTTTAAAGATTTATTTATTTATTTTAGAGAGAAGGGGATAGAGGGAAGAGAGAGGAGAGGGAGAAAATCTCAAGCAGAATCCGTACTGATTGGGGCCCGATCCCACAACCCTGAGATCATGACCTGAGCCAAAATCAAGAGCTGGATGCTCAACCAACAGAGCCATCCAGGAAGGTGCTCCCAGGTGTGGGTTTCTTGAGCACTTGTCTTTCTTAGTGTTCTCTGAGCTGCCTGGATCTGTGGTTTGGTGTCTGACAATTTGGGGGGAAATTCCCAGTCATTATTCCCTTTCAAATATTCCCTGTTCCTTTCTGTCTTTCTTCTTCTGGTATTCCCATTTAGGCATATATTATGCATACTTTTTTCAGTTGTCCCACAGTTGAATGTTGGGTCTTGAATATCCCAGACTTGGATCCTCTATTCTGTTTTATTCAGTTTTTTCTTTAGTTTTTTTTTTTTTTCCTCAGAAGTTTCTGTTGACCTATTCTCAAGCTCAGAGATTCTGTTTTTAGCCATGTCCAGTCTACTAAAAAGCCCATCGAAGGCATCATTCATTTCTGTTATAGTGTTTTTGATCTCTGGCATTTCTTTTTGATTCTTTCTTAGAATTTCCATCCTGCTTCTTACTACTCTTCCATGCTGTCCATCTTACCTATCAGATCCTTAGCATGTTAATCTTTCTTGTTTTAAATTCCCAGTTTGATAATTCCAACACCCTTGCCATATCTGGTTCTGGTGCTTGTTCTGTCTTCAAATGATGCTTTTTGGCTGTTAATTTACCTTGTAACTTTTTCTTGGCAGCTAGATATGATGGACTAGATAGAAGGAACTCTTATAAATAGGCCTTTAGTAATGTGGTAGTGAGGGATTGGGAGTGGAAAGTGTTCTCTGGTCCTTTGATTAGGTCTCAGCCTTTCTGTGAGCCCATGACTCCGGACTGTGACCTGCACAGATGTTTCTCAGGTTTTCCTCCCCTTTAGGTGGAACAGGATGGCCAAAGTAGGCTGGAATTGGCTATTTCCCTTCTCCCACTTGGAAGGCCAGAATGGATTGGAGGTCGGCTTTTCCCTTCCTCTAGGACATTCAGGCTCTGATAATATTCCATCACACTGGGCTCTTGTAAAGCAGTTTTTCTTCAGGTCAGGCCTTGTTAAGAAGAACAAAACACTCTTCTATATTACAAAATGGTTCCTCTCCTCTCCCCCTGCCAGAAGCATGAGGAGACTGTCTTCCCCTATTCACTGTGAGAACACGATTCAACTGCTATAGAGATAAGACTCACAAAAGTATGGGGGCCTCTGATGACTGGGTTTCCCTGGAGTTTTAAGATTTTATTTATTTATGTATGTATTTATTTGTCAGAGAGCGGAGAGAGAGCACACAAGCAGGCAGAGTGCCAGGCTCCCTGCCGAGCAAGAAGCCCAATACGGGACTTGATTCAAAGACCCTGGGATCTTGACCTGAGCTGAAGAAAGCGGCTTAACTGACTGAGCCACCCAGGCATCCCTGTCCCTGGAGTTTTAACCCCCAGACTTGTCCACACTGAGCCTCCAGAAATTCCTGTTATGGTTGAGGTTTCTCTACCCTGGCACGGGTTCCCAAGGAGCTTTCTGCCAATGGGGTTCTGCCCTGTGTCTCTCTGTTGGTCTCTCCAATTTTGCCCTGTGACCTCACTTCTCTGAAGATTCCAGGGAGAGTTGCTGCTTTTTCGTTTATTATTTATTTATTTATTTATTTTTATACCAGCTTTGTACTAGTTGTTAGAGTGGAGTTATAACTTCCAAGCTCCTTACATCCTAGATTGGAAACTGGAAGCCCAATGCTATCTTTTTACTTATGTATCTTTTTCTATGAAGAGAATTGTTATTTTCCATATTAAATTTTAATGGAGAGTCATACCTTTGACCCTATGTTTTGCGCCTATGTTTTTGGGTAAAGGGAGACGAACTTTATGAACAAAGATGTCTATGGGGGTTGTCCAGAATAATCCGGGAATAGCCTGTGTCTAATGGCAGGAGAATGCTCGCAGAAATTATGCTGTAACAGAATCATGGCACACAAATGCAAAAAGTAGGTTTAAAAAGAGTTTTTAAGCAACATGAAAAGGCACGGCTTGTAATTTCAATTAGTGTTTCAAAAGCTTTATAGATTCCAAATTTTCCATAATATAAATGCTTGTTAGTTTATTTTTAGAAAAAATGTTATAAAATATCACATCTTGGAAGGCCTTCCTAGTCTCCTTGCCCTCCCCTATTGTCCCCTGCAGTGGCTGCCTTATTGTAGCCAGGCCTCCCTGCCTTTGAGGTCTCTGCTGGACTGAACCCCCACCCCCCACCGCCGCCCCGGAGAAGTGCCCTCTTGTCAACTCCCAGCTGAGCCATATGTAGTAGATAATAGATTTCTCGGTCAGGTCCATCTACTTGGGGGAATGTGCTTTCTGTGGGTGCTGGAGGTTCTCCTGTTCAGTTTGGCAAATTTCCTAATTTCCTGTCACCATGCTCTCAGCCCAGGCTTCTGTCTGATCCCCGGTTCTTACGTTCTTCCAACAAAAAGCCGAAAACAGCAATCACCTGGTTTTCAGAATGACTGAAAAGTCATGAGGCTTTCTGGCTAAGACAAACAGGCTGATGGAGCTCTCAGTCTTAGACTGGTTTGGACAGCAGGGCCAGGCGTGGGCGTCCAGGTGGACAGCCAGCAGATAGCAGCATGGTGGCCCTTGGGGAGCGGGAGCATGTCTTGTTGGCGGGCTAGAGGGAGGCACAGCTGGTCCGAGAGGTTCTTCCCACTGGCAGGCATGGTCCCTTCCTCCATGTGGGTCCAAGGCACTCACTCCAGAGCAGCATTCCTGCTTTGATGACACGTTTCCCAGTTGGAAGGTAATCAATCCGTGAAAATCTGCCTCTGACTCCTGTTCTTTTCTCAAAGCACAGCAGCCGAGGAACAAGTCGGATCTTGGGCAGATCACGGAGCCCATGAGATGTCCATGTGAATGCTTTCAAACATAAAAAGGAGGCAGACTGGCCTCTGGCTTGTGTCTCAAGCCTTTGAATTAGCAACTCACCCGCCAAGAACGTGTTCCGAATGGCTGGTTTGCGTGGCAGGGAATAGTTCTTGCAGATTCAAAATCTAGATTACTACCAGAAAATGTAAAGCGTCTGGTGATTTGGGAAGTACACCCTTTCCAGATTTAATTGAGAACCCATGTGACTTCCTGAGCTACAAGAGCACATGCTAGCTGTCGAGTGAGAGCGTGACTAATGGCGTACATTGCTGTATGTTAGTCTGGGCGTTCCTAAAAACAGACCCCGGTGCCAGTCACTGATTTGGAAAGGAGCCAAATGAGGATTGGGGGCAGAGAGGGGACCTGATTAAGCATTTAGTGAGCTGGGCCCTGCTGTGGAATTTGGGGCTCAGCCTGGAAACCCTCTGAGGAATTTCTGGGTGTCTACTCACTGACTCCTATCCCTCACCACCCTGACTATAAATTCCTGGTATTTCTGGGCTGCCCTACCTAGAGCTAAGTGAGCTCCTATGGCCAGAAAAAGCCCCCAGGGAGACAACAGAGGGAAGGGGCACCTGAAGGGCACAAAGACCGTTGTCTGCTGAGTGGGTAGAGTGTGCATGGGGACATTTGTGTGTCCATGACACCCTTCTTCCCTCAGAAGCACCAAGAGCCTGGAGATGTAGGAGACAACTGAGTTCTAGATGATTCCACCACTTGAGTGTAATCCATGAGTTGTGGGGTACCAGCTTGGTGTTGGGTAGGGACCTGAGGGCTGGGGAATGGTAGAGAGCAAAGAGATGAGTGCCCCCACTCCTTGGAGTTTCCACACATGTAATCAGTATGTGAACCGTTATAACCTGTGATTGTCTAATCATGAGAGTGACAGGAAAGAAGAAAAGAAAACAGGGTGGGGCCAGGAGCAGGATCCATGGGGGCTAGGGGGCCCTCGGAAGGGGCCATTTGAGCCAACACATGAAGCTTCATCACAGGCAGATCTGGTGGCCATTTGAGCAGTGGCCATTGGCCGTGAGGATTGCAGTCAGTGAGACATCTCCTGGACACTCAGTGGCCCCTGGTCTGGTGGCAGGACCGCCCATCATGGTGGGCTTTCCTGTTGCACTTGGGGCCAGGAGGAGACAGGACCTCACCCACTGAGCGAACCCAGCATCGTCCCTATTTCGATGAATCATGCACCCACCTCGGAGACTCATGTGTCATGTGTCCTCTGCTGGAAGCCGAATCACCACTGAAAATTCAAGGAACACCCGGTCAGTGATGGGATGGGCAGGTAGCCATTTGTTAGATTAATTAGGGAGATTTTCCACCAAATGGGAGTTCTTGAGTCTGAGCCCATGGACTGGTTTCCTTGGGTTTCTGTAACAAATTACCACAAACGTGGTGGCCTAAAACAACAGAAATTTATTCTCTGACAGTTCTGGAGGCCAGAAGTTTGAAATTTAGTCATTGGCAGGACCATGCTCTCTGCAGAGCTCTAGGGGAGAAACGCTCCATGCCCCTCCATACCGACAATCCTTGGTGTCTGTTGGTTTGGGGTGCATCTGTCCAGTCTTCACATCAGCTCCTCTGTGTGTGATCTCCCTTCCCTTTCTTTAAAAAACACCTGTCACAGGGCCTGGGCTTACCTCCATCACAGATGGCCTCATCTTGAGACCCTTGACTGCATTCGCAAAGCCCCCTTCCCTGAATAAGGTCACATCACAGGTTATGGGTGGACATACCCTTTGGGGTCCACCACTCACCCCCTGCAGCTTGCATGGGAGGCTGAGAAAGAAAAGGCCTTTAAAAAATTACTTTCTTCTTTTCAACTGATTAATATGGAGCTAGTCTCAGGGTAGCTCAGGGGCAAAGGCAGACGTCAGGAGGGGCCATCCTGCAGGACTGGGGTCTCGAACTTTCTGCTGCTTACTCACCTCTGGGGTCTCAGCCCACACCTCTCCCATCCCCATAGCCTCTGCCAGGATGTGAAATCACTTATTTTTCTTGCAGTTGTCAAATGACAGGTAATATAGTGCAGTAAAGAGGCAAGACTTCAAGCCCAGCTGTGGCATTTGTGAGATCTGTGGCCTTGGGCAGATGGACGCCTGAACACTTTGTCACCTCATTTTGCCCATCTGTGAAGTGGAGATAATTTCTGCTTTGCCCAGTTTACCTTTGGTCAAGGATGCAACACAGTCATATGCTGAATTATTCCAGAAAGGACCAGGTGACATAAAAGTGTTACCTCATTAGAGACCAAACCCCGACGAGATTCAGGTTTTTCAGCTGTAAAATGGAAAAAGTCTGTGTATCATTGAATTTTTTGATGATTACGTGGGATAATCTGTGTGATAAAAGCTGATACACTGGGACGCCCGGGTGGGTCATGATCCCGGGGTCCTGGGATCAAGCCCTACATTGGGCTTTCTGCTCAGCGGGGAGTCTACTTCCCCCTCTTCCTCTGTTCCTCCCCGCCCGCTCATGCTCTCTTTCTGTGTCTCTTTCTGACAAATAAATAGAATCTTTAAAAAAAAAAAAGCCCACATATTAAAGGTGTTAAGCAATATCAGTTGTCATAATAACACTTCAAGCTCTGTGTTACCCCTCTAGGATAATGTTTTGGCTTGTAAAATTATTTTAACTATTACATGCTTAGAAGAAAAAAAAGCAGAAAATAGAAGAAAAAGGCAGAAAATACAGATGAAGCAAAAATCAGAAAAAATTACATTAATCAGATATCATCTGTCATTAATACTTTATTATAGATTCTTCCAGATTTTCTCCATCAATATGAATATATAATCACTTTTATAAAAATTAGATCCACAAATATATTTCCAAATAAGTATTTTTAATGCTTGCCCACCATTCTGATTGACTCTGTATAACTGAATATTCAGGCTGATTTTGTTTTGTTTTGCTTTTTGGCTATAATATTACTGATAAGAACTTACAGCTTATGTGCATATAGCTAAACAAGTCCCTGCAATAGGTCTGGTCAAAGAACAAACTAAAAATGGAAATGTCAGGTCAAAGGATGTCCATCTATCTATCTATCACCTTTAATAGTGGTAAAATATAACAGAAAATTTGCCACCTGAATCATTTTTCAGTGTGCACTAAACACCTCCATGCCGTCACGCAGCCATCACCAGCATCCATCCAGAACCTTCTCATCTTGCATAACTGAAACTATGTCCCCCCGAAACACTCACTTCCCACCCCACCTAGCAGCTGGTGCCCGCATTCCTGTCTCGTGAGTGTGACGGCTCTGGGCCCCTCACGTGGGTGCAGTCATAGTCCTCGTCCTTCAGTGGCTGGCTCATTTCGCTGAGCACAGTGTCCCCGTGGTTCATTCACGCTGTGGTATCTATCAGACTTGGCTTCCTTTTTAAGGCTGGATAACGTTCCACTGCCCGTGTGGACTGCACGTCCACGATCCATTCACGCTTCAGTGGACATGGACTCCTCTGCCTTTGACTGTGGTGAAAATCGCGCTCTGACCATGGCTGTGCAAAACTCTCTTGAAAGCCTGCTGTCTGTTCTTCTGGGCGTATGCACGGGCTTGGGTGTGCTTTATCATGCCGTAACTCTGTTTTCACCTCTTTAAGGAACCACCCTATGGTGTCCATGCTGGCTCTACCCCGTTTTTTGTTCCTCCCAACAGCGCACAAGCGTCCCCATTTCTCTATGTCCTCGCGAGCACCTGTTGTTTTCTGATTTTTTTGATTGGCGCCATCCTAAGGGATATAAGGGAGGACATGCATATTTCAACATTAATTGCCAAAATATTCAGTAGAAAAGCAATGCTTGGCACTCTTAGCAACACCGGAGAGAGCAGCCTTTTGCACTGTCCTTGTGAATGCATCCTTACTTTCTCTTTGCCAGTTATTTGGATGGACATTTGCAAGAGGATGAAGCATGGGCACGAAGAGTGGGGCCTAGGGGACTGTGTCTACCTGCCCACAAGAAAGACCCACCTGGCCATGACCACACTGCCAGCTGCTTGGCCCTCTCTGGGTTAAGAACCATGCATTCACCAGGTCTGAATCATGCTTCTGAATTATAGCTTCTGAGTTTTCTCTCGGGGATGTGCACACTGAAACCTTCACAAGGGGTGGGAGAGGCTTCTCTGAGGACCAGGAGGTAAGCCGAGTGTCCCCAGGAAACAAACCCAGGACCTGCCCGAAATCTGGGGTAGTCTGTGAGGGAGAAGCCAGACCAACCGATTTATCACCTCTGTTCCGCTTACAGGTGAAGTCGTGATTGCCAGGCTCGGATCCCCCAAACCTCTAATACCTTCACAACTTAAAACCCAGCCATAAACAAAGTTGTGTAACAGAACAGAGGGCCTTCTCCTGCCCCCAGCACAGCCCCCTGCCCCCCACTGAAAAAGTGATGAGGATCATCTCAGGGCTCTTGACCCTGAGGAGATGTCCCTTCGCAAGAGAGCCAAGGCTGCCATTTTTATTTCATTGCCAAGTTCTGGAAACTGGTGGTCTTTTCCATATGACGTGGAAATCAGCGGCTATCCAAGTCGACAAGAGGTGAATTAGATGAGAATGAGGCATGTGGTTATGCGGATAGTCTGCTGCCAGTGACTTGTCCCACGGCGCTCATGGTCAGCTAGCCATTTGACCCCTTGCCTGATGCTCCCCCCACACAGTGAAAGGGGCTTCCATGCCAGCCCCCTTATCTCAAAGCCCTCCAGGGCAGCCCACCCGCAGCAGGCCACACTCCAGGGACGCCTCCTTCCCCAGGGCTGTCCCTTCCACAGGGATGGGAAGGCCCACACAGTCCAGGGCGGGGGTCAGCTCCACACCTTCACGATACCATCAATCCTCTTCCCTCATGGCCTCCTCACTACAGTGTAATTGCAACCCCAGACCCAACCCTCGTGGTGCTTTTGGTGTCCTTGGGGGATACGTGCAGAAGGGGGACATCTTTGAGCTGCCCCGTGGCCTCATTCTCAGCGGAGGCTGAACAAGAAGAAGGGGTACCTTCCTGTTTTAGCCCTGATATTGTGGACAGGGATCATTTTTGCCCTCTGTTTGATACCACACTCTCACATTTTTGTGCCTTTTGTTGGTGATTTTGTTGTTTGAGGTGGCTCTGGGCCCAGCGCCAAAGAGATGTCTCCATTCCTGAGCCGGGGAGCCGGGAAGTGCCCACAAAGTACAAGCATCTGATGACCGTCGTTCAGGCCTGAGTTCCAGAGCTCTGGCTGTGAGCTCCAGGCCACAGATCAGCCACATCTATCAAATCGCGTGTCTTTAAATAGAAAGACACAGAAAGCAAGGTCCTATGTTGGTCGGCGGATGAAAATGTGGTGACCAGAGGCTTGGGGCATCTCCTCGGAACAGTGGTTCAGTGATCACTGATAACAGCGTTTGCAGCGACTTCGTGGAAATGACCACTTCGAGGAGCACTCCTAGTACTGTTAGTATTTCTAACACTTCTAGTACTTCCAGTGCTAGCTTTCCGCTCTGCCCTCTTCCTACCTACCAAGGTACCTGCAGTGTGCATCCCAATCCCTTGACTAAATGGATCTCAAGATCTTTAGCTAATTAGATCTGCAAAGCCCTAATTGTGAATAAGGTCATAGTCTGAGATTCTGGGTGGAAACACGATTTGGGGAGAGAGCAGTCAACCACCACGCTGTCCCATAGACAGTTGGCTTCCCAACAGTAGCAATCCCATTGGGTGTCTCTTCTATATCCATCCCTCTTCTTCTTGGAGAGCCAGACCACAGTTTTGTTGTAATGGCAATGAGCTCAGCCTGAGGCAGGCAATGGGATCCAACTAGCACAATTGTGGGAGCCCTCTTCTCTGGTATCCCAGCTTCCCTCTAGGCTGGAGGCGGGGGGCATGGGACTCAGTCTGGCCAGTGAAGCTTATGTGCTGGGGGAGTTTCTGAGAAAGTTAGTGCTTTCCTGTAGCAGGGAATGGATGCGGTTAGCCCGGTTCCTGGCCTCTTCCCCACCTTCCTGCCTGGATTGCAAATGTGATGACTGGTTCTGCAGCAGCTGCTTGCCACCATGAAGAAGCAAGGATCGGGCAACAGCTCATTTGATTGGGTGGCCAGTGGAAATGACAGAGAGAGACTTGGTCTATAAAGGCATCACTGAGCAGCCAAACCTGCCTCCCATGTTCTTCTTATGTGAGATAAACAGGTTCCTGCAGCCCAGACAGCTACTTGTCCACCAAAACCTTCCTCCTTCTTTCTGGACACACAGCTGGGCTACTTTTCCCATCTGCTACTGCAGATAGACGTGGTGTGTGACTGGGGTTGAGCCAATGGAATGCAAGCAGAGTGATGGGCACCACTCCCAGATCTGGCCCCCGGACACCCCTGTGGTGTCTCCCAGCCTCTTTGCCCTTTGCCTGCTGGGGGTGTGTGGTATGGCCAGGCTCAAGGGGAGTGGAGGCAGCTGGCCTCTGAGTTACTGACGGCCCACCCATCAGAAGTACCTGCCTCAGACAGCTGGAGGAACAAGGAATCAGCTTCTATCTTGCAGGAGTCATTACGCATCGTGAGGTCAGTTCTTGTGGTCCGTGAGGGGCGAACAAAAATGAGCTTTGTGTTTCCACCCCAGGGACCTCTGCAGGCAGTGGAGTCCCCAAATGCAAGGTGGTCTCTGCCGGGGGAAGCTTTCTGATATGGGCCCCTGAGACCCGGCTCCCTCCTCATAGCTGGAACCCCTCTTTTGGACGTCTGGGGTCAGGACTCCTGGGATGGCACTGTTCGGGGCTCAGTACCTTGCAAGCACTCAGCAAACAGGAGGGATTCTTGGTAGTGTATTCACCTTAAGCCTCCTGGCAGAGCCTCAGGGAGGCCTCAGAATCCTTCTGCTGGGACACGGGATGTCCCTGAGAACTTGGCCTGTCAGCAGTAGATGGACCTTCAGGGAGGGGAGGTAGTGACAGGAAGGAGACAGCATTGAAAGGAATGCTTCTGGAATGGCAAGGCAGGTCACCAGCTGTGACTGTGGAGTGGGGCAGGAGGGTGGCACTCGGGTGTGATCAGTAATACTCGGCCTTCTTTGGGGTGGAGGAGCTGAGGTTCAGAGTGGGTGAGTCTACGGAGGGAAACGGCAGGATGGAGGTGGGGCTCGGGGTTCCTAACCCAGCTCACCGGCTTGCTTCCTCCATGATGATGGGATGCTGAGAAGTGTCCTACCTTCTGCAGGGATGGGAGGGGCACTGCGACCTGGGGACGCGGGCCCATGACAGGCCCAGGGGACACAAAGCAGAGACCGGCTCTGAAGAGGACTTGCCGGGGAAGGCCAGCAGCGGTAAGTAGCAGGCGGCTGGCCCGGCCGATTCCTCCTGCGGTGATCCCTGCAGGTCCCGCCGGAGTCCTTTTCCTCTAAGAAACTACTGCCCTGAGCGCGTGCTGGCCCCAGCACCCCCCCGCAGGCAGTGCAGCCCTTCTCTGTTTAAAGTACCAGCTTTCAAATGTTCTCAATAAAACGTTTATATATATCATGCAAGGTACAAATAAATATTTTAATGTAATTGGAAGAATGCAGAGAATTGTAAAAAGTTATGGAAGTCTTACTTCTGATTGGTGGAGACTCAATGAACTCCAGTTTGATGTACTCTAATTTACAGGCGTGCAAAGCCCACTCTCGGGCACGGAGCGCGCCTGTTAATGCTGTAATGATGTTTAAATGCTGACAAATGAACTGCTTGGGCCACACCTTCGGCACCGAGGAAGGACTCGTTAGGGCTGGAAAGACTCCTTGTGCAGGCTTTCCTTCCTTCCTCTTGGCTTCTGGGGCAGGGAAGGGGCAGAGGGGAGAGTGGGGCAGTGGCCCTGGGGCTTCCCGAAGGCCAAGGTGTGGGCACCTGGGGAAAGCGTGGTGTTGCTTCCTTTTCACTCTTGCCCCTAATTATGGACTTTCTCATTAAAATAACAAGGACCATGTTAGCCAGAAATGCCCGCACATGTTTTTACTTCTCTCGGCTGATGGAAACCACATGTAGAACCTAGCCCTTCCTTTTTTCCCTCCAAAATGCAAATGGGGAGAGCAGGTCCAGGGGTCCACTTCTTTGCTCAGTGCGGAGCTCAGACTCCAGACTCCGGGGAGCCCCTCTGCTTCCCTGTGCCAGGATGCCGAGCAGGCTTCTTCAGGCACCTCCTTGGCTGGTCCTGCTGGGGAGGCTGGCCTGAGGGGGGCGCTGGGCTAATTTTAACCTCCTGATGGATCGCACATGGCTCCTTGTTGCCAGGTCCCCCTCTGTTCGCTGGGGCGGTGTGTTTTCCCATGGCAGGCACAACGCAGGCAGACCTGCCTGGTTATTTATAAGCTCCCCGAATGCCGGAGCGCCACGAAAGATCCACTCCCCCGCTCACAGGAACATATTTTCGGCATAACTCATCACTTTGAAGATGGGTCCAAACTTTTGTTCACATTTATTGACAGGAAGTTGTTTTTCAAAGCTCCAGTCAGCAGGCGGGCCCCTCGCCAAGCGGCTGCGGCTCCTTCTCGGACTGGAGGGCTCCAAGGACCCTCGAATTGTGCCTGCCCCCCCCCACCCAGATGTGCCTGGAGGTTAAACAGGACTAGCACCCCCCTCCCCACCACCGCCCTTTGTAAGGGCTCTTCCTTTTTTAACGTTTTTCCTTTCTTTTTGAAAAGGAAAACCATTTATGGGAGTGTAAGAGGTTCCTTGCCTCTGAAATTCTTCAAGGCGGGCGGGGTTCTCCCCGACTCTGTCCTGCGCTGGCCACCGTCTGTGGTCTCCCTCCTGGATGGATCTTCTCTGGCCAAGTGTTCCCTTCCCCCACGCCTCCGGGCTTGAGCGGGATCAGGAGGCTGCCGAGGTTGGACTCCTGTGGAGTCTGTTCTGGGCCCGCTGGACCCCGCTGTGGATGGGCTGTGGCGGGGCTCAGGGCTCAGACTTGAGTCACGTACTCTCCCCAGACCTCTCTGCCCTCAGTTGGGCAACGGGAGTTGTCGGGCAGGTGCCCAGCCCATGGGGCCGCCTGGAGAAGGGCCAGCCTTGTGGGCTCTTGCCTGGCTTCTGCCTCGCCGTCCACACTCTCGCTGCAGGACTGATCTGGAGGCTGCACTGTCTCGGTCCCCTGGGCCTCAGACCTCCCAGATTGTCCTCCACAGGACAGCTCCCCGGATGCCCCACAAATGTCCCCAGATTGTCCAGCCCCTACAGAAAGTTTCATCTCTCCCTTCACCAGGCTCCCTGGGACCCCGGCCAGAAGCCCAGGACACCCCAGCTTCCCATCCATAACTCGCTGCCGAATGTTACTTGGGTCTGACCCTTCTTCCCTGCCCCATATCCCCCAGGACCCTTTTCAGGTGCTCACTTCCCTTCTGGATTGTTCTCCAACCTTAGAGGTTTGCTTTTCTGGGCCTCAGACTACTGCCCTGTACACTGGGGGTCACGCAAGTGACCCTCACAGGGGGTGATGGGCATCTCATGAATCAATACTTAGGAAGTGCTTGGAACAGCTTGCAGGGGCTAGACGAGGGGTCGTGTTGTGATTTTCTCAAAGGTCTCTGTCACCTTCCTGCTCTCACCTGGTCCGTGCCTCCCGCAACCCCCAGGGGGGATCCTTCAAAAACACACAGTGATTCCACCGTCCTGATGTTTCCTCTCGGCAACCGCTCTCCAGACCCGGTGAGGTTCCTCCCTCCTCCTTCCTCCCTCCTCCTTCCTCCCTCCTCCTTCCTCCATCCTCTGCATGGGCTGCAGGTCTCAGGGGCACCTAGTATGCACAGGTGGACGAGATCCTGGGATAGGCAGGGGTGACATGGGATTTAGGGATTAGGGGGTCGTGCTCCCTGTGGTGCCCCCTCACCTGAGTCTTCTGATCCTGCCTAGTGAGGAGTCAATTTATATTTTATCTTTGTTTTGTTTCTAGCTTTGGCAATGGCCCAGACCCCGAAATAGACCCATGTCTTTCTGCATTGCTATGCCTCTAAACTTCTGAACCAGGACGGCGCTGAGAGCTAGCATTATGGGGAGCAGCAGGGAGGCGGCAATGATGGGAAAAGGTTCTAGGGACCATTTGGACTTGGAAGAACTAGCGGAGGCCGAGGTTCAGGGCTGGGCAGCCAGGGCCAGGCCTGCTGTGTGGACAGTGCCTCATGCTTGGGTCAGGCCGCCACCCGGAGGCAGTGGGGTTCTCCTTCCTGCAGCTCTGCCCACGAATCCTGCAGCTGCTTGCTGCTGGGTTGAGGTGGTTTGGTTCTGGAGACATTGGCCTTGGTGTAGGAGGCCAGACTGCAGGTGCTAGGTGTGGCCAGAACTGGAAGGGAATGTCCCCTACTTATGGGTTGGTTCCTTTAGTTTTCAAGTATTAGCCCCGGGACAGAAGGCCCCGGTCTGCTGAGAGCCCCTGCTGAGCGTCCCGTGCTTGAAAAGAGCTAGGGGCAGCCGACACTGACCCGCTGGTCAGCAGCTAACTCTGCACCTGATGTGGGGCGGTCCGCCCGCCCGCCTTGTGTTTCAGCCTGTTCATCTGGGAAGGTGCCGTGGGGCAGGCTGGTCCCAGGCCCATTTGGGGCAGGGCTTCAGGCCCCTGGCAGAGCCTGCTGGTGCCCCATGAACATGGGAACTCACGCGCCGCTGAGGAGGAGGCGGCTGTAACGGGGACCTGGTGGGTCTGAGGGCCCGCCAGCCTCCCTGGGACGGGCCTCCCTTGGATCTGTGAACCCCAGGGGCCAGAGAACACACAGCCGCTGGCGTACAACTGGGATGGAGGGTGTGGCTGGTGCCCTGGCACTCCTGTCCCCCTCTGTCCCCACTGCCAGCCTCTTATTGGGGGGTCTGTGGGCTCAGCACTATGCAGCTCCTCCAGAGGATGCCTCCTGCCCCCCTCACGGGGCCCCGTTGCCTCCCCCTTTCTGTTGGCACGGCAGCACAGCCCTCTCTGGTCCCTTTCATCACTTTGGGGGGTACGCTGTCCACATTCTCAGGTGGAAATATTTAAGGCCCGTCCCAACAGCCACCCCTCCGGATTTCCCTACCCCAGCGCCGAGCCCCCTACAAATGGGGCCCACATGTACAGCGATGCAGGATGGAGACAGGCCCAGCCTGCCAAGAATGTGGTGGGAAGCCTCCCCGGGTGCAGGGATGCCTTGAAGGGAGCTCTGCGTGAGCCCACGGGGAAAGCAGCGTCTTCCTCCCGCCTGGAGCCACTGCAGGAGACCCCCTCGGAGTGGGGGGCCTGCCATGGCTGCCAGATGCTGCAGAGTGGGTGGGGACAGTAGGAAGAGGGGCCAGGAGCGGGGGGGGCGCACTGCGTGGCCCCTGCTGGGGCTGTGCAGTGGCCCCTCTCAGTGGGCTTGCCTCAGTCCCCGGAAAAGTCAGACTTGGTCTCCCCAGCTCCCCTATCCCAGGCTGAAGGAGATTGAGAAGCCCTTCCTAGTCCCTGGGACACCATGTGGACCTTCCCTGGGTCCTTGGTTGGCCGGCAGGTGTGGGTGCCGTGTGGCCTTCCTACCCCTGTTCCCGCTTGCATTTGTCTTAAAATTGCTTTAAAAACTGATAACCTTGAAACTCGCTACATTCGGTTCCATTTGATCCTCATAGTAACTCTAGGATATGAGTTGAATCCCTACGGGAGAGGCTCATGGAGGATGACTTTCCTGAGTCTGCGGGGTCTTGGTGGCTGTGGAGGCATCTGAACTTGTCTTCTCAGCCCACGGCAACCCTCTACATTCCCTGTTTGTGACTGCCTTGGAGACTGGTCTGTGCCTTGTCTATCCTTTTGGTTCCAGGTCTGGGGAGAAATGGCCAGAGATTCAGGTGGGAAAATTGCCTGAGCTGGGCTTGAACATAATAGGGGCAGGGAGGCTGGGGGTCCTCCTCTTGGACCACCAGCTAGTCTGAGCTAGGACTCAGGTCAGCCCACAGACATGCCCCTGTCCCTAGCCTGGACCTCTGCTGGAGGGTGTATCCCAACCATCCACTCCCTGGGTGGGGGACAGATGGGTGAATCAGTGTTTGAATGAGTGTGAAGAATTCATGTTCACCAAAGAGCCCGGCCTGGCCACAAGCCCGTGCATCTCTATCCCATCACCATGGCCCCTTTGGGGGAGCATGAAATCAAGCCAGGAGGGTGAGTGCAGAATTCCTTGGAAGAAAGACACATACATGCACCGTCACTTGCTTATTCTGGCCACTCCCATCCCAGTGACCCAGTGGCTGCCTGCCCATCCCTAACATGTTGCACTTGGACCCACCACTCCTACTTCATTACCCGATAGCCAAAGAAAACCAGCCAGCAGCCACCACAGCTGGAAACCAGCCAGCAGCCACCACAGAGGAAACCTCATGGACCCTACTACTGTGGCTCGGACCCCAGCTTGTCCATGTCTGCTGGGAAAGTCTGGGGCTTCTATTCCTCTACTGGCTCTTGCCCTGTGGCTTTCCTAAGGCTCACCTCTGGAGAGGAGCCTCACGCTCAGGTCAGCCCCTGTCCTGGCCAGGGAGGCATGAAGGGGCTGGCAGTCAGTTCTTCCCCATGGCTAACCTCCTATTGATGCACTAAGACTTCCAGTTTTTGATGGGGAAAAGCCAGGAAGTCATGACTCAAAGAGCAAAACCTCTACTATTGGAAGCCAGTATTAGCTCTTTCTCCTTGAGGAACAATTTCAGCCAATGCATCACCCCAGACAGATTGGGTCATACTGAGTTCTGGTACAATGAAAATCATTCCTGCCAAGAGAGAGCAAATGCACATGAAAGGTGGGGTGAGTCACACTAGCTCTTTATGTCCCCGGCAGGAGTGAGGCACCTCCTCCTGCCACCTGAACAGCCTGTGACATGGGTGCCAGCCTTGGGCAACTCTGGACCCCAGCATGTCCGCCCAAGACCATGCAGTATCCAATGTCATCAAGCCCCACCTTCTAGGACCCACCTCCCCATGCCTGGACACCTCTGGCTCTCTTCTGGTTTATTTTCAGTTTCTAGACAGTCCACACTTGACCTAGCATCACTTGGCTGGGAATCACATAATTTCCACATTAGAACAGTATTTTAAAAGCTGTTTGATCTAACTTTCAATGTTGCTTGAGCTCCTATAGGTGGTGTCTGGGATGGTGTGACAGCAGAACAGAATCTGGCTCTTAGCCAGATTTACAAGAATATACGGACACTATTTTCTTTCTGTTAAAAATAGCTGAGTCCTAAGGCTGCTGACCACAAAACACCAACTGGGCCAGGTCAGTTGTTTAACCCCTGAGCCTCATTTGCTACATTTATAAGGGGGGTGCATGGTGGCAGCAAATTTCTATGAGATAAGGTACATGGAAATGCTCTTTAAACTATAAAAATACTGACTCACTTAAAAATTGTTATGACCCAGGTATTGTACACACAGCACTTCAGCAGGAACTAACCTCTCTCATGTTCTAGAAATACCAAAAAGAACAAAATTCTAGCATTGTGAAGGATCTGAGAGACCACCACCTTATTAGCTGCTCTATTTCCTCTCACAATTATTTTTGGCATCTCAGAGTTCACTGACATAAGTAGATTATTTTTCCCATGCCTCCATGTCTCAAGAATTACATGATAGAAAAACCTTGATGGCAAGATTGGGGATCAGTGGCCTAGGAATGTGATGAGAAATTTTCCTCACGATGGGGGAGGCCCCATTCCCTGTGTCACGTGTATTTTCCATGAACAAACTAGGGACAGGTTGATGGGGATGTTAGAGTTTGCTTTGTGATGTTTAAAATAGTTTGGTGTTTATACATATTTTGTGTTTCTGGTGATACTGATGAATCAGAAACATGAACAATATCTTGATGCAAAATGCCTAGAAATGTTGGTTAAAATATAACAAATACATTAATGCCACTAATGAAAGGTAAGAGCCCTTTATCATCAGGGCCCAAACCAAAGAGGGAATGGAAATGAGGAATATGGGGCTGTGCTGGGGACAGCCTGTGGGGTGGCAAAGATGGGAGTTCAGATGGCTTTGTACATCTTTGAAACTAGTGAATTCTTGGATTTTAATGGTTGTACGGAAATAGGAGATGAATCTTCGGACTCATAAGAGACTGGAGGTTAAAGCTGAGATTCCCGCACAAGTTTTCCTGCTCCTTTGACAAGGTGGACAAAGGAAGAGTCCAGGCAAAGACCCAAGGAGATGACAGAAAGTGTTACAGCCTTGGTCTGGTTCTGCAGAGAAGGAATGGTTGCCTTGAGATTTGTAACCAGTGGCTGCCCTCAAGTGTCTGTGGGGCTTAAACCTATCCTACCTGTATGTCACACAGCAGCCAGTCTGACAGATGGAGAAGGAATTAACCCCAGGCAGGTAATAATTCTGGAACAAAACACACACCCTGGTGGGCAGATGCAAAGAGCTGACCTCAGCGAAGTTGAGTTTGAATCCCAAAGTGTCAATCTGAAGGGAAAAATAAAAAGGAAAAATAAATCCTAAGTAAGTTTGTAGATATAACAAACAGTAGGAGCAGGCCCCTAGGAGCTTCAGGAAACAATGATCAAATAGGGATTATAAAATAGCTGGGTTTAAAGACACAATGGAAAAGTAAAAATAAAAAAAATAAGGGAACTTTAATTTATTATTAAAAATATTTTTAAAAATTTAAAAAGAATTTTTTTTTTTTTTTTTTTTTTTTTTTAGAGTGAGAGAGAGAGGAGCAGACTCCTCGCAGAGTAGGGAGCACAATGTGGGCCTTGATCCTAGGACCCCGAGATAATAACCTGAGCCAAAGGCAGATGCTCAACCAACTGAGCAACCCAGGTTCCCCCAGGAGGGAACTTTTAGGAATTAAAAATATAGAGACTGGAATTCCACAAAACCCTGAATTTTAACCCGCCAGTTAAAAAGCAGAGTAGATAAAACTAAATAGAGAATTAGCAAAGTGGAATGTTGCTGTGAGCACACAGAAGTAAAGAAATGGAAATTTTTTTAAAAGATTTTATTTATTTATTTGACAGACAGAGATACAAGTAGGCACAGAGGCAGGCAGAGAGAGAGGAGGAAGCAGGCTCTCCGTGGAGCAGAGAGCCCTATATGGGGCTCAATCCCAGGGTCCTGGGATCATGACCTGAGCCAAAGGCAGAGGCTTTAACCCACTGAGCCACCCAGGTGCCCCTAGAAATGAAAAATTTGGAGGCAAGTTTAACAAATATCGAGAACAGGCTAAGAAGGTCCAATAAAAGCACAATAGGGTTTCCAGGTGGAGTCAATAGAGAGAAGGGGAGTGAATCAATATTCAGAGAGAATTTTCCAAAATTGAAGACAGCCCTGGATTTGTTGATTCAGGGAAAACAATAGGTCTAAGAAGGAAAAATAAAAGGAAATTTACACCTTGGTATGTAACAGTAAGCTATGTAAGAATGCCAAAGACAATGGAACGCCTTTAAAGCATGCAGAAATAAAAGATTATCTATGAGGGAATGTCAATTAATTTGGCTGCCACTTGTCAATAGTAACTAGAAGACTGAAATTGCGTCTTCAAAGTGCTGAGAGAAAACAGAAACCTCTTCATAGCTAAACTGTCATACAAGAATTACAGAGAAATGATGAAAACAAAGAGAATTTATCACTAGCAGATTCTCTAAAAGAACTTCTAGGGATGTCCTTTAACAAACAGGAAATTGAACCCAGAAGGAGGGAGTGAACTATAAGGAGAATGGTGAGCAAATAAATTAGTAAACATATGGATAAATCTAAGTAAAGACTGATGATGAATGCAATAATAATATCAATAACTTATTTTAAATGTCTAAAAATATCTAGGATCTGAAATATTGGATTAAGTAATATGTAAAATGGGAGAATAATCCAAGAATTCTAAAATCTTTGAATGATCATATGAACAAATGGATTAACTTTAGACTTTATCAAGTACACATGTTGGAATTTTAATTATGACTATTAGGAGAATAGAGTAGAATTTGTAACTCTTAAAGCAGTAGAGAAAAAAAAGGAAAAAAAGGGGGAAAAAAGAAACTCTCTAGTCTTATAGGACTATAGGACTATCGAAAAAAACAAACTTTTTCTATCAAGAGCCTGATAGTAAATATTTTTGACTTTGTGTGCCATATGGTCTCTGTTGCAATGATTCAACTCTGCCATTGCAGCATGAAAGCAGATTTTGGGAAGATTTTAGCAAATGGGTGTGGCTGCTCTCCAACACAGCTTTATTTACAAAAACAGACACTGGATTGGATTTGGGTTGAAGGCTAGAGTTTGCACACCCCACTCTAGAGGATAGGAAAGGAGATAAGATCTAGGAAGGTAGAAAGCACAACAATGACAGAAACAATTCAAATAGGGTAGTAACTGCAGAAATGTAAGTGGATTGAATTTGCTAGGTAAAGACAGAGGCTGACAGATTAGATATATTTAAAAATACACAACTTTATGCTTTAAATATGACAAATACAGCATAAGAAAAACAGAAAGGCGCAGAATAGGAATGGGGAAACATACCGGTGCACCAGGTAGACGTACTCAGCTCATGCCATCCCTTTTCATGATCTCTGCTCTAATGTGCTCCTACCTGACCACCTGATGTACGGTTTCTGATGCCAAATGGTGAAAACAACTTTCTCCAGTGCCTGTACTGGCAATCCTTACTGGTGTTCTTCCACTCAAATTTTTATATACACCAGTCAAAATCTAACAGAATTTATATATGTATCTAAGTTTCTACATATTTAACTGTAACCTATCTATTTAACCTCTCCTGTCCTAGCCACCCATTTATCTCACTATTGTTGGATCTCAAGCACTTAGTCCAGTGCCTAGCATATGTTTGCCAAATATTTGTTGAATGCATAAAAGCATAAATACCAATTTCCTTCTCTTATTTTCTGTTATCTAAAACAATTAAAGCATACCTTAAACTAATGTAATGTTATATGTCAATTACACCTCAATTAACAAAAAAAGTTCTTAGTGCCAATATGGTTTTACAATGTGGCATTACTCAGTCCAAATGTAGCTAGCTATCCATGTGATTCAGGATATGCTTGCATAAGAATTTTTCAAGCATCATCCAAATGAACAAGATACAAAACAGTACTCTGAGTAGTGTTGTGAATTTACTCATATAATACACCAATGTGCAAATGAAATGTTTATTTTTTTCTGCACAGATTTACAGGGTAAGGCCATACAGCACTCTTCAGTTATTACAACAATCTCTCAGCTTCTAATTGAATGACTGAGACAGACTCTCCATCTTTAGAATGTCACCATCCTTGTCCTGCTTTCCTCTGAGTTGGCACTGGAGACTAGGGACAGGTGTATGGCAGGTCTTTTTGGATCTCCATCTCAAAATAAGAAGAGCCACATATAAAAAACCCACAGTGAACATTCTACTCAATGGCACAAGACTGGAAACTTTCCTTCTAAGATCGGAACAAGACAAGAATGCCCACTCTCACCACTTCTTTCCAACATAGTACTGGAAGTCCTAGCCAGGGCGATCAGGCAAGAAAAGAAGTAAGTCATCCAAATTGGAAAGGAAGAAATAAAATGAACTCTTTTCACAAATGATAGGAACTTACATGTAGAAAACTTTAAAGATTCCACACAAAAACCTTTTAGGTTGAGTAAATGAATTCAGCAAAGTAGCAGGATGCAAAGTCAACCCAAAAAAGTCAGTTGCACTTCTGTGCACTAACAATGAACAATCCGAAAAGGAAATCATGCAAATCATCTTGTTTAAAGTCGCATCAGAGAGAATAAAATTCTTATGAATTAACTTAACCTAAGAGAATAAAGACTCACAGTGAAAACTGCAAAACATTGCAGAACAAAATTAAAGAAGATATAGATAAATGAGAATACATCCCATGTTCATGGATTGGAAGATGTAATATTGTTGAGATATCAACACTACTCAAAGCAGCCTACAGACTCAATGCAATCCCCAGTTTTTACAGATACAGAAAAACCCATTCTAAAATTTATATGGAATCTCAAGGGGCCCTAAATAGCCAAAACAATCTTGAAAAAGAACAAAGCTAAAAGACTCAGACTTGTGATTTCAAAACTTGTTACAAAGCTACTGTAATCAAAATAGTGTGGTACTGGTATCAGGACAGAACATAGGCCAAAGAAATGAAATAGAGAGCTTAGAAATAAATCTTTATATATATGGTCAAATGATTTTGGACAAGAGTGCTTTTCAACAAATGGCACTGGGAAGAATGAATATCCACATGCAAAGAATAAAATTGGACCTTTACCTCACACCATATACAAAAATTAACTTGAAGGCCTAGATGTTGACCATAAAACTCATAGAAGAAAACACAGGGCAAAATTTTCATGACACTGGATTTGGCAATAATTTCTTGGATATGACGCCAAAAGCACAGGAACAAGAGATAAAACTAGACACATTAGACTTCATGAAAAAAAGTTAATCTTCTACATAAAAAGGTACTAACAACAGAGTAAAAAAGACAAACCTCAAGATGGGAGAAAATATTTGCAAATGATAAATCTGATATACACATGGATATAGATAGTTAGTATTCAGAAAATATAGGGAACTCCTGAAACTCAACAACAAAAACCAAACAGCCTGATTAAAAAAATGTCAAAGGACTCAAATAGATACTTCTCTAAAGAAGACATACTAATGGCCAGTAAACACATGAAAAGTTGCTCAACATCACTCATCATTAGGGGAGTGCAAATCGAAACTACAATGACATTCCACCTCACACCGACTAGGATGTCCACTACCATAAAAATAGAAAATGAATGTTGGCAAGGATGTGGAAAAAATGGAACTCTCATGTATTATTGGTGGGAATGCAAACTGGTGCAGCTGCTGTGGGAAAAAGTCTGGTACGTACTCAAAAAATTAGACATAGAATTGCCATATGATCCAGCAATTCCACTTCCAATTAATACCCGAAAGAATTGAAAGCAGAGCTTTGAAGAGATATTTGTACACTCATGTTAATAATACCATTATTTACAAGAGTTAATATGCAGAAGCACCTCAGGTGTCCATCAATAGAGGAATGAGCAGCATGTGATCTATCTACACAATGGAATATTATTCAGCCTTAAAAAGGAAGGAAAGTCTGACATTTTCTACAACATAGATGAATCTTGAGGACATTATGCTGAATGACATAAACCAGTCACAAAAGGACAAGTACTGTATGATTCCACTTACATAAGGTACTTAGAGTCATCAAAATCATAGAGACAGAAGTAGAATCATGGTTGGCAGGGACTGGGGAGAGGGTGGGATGGGGAGTGATTGTTTAATGGCTATAGAGTTTTAGTTTTATGGGGTGAAAATAGTTCTAGAGATAGATTAGTTCTAGAGTGGTGATGATTGCACATTACCAATGTATTTAATGACACTGAACTATACACTTAAAAATGGTTAAGATGGCAAATTTTATGTTATGTGTATTTTGCCACAATGAAAAATGGGGGAAAATGAAATTATACAGGTCATATTTTCAAACACTGATATGTAGAATTACAAATAAATAAAAATTTATATCCCCAAATCCAACATCGTTTTAAAAAAGATTTCATTTATTTGAGAGAGAGAGAGTGAGCATGAGTGGTGGGAGGGGCAATGGGAGAGGGAGAAGTAGACCCCCCAGCTGAGCAGGGAGCCCAAGGCAGGGCTTGATCCCAGGACTCTGGGATCATGACCTGAGCTGAAGACAGACACTTAACTGATCGAGCCCCCCAGATGCTGCCCAAACCCAGCCTCTTGAAAACAATATATACATACATATACACATAAAAAATAATTGGTTAACTAACAGAAAAGTATTTGATTAAAGAGGAAAGGGTCATCCCAAACGCAGGCTATTAAAAAAATAATTACAATGACAATACTACATATCGGAGAGTATAGAATGTGTCCAAACTGGACTCAGAAAAAAACCCAAGTCTTAAAATATTTTGTTCATTCTTGTTGTCATTTTTATTAATAGCTACTGTTGATAAAGTATTGACTATATTTCAAGCAAATTGACAGGTTCTGTATATGCATTATCTGAATTAATCACTTTCTGAATTTTACCATCGATGTTAAGTAATTAGCATGAGGGTGAATGAAAGACGTCTCTGAGTCAAGGGACGAGTAAAAGGGCATCATAATATCCTCAAAGAAGACACAGAAAACATACGAAAAGAATGAATTAAGATGGAAAATGGGAGATAATGAATATATAAACAGAAAAACTGAAATTGATTAAGCAGGCCCAAAGCTGGTTCTCTGAAAAGATGAAAACAACAAGTAAACCACTGAGAATCCGGATTATTTAGAAAACAAAGAAAAAGTACACATCACTGGGATTTATCAAAAGGACATAAAAGATCCAGTGGAAATTTTAAAATATAAACAAATGTTATAATAGCCTCATGCTACCACATTTGGAAAAAAAGAATCTCAAAACAAGAACTTCTTTAAAACAACACATTGCTAACACAGATTCTGTAAAAAGGAAACAGTTCGTTAGATTCGGGGCTGCTTCCTGATGCCTCCCACACCTGCCATCCCCCGCGTCTGTCCTCAGGCAGCCCAGCCGAGGGGGCCCTCACCAGGACTGTGACCTCACCTTCATCTGGAGCAGGGAAGGATGAGCACCCAGTGCTTGAAGCTGGGTAACAGACTAGCAAGAGTCCCAGGGTAGATGTTCACTTCACCGCCCACCGACTGGACTGCCCTTCCATGGGGAAAGGAACGATGGCAGTAGCCAGGAGTCCTTCGCATGGAAATGGAGCCCAGGGAAAGGAGGCTGTCCTCCCTTAGGCAACTGGACAGATAATGAAGAAGGAAGAAAGTAAAAAGAAAAGACAAGGCAAAATCTATTTCCAAAACGTGGTCTTACTGAAATTTATTTTAAGCTTTCAAATAACACATAGCCCCTGTGTTAAATAGTCTTTGTGAACATAGTAAAAAATTTAAATTAAAATAAGTGGAAATGTTTCCAATTTCTTTTAGAACCAAACATAATTCCTTCTCTGGATTTCTCTTACGAACACACATACTAAATTCCTATAAAAAGAACTGGGAGAGGAAGAGCAGTAGTCTTCAGGAAAAAGAAACAGCAACACTATCACCAAGAAGAGATTATTCAAGGAATGCAGTATGAGAAATACATGAATATAAATCATGTAAGTTGGTAAAAGGATAAAAACCATACAATCATCTCAAGAGATGCCAAAAAGGCTTTTGCTAAAATTTAATACATGCTCTTTATGTTATGTGTACCCATGCACAGACTCCAAGAGTGGGGTTACCTGCAGGTTACTTGCATCTTATTTCCCGATTGGACTACTCTTGCAATATGAGGTTCTGGTCTGTTTTTATCTGAGCAGTGGAGAAACATGCTGGGGAGAGCTGCCATGAGACAGGGGTGGAGTGAGGCAGTAGAGCAAGAATGTGAACCTTCCAGGTCAAGAACGGTCCTACCAAACTCACCCAGAGGGAAATCTGCTGGAAAGAGGAAGTGAGAGGTAGGGTTGCCAGATAAAATACAGGACACCTAGTTCAATTGAATTTTAGGTAAACAATTTTTTTTTCACTATAAATGTATCTCAACTATCCCATAGGATGTACTTACACTAAAAAATTGTTATTTTTTTGAAATCCAAATTTAATTAGGTATCCAGAATTTTTATTTGCCAAGTCCAGCAACCCTACTGAGAGATCAAGCCAGATCTCTCCCATGGTACTCCCATGTCAGAGAATCACTCAGCACAGCAGGCTACAGGATGCCCAAGAACTTGAAATGTCCAGTGAGGTGGGAAAAGCTGGCATTTGTTCACCTGCCCCAAAGGATATCAGGGACTAATATAAGCCCACTATGTGGCCACAGCCTAAAAAGCAGATTGTAATCAGATCCCCAGGTAGGGAAGCAGCACCTGTAACTTATTGTTCCTTCCCCAACAGTCCTGAAAACATAGAGCTCAAATTTTGGTAAGTGAGGAGAAGGCAGATATACTGCCCAGTGGACACTCCAAGGAGGAAGAGGGAGGGGGGTGAGGAGTAAAAGGGCAAGCCAGGACTCTTCCTCAGGTCAAAGCCCACAGATCATAGCATGAGGGTAATTTGCCAGAACGGGCTAGGGTGGGTATTGGGGGGAGGAGAGCATTAAAAAGAATTAGAGATTAGATAGATTTTAATAACCAAAACTGACCAGAAAGTTAGAGAATCTGCCCAAGATGTTGTTAAGATATATGCTGCCATTTAGTTTGTGAGTGGAGAAAATAAAATCTTATCATTTAACTCAAAAGCCAATGTCTTGATGAATGATAAAATGCTAATGCTATCCCCATCACAATAAAAAAAAAACAAAAGAATGTTACCTTCACTGCAACTATTAAATATAGTTCTGGAATTGCTAGCCAATGCAGCTAGAAAAGAAAACAAAACAAGAGACAGTATACTGGGAAGGAGGTAACGATTATTATTGGAAAATGATACAACTTTCTAGCTGACAATTCATAAAAATGAGAGTTCAGGAAGCTACCAAAATAAATAGGTAAATATAAAAAATTTCCTTCTGTTACACTGAGGTCTACAGATCACCAGAAAGCAACCAAATGTGTTTTTAGAGTCAAAGATTCATTGACAAGTGTCAGAGGGATGAAATATTTTGAAATGTATTTGTGTGCATTCTTCTCTTTCATGTCTGGACCTCTCATCTCCTCCTTAGTCAGAGGCATCCCTGCCCTAGAAAGGAAGGGAGAGATTGGGATTATTACAGACATTCATTTCCTATTTGAAAAGTAGGAATTTTGTATCTGCAGCAAGAAAGCAAGACTTTGTCAAGATGGAGAAGAGATTTCCTGAGTCGTTCTCCTGACTTAGCACTCAAGAGGCAATCTATCCAGTTTCTACATAAATGAGATCCTTCCCCACCTAGAGAAAGGACAAGAACTCCCCTTCCCATCAGGAGGAGGTTTGCAGGTAGGAAAATGAGAGCAAAGAAGTGGCAACAGGTGGACTGCAACTCCATCATGAGGAGTGCATCTGAGAGGCTAGGGGGAACCGAGGTGGAGGAGCTCCAGTCTTCCTGCTTGGAACCCCAGAAGAAGACGCCCTTCATGCTGACCATCATAGGTGGCCACATCCTTTGTAAGACAAACAACATGACTGCAGGGAACCTTCCTCAGCTTGGCTGTGCCATCAAAGACAGTCAGCATCCTTACCTGCCGTCTGCAGGATAATAGAAGAGCACTGGATTCAGCACCAGCAGACTGTCAGTGGGGGAGGGCTGAGGGCTGCTTTGCCTACTGCAAAGCTTCCAAAGGAAGCCAGGGCGGACTATGATGGGTGGGTGTAGATGGTCTCTAATATGCAGCTGGAGTGGGTTGCAGGTAGCTCAGGTTGACAGAAGAAACCACCAGAAGCAGGACCCTGCATAAGAAGCAGACCAACGCTCACCCTGCCACAGCATTCAGAACTGCACACCAGCAATGCCCAAGGGGAAGAGTGCAGACGGTAGGGGTCTATCTTGCAGGGGCTACCCTGCAAACGCTGGCTGCTGATTTATATCCCTTTATTCCTAGTTCGTTGAGTGATTTTGTCACAAAAGAGTTGAATTATGTGAAATTTTTTTCCTGCATCAAATAAAATGATCCTGTGGGTTTTTCCCTTTGGTCTCGTCATATGGTTTATCATATTGACCAATTTTTAGATGTTGAGCCATCCTTGCATTCTAGGAGTAAATCCCACTTGGCTGTGGTGTATAATTCTTTTCAGATGTTGCTGGTACTTTGTTGGAGATTTTTGCATCAGTGTTCATATGGGAAATTGGTCTGTAGTTTTCTTGCAGTGGTTTTGTCTGGATTTTTATCAAGGTCATACTGATTTCCTTCCCCACCTAGAGAAAATCCATTCACCTATTATTCACTGTCTCCTATATGATCCATTTTTTTGAATGCTTCATGAGTTTGAAAAAATTGTATGTATTCAATGCCTAAAAGGTACAAATCTTAATACATCTACTAAAGTAGCCTTCTTATTTATATCATTTAAATCTTCAATATCAGTATTGAAGATTTCCTTTTGACTTGTAAGATGCTTAGTAATGTCCTCCACTACAGGCAAGTTTTCTCAGTTTCTCCTTGTGTTATGAAGAGTTTACACTTCAATATTTTAATTTTGTATTATTTGGCTCAGAAATATTCATACTCATATCTTTATTTTACATTCTAACTTTCATTGATTATAGTCAGATGTATTTGGTATTTAGTGGTATCTTTTGATATCTAGTTATATTTTTATGAAAGTACTTGTGATTTTTCTCTATATTTAGAAATTACACAGTACACCCTATTTCATAATCTCATTTAAAAGTAATTTGTTTTGCTTTTATAGAAGTAATACATGTTTATTGTAGAAATTAGAAAATAAAATTAAATGAAAAAAAAAAATTCACCCATAGTCCCTCAAACCACTACTAACTTTGTCATTTCTTTCTTGAAGTTTTTTGTGTCTATAAAATTCATGTTTTTATGTGTGCTAGGAATTATATTATTCAGCTCCTGAATTTGTTTTTCATGAAAGCAAACCCCAATCAACACTTAGATTTTTGGTATTAAATCTTTTTCTGGAACATGATTTTTAATGCAGTGTAATAGTCTACCTTATATGTGCACTATCCATTTTGGTCATCTCTATTTTGGTTTTATGCTTTTTTAAAAATTATTGAGTTTTGTTTTAAACACATGCTTTCCCTTACTGCCTATTCTTTGAACATTACTCTGTTCTGTGAGCCATGGCACAGGGATGACCACAGAGACAGTCAGGAACGGCCTTGCTCCCTCACTCCCACTGCCTCACTCTAACTTGTTTTTGAGCGCTTTTCTGATCTGAAAGCCATGGAGACCATCGCTGCTCCAGAGGTTCCCACCAGATCCCTGAACCTTCCCCTCTGTCGTTGGCTCCCTTACACACTTTGGACGGGTCTGCCAGAAATAAACAGGGGTGAGGAAACAACAAAGGGAAGAACCAGAAAACACAAAAAAGAGGCATAACACAAACTGTAGAAAATTATTAGTCAAGTTGATTACAAAAAATGTAAATAACCTAAAATTCTCCCTTAAATGCATAGTGAGTTAAATAACAAAATTCAACCACATATGTACAGTTATAGAGATACTTATAATACACACACCCAGTCATGATATCTTTTTTATCTTTTTTAAGGATTGCTGCCTCTGGCCTGCTGATGTTTTTAGTAAGTGTCTTTTATTATGTTCATCAATGCAGATCCCACAAACTCCAGTTTTCATTTCTCATATTGTTCCTGTGTGAAATTTAATGTCAAAGTTATATCGGCCTCCTACAATAAAAAATAGATGTAGTTGACTGGTAGAAGAAAAATGCTGTTTTTCAGAGAATAATAAAGAAGTAGCATTTCCTAACTAAAATTATTTATATCAGTTGTTTATAGTTGTTATACTCTATGCATAATTGTGTTCCTTTTTATAGTCCCTTTATTTCTGAGTTTTTCTCTCTTATCTAGCTAGAGATTTGTGTTTGTTTCACAATTCTGCTTTTACTCGTCTTCTTCTCTTCACTTTTGTGAAGAGACCTTTATATTGTATATGGCTTATGGTCCTTTCTTTGCTTTGTTTGAATTTATTCTACTTTTAAAAAATCTGCCTTTGGCTGGACACTCAGTTTATTGATTTTTAATCTGTTGTTTCTGTAAATGTCCAACAGAGACCCACATCGGCTGTATCCCAGCTAATGGCATTTTCATTATTAATTCTAAGTGTCAAAGCTCCCAGTTTGATTTATGATTTGACATGAGGTTTTTTTTTTTTTTTTTTTTTTAATTCCAGTGTAGTTAACATACGGTGTTACATTGGTTTCAGCTGTACAATGTAGGGATTCAGGAATTCTGAACATGACTCAGTGTTCCTCAGGATGTGTTCTCTCAATCTCCTTCACCTATATCATGAGTTATTTTTAAAGAATTTTCTATATGTACGGGCTATAAAGAACATATCTTTCTCACTTAATTGCACCATGTTCCAATAATGTGGACTGCATTAAAAACAGTCCTAGAAGTTTGCTGAAACTTGCTTAGGGGCCTACAATGTCTTTAAAATTACTTTTTCTTTGTAGAAGTTGAATGTACACTTCTTTTAGAACACGAGCATTCTCTAACTGCTGTAGGCTGACTTCTATATATGTCCATGAATTAAGCTCATTCATTATGTTCTGATCTATTTTTGACTGATTTCTTTTCCTGCTTGGCCTATTCACTGAGATGGTTACATTACTCCCACACTAAGTGCGAATTTGTCAAAATTTGTTACGTATTTTGAAGCCATTTGTGTCATGTTTCCATAAACATGCAATAATTATTTTCTGGTGACTCAGACGTTTTATCCTTCTGTGGTGATCATCTCTACCTGTAATAGAAATTTCCAGGCTTCTTTCATCCAGTTGAGAGGTGGAGATGGCAGAGTGAGGAGAGTGTCTGTGGACAGAGAGATGTAAGTAGATTGGAAATATTGGAGTAACAGGACAGAACTCGTAGCTTCAGGTGAGGAGAAATTAAGTCCATACTGTGGCACAAGCTAATCACAGTCACAGCCACACAGGAGACCATATGACGTACTACCCGCATCGTGGAGGGGTAATGGTGTGGGGGCTGGCAGGGCTGCCTCTGGCTGTTCTGGAGCCACAGATGGACTCTGTGGGCTCAGCATGGGCAGCGAAGGCAATGGTTGGCCGGTTCGTGAGCAGTTACTGAGGGTTGAACAAAGATGGTGGGGACATCCACAGAGACTGTCTCCCAAAGAGAACAGAGGCCATTTGCTCAGATGTGCAGCAGCAAGAGGCAACCACCAGCCCCTGCACTTGGCAGAGACGCATGGGCAGGCAGGGGAATGGGGACAAAGGGAGGGCCCCCTGCGGGACCTGATGTGAGGTGTCGGTGTGGGAAGGTGGAGGCAGGTTCATTCCAGGTAGGGATCCCATGTGAGAGGGAAGCATTTTTGACTTTTGCTGGCTGGTACTGATTGGGAAGTGGGGGCAAAACCAAGGGATGCAGTGGGTCATTGCCCCGTCCTGGCCATTCTGGGCTGGTCACTGTAGACATGTGGTTTGGCTTTCTGAGTTGGTCACTGCAGGGCTGTGGGTCCAAGTTCTGTTGCCACCCATGATCTGGCCACTGCTCACTTGTGTATTCAGTCTTGCCATAAACTTTTTTTTTCCCCATTTAACATATGGCTTATTGCAAGAATTTTTTTTTCCCATTTTAGTTTTTCTATAATTTAAATACAGAGTGATCTGTAGGAAGGAGTGATGACTGACAACTCCTTTGTTTCCTCTACCCTACAATCCTGGGAGATGAGGTAGGGCAGAAGTTCTCATCCCCACTGAGAGGCAGAGAGGCAAGCAAGTACCTGATTGGGCAGAGACAGATCTAGAGAAGCCTACGACCTGGTCGTCTCTCTCTTTCACACTCTGGGGTTTTTCTTGTGCTCTTCCGTGGGTACCCAGGGAACAAAGCCTTGCCTCAACACCAACAGATGTGTAAGGAACAGCAGATTCAGGATGGCAAGCCTGTGATGAAGGAGACCTTCCTTCAGAGGGCTTTGCTCATGCCGTTTGCACCACGCAGCTGGGGCTGGCCATGCTGTTCCCGAATGTGCCACCATCCACACTGTGGACATCTAGCGGCAAAGTGTTCTAGAGATCACACAAATATTCTTAACATAGAGAAAGGGAGGCTCAGGATTATTTAACAAAGTGGTGTGAGAGAGAAATAGATTCCTATATCTAAGAACTTCACTGTCACTGATGCATTTAGAGATGCTTCTTAGCTTTGCAGAGCAGCTCTGATAAATACTCAAAGCTCACTCTTCCTGACCCTTCATCCAAATGTCCTGAGAATCGGCGTCTGAATATTCCTATGACGCCTCACAACAGTAAACCTTGATCATCTTCTTAAATGCTACAGTGATCATGACAACACAAGATGGCATGCCTGGGCAAAACATTAAAAGATCAGTACATTGTTTAAGTGCTTGATCAACGTTTGTAAAATTCCAAAATAGATCCACTGCTACCACAATGTTTCACTGAACTTTCCCTTCAGATACATTAGCGCCATAGAGATCAGGGGCTGGCAAACTGACTTGCAGGCCAAATCTGGCCCTCTGCCACTTTTTATAAATAAAGTTTTATTAGCACACAGCTAAGCCCATTTGCTTACACATCGCCACTGGCTGCTATCCTGCGAGAAAGGCAGAGGGGAATAGTTGCAGCAGAGACCCAGATTATTTACTGTATGGCTCTTGACAGAAAAAGGTTCTCACCTCTGCTCTCTGCTCAGTATGAAACGATCTTTATCTTTAGCTCGGAGCCACGCAGCTGGGGATGAAAAGTTTTAAACAATGTGGTGACCAAGGATGGCAAGAATGAAAATCCTCTGTATTGCAGCAAGACAAAACCCAAACAAAGAACTCTGGTTTGCTCCTGAATTCCTATGCTATTGTTTATCCTTGAGCTGCGTTTCTCCACCAACAGACAATGATGATTTAAAAAAAAAAAAAAAAGGAGTTTTTGAGGAGATGATTTTCCATAAACACTCTGCCTTCATAGAACAGAGTCATCTTGAGCAACAGAAGATGTATTGGAGACATTTTAAAATCTGCATGTGGTGATCAAATTCCCACATGGACTGAAGACCATGTTCACATGCTCTCTGGAGATGAGAACTAGATCGGGAGTCGGAGGACCCACTGATGGAACAAGCCCTGGGACCGTGGATGAGGGTCCCACGTGCCTCTGTTTCCTACCCACCTGGGAAATGTAGCTCTGATGTCCCTTCACCAGTCCCGACTCTGTGATTCCAATCTAATGGAAAGGTACTCCCCAGTCTGACTCTACCCCTATGAGAGTATGACAGTGTGATGTTAAAATAATAAGGAATCTCTAAATATAGAACTTCCCTATTGAATATACATTGCACCTAAGTTCTGAAAAACCAGTGATTGGTTTAACTAGTGGAGTGGATAGCCATGGTCAGCATCTGGGCTGAGTTGCTCAGGCTTTTCTGGACACCGAACCCCTGGTGCCAGAAAGGAGGAGGGAATTCTGATCACAGAGATACCACGGAAGGTCCACTCAGACCCGTGAACAGCGCTGCTCGTGGGCCACGGCCCTCATACCAGTGACACACAATATATCAGAATCTGTTTTGGATTTAGGAAAAAAACTCCCAGTGAATACATGGCTTATTTATAACACGCTCATTGCAGATGATTTCAATTGTGTAGTTTTTAAATGTCTGCAAATCATAACACCTTCCCAGCCTCCGGCACGGTTCTGCTCCCACTGGTGTGTCCATTATTGTCACCTCACGAGTGTGGGACCTTTGGCTAATTTCACAGTCCATGGATCCCCGGCAACTGGGACACAGCGGGGTGGAGGTGGAGATGAGGTGACTCAGTTCAGTGCGCACCCAACACAACACAGATTCTGTTCCTTGGGTGTCAGCAGAACGCAGCTCATGTGGGGCGCCTTGCTGGTAACCCCCTTCGTGGAGACAGAAAGGCCCTGGCGCCCTGCGTGGGTGCGCATGGAGAGGGCTCCATAATGTAAGGATTTCCAGGGTTTAGCTCATGTCTGGATCTTAGATCAGCTCCAGTAATCTATGGCCGGGGAAACGCCCTCTGAAAACTGTAGGGACAGATCCACTCACATCTAGATATTTGTGTTTATTTTGGGGGTGATCTATCCTGTGTGCTCCAAGAGCTGTGGAAACATGGGATGTTACACCTGGGAGGATTATAGAAGTCAGTCTTTGGAGCTGGGGTCTGAAAGCCAGAGGGTGGATGGCTGCACAAGGAGTTAATGGCAGGATGGTTTTTCCTTTTTTCCTTGTTTTTCACTGAGAGTCATAGGAAGAGCAAAATGTCCTAGTCTGTGTCTCTCAGAACACTCCTGGAAAGGCGAGCTATTTGGCAAAGTAAGCACAGCCCAGATTCCAGGGTCCCCCCGGAGGCCCTTAACAGGTGCAGACAGGAAAGAGGAGAGGTAGGTAGAAGAGAAGAGGTAGAGCGAGGTGCTTTCATACACCCAAACCTGCAAACTTGTGGCTGAATGAGTAACAAGAATGAAATCAGGGAGTCTGGGATGTTCACTGAGGCGATGCCAATCACCCTTGGTGGCTGATGACCTGGGAAGAAACGGTAACTTGCCACCTTTAAGTAGACACAGCAGTGGAACTCCTGTGGGTGCAGCAGGCAGTGGGGACTATATTCGAAGGTGACCATGGTTTAAGGCATGGAGTGACTCTTTCCTGGGAAATTGCAGGTACAGCTCCTGGCCCCATCTAGAAAGCGATAGGGGATTCTGGGAGGCAGCTTTGTTTGGTACTCTCTGGAACTGGCATATGTAGAACATAGAATTTCCTAAACTTTTTTCCATTGACCAAATTGTCCCCTGGGATCCATAACGGATTGCTTCCGTTCTGCCCCCCATCCCAGCCGGTCCCCCTCCCCCGCCATGACTCACACACAAAGCATCCTGGTGGTCATGTAAGTCAGAAAACGCTGTAACACTGTGCACTGTTTCCCTCCTGGAGCTTTATTTTGTTTATTAAGGCTCTGAGAAGTCCTGCAGGGAAAAGAACAGTACTTCACTTTGGGTTAAATAAGGTTTCTCATACTTTCTATTTAATAATACCATTATGAGCATCTGGTTTTCTCAAGAGTTCAGTTTGGGAAGCACTGTTGGAATGGAATCCATACTTTTATATACTAAAAATAATCCCTCCCCCCAGAGAATTTTATCTCTCCCTCTTGCTAGGTGGCATTAGGTCCCATCAGGTGACAGGCTGGAGGTACTTGGCATTTAATAATTTTTTAATTTGTTCAATATTTTACTTCAAATAATGTATTCTTACTTATTTTACCCTCTTGATTTATTCATTGAAAAAAAAAATGCCTTTGCTCTTCCATAGGGAAGCACACAATATTGATTTCATTGCCTAATGGTATAAACTCCTGTGTTGATTTATCAGAAACCAACACCCGGATCACAACAGTTCTGAGTCAGTTGGAATCTGTACTTAGAAAGGTTCTTGAGAGGGGGGCTCTGGGTACCACCACAGGCATGTGGAGGCCCCTTCTCAGCAGACACTTTAAGCCTCTCTCAAAGGAGGAGCTCAGAATGGAACTGATTCTGGCCGGGGCTTCTTCTGCAGTGAAGTCCGCCAATGCTGAGCAGCGGCGGCGGGGGCAGATGAGGCTCATTGGACAGGACTGGGTGCGTTGATGTGGCATGGGGGTCGGAAGAGCTCAGTCCCCACTGCCCCCCACCCTGCTGCCTGGGGAGCCGGGCCGCATCTGTTTGAACTCACGTCCAAGATTCCAGCACCCCACCATGGTCAGGAATGGAAACTTTCAAGCCAGACAGGCCTGGTGTCAACGAGAATTGCCCACAATGAGATCTGGGTGAGGTTATGAAGTCTCTCGTGTCTCTGTCCCTGCCTGTTCCTGTGCCAGTGACGCAGTGACAGTAATTCCTGCCTCGCGGTTACCAGGAGAGCAACAGGCCACAGAGCTGTGCAGATCAGGCCGCTGGGAGCACTGTGGACAGAGCATCGGCTCACGCCAGTGCCTCCAGGGGGCGTGTGCCCAGAGCATCCGCACCCTGCTCTCTTCAGGTACCCCCACCATGCCCCAGCTCTGCTTCTCATTCCCTCTGGCTGCTCAGTTCATCTATCAGATACTGTCCCAGGGCCCAGAGGAAACGCCGGTTGTCTCGGCGTGGGTTAGGACCTCCTCTTCCAGCAGGAGCAAGGCTCCTAACGGATCTGATTAGGCAGCCCCCCAACAGCACTCAGGGACAGATGTGAAGGAGATGGCCGCAGAGCGGGGCACACCGATGCTCCGAAAGAAGGCAGAGAAACTGGCTGGAGCCTGGAGACATATGCTGGCCTCCAGGGTCTGCCGCTTCTGGGCTATGGGGCCCGGCTGAGCCCCAGGAGCGCCCTAGGATGAACCGTAGACCTGATCGCACACAGTCATCCAGTTTCTTCTTGTTCTGAAATCGCCTGTCTGGCGTAGACTTGTGCAGCAGGAGGATGGGTTGGCTGCTGTCACGTTCTTCGTCAACCCGGCAAGTTGTGCCAAGGAGGGGCTCTGGCATGTGTGGCCAAGACTGAGGCTGCGAGTGGACCTTGCCTGGAGCCCCCATCCCGCCCACGAGCAGCAAGGCCTAGGGGAGCATGCTGGTTGCGGAGGTGCTCTGGCCTGCGCTGACCCGCACCCCGCAGCAGGGGTCCCAGCCCTGAAACACGTGACAGCCAGACCTCCCCGGACACTGTCACACTTGCACATTGGTTCTCTTCTGGAGAAGTCGGTAGCATAGAAGGAGGAGCCAGAGCAGCAAGCTGGTCCACCCAAGCCTTGGGAGGAGTCGCTGAGCTGGTCCTGAGAGACCGCTGTCCCTAGAGCTGGAGGGACCCTTCCAGACAGGGGGAATGGACCGTGAGAAGAGAGCAACACACGCTGTGCTTGGGGAGGGCACAGGGCACACATGGCCAGGGGGGAGTGTGGTCTAGTTCTGAGGGACACTGCCATCACTCAGCAACCCTGTCCCCATACCAGAGGCTTCCTACTTTACGTGGCTGAAAACCTTCTTAGATGGTGTCTCATGTAGAAGCCCTTTTTTTTTAAAGTGAGAAGAGTGGGTCTGGAACCCCATCTGCTTATGCCAAGCCCTTACTCCCCTGACTAGATGTCTATGTGTGTGTGGTATATGGTTTGTGTGTGGTGTGTGTGTTTACTGTGTGTGGTGTATGTGGTGTGTGATGTGTGGAGTGGTGTGTGTGGTGTGTGTAGTGTGATGTGTGGTGTGTGTGTGTAGTATGTGGTGTGCGGTGTGTGGAGTGGTGTCTGGTGTGTGGTATGTGGTGTGTGGTGTGTGTGTGTGGTGGATGTGATATGTGGTGTGTGTAGTATGTGGTGTGTATGTGTAGAGTGGTGTGTGTGGCGTGTGTAGTGTGATGTGTGGTGTGTGCGTGTAGTATGTGGTGTGTGGTGTGTGGTGTGTGGAGTGTGTGGTGTGTGTGTAGTATGTGGTATGTAACATGTGGAGCGGTGTGTGGAGTGTGTGGTATGTGACATGTGGAGTGGTGTGTGGTGTGTATAGTGTGATGTGTGGTGTATGTGGTATGTGTGTGTACTATGTGGTATGTGGTGTGTGGAACGGAGTGTGTGGTGTGTGTGTAGTCTGTGGTGTGTGACATGTGGAGCGGTGTGTGGAGTGTGTGTGGGGTGTGTGTGGCGTATATGGTCTCCCCAGTCTTCTGGCATGGCTGTCCTGAGATGGGCTGAGGAGCGGTGGCGCCCGTTACGGTGGATGGCGGGAGTGATTCTCTCCAAGTCAGTCTCGTGTCGTTGGAAGGAAAGCCCAGGGCTCAAGCTCTTGGGCTCGTCTCCCTGTGGCTCCAGCCGCCCCGCGAGGGAGACCCCTGTCTTGGCCACCGCTGGGGCTTGTCCTTCAAACCCACCCTTCCTCCCTTTCCAACACTGGGATGGCGGTTCCTGTCAGTACGAACTTCACCATTGCGTGGCCTGTTGCGTAGCCCATTGTGTGGCCCAGCGTCCCCGCCATGGACCCATCTGTGCTTTAGATGGCGGCAAGGCTGACACTTTTGTCCTCAGAAATCCCGTGTTCGCCTCACAGCTCAGAGAGTCGTCTGTGCACTCTGGCTATTGCTCTTTTCTGGGGACAGCGACCGGAGGAGCTTAGCCTGTCCCATGTGGTTGCTTCCCATCGTGTCTCCTCAGGTCCATGTGCATCGAGTTGTCACCTCCCAGCCGGCAGTAAATATCCTTGAGTGAAACACAAAAACTCACTCAGCCACACTCCTCATGGAATGACACTGAGGATGAAAATCCTGCCGGGAGGTTTTTGCTCCGATGGCTCTGGGATCGAGGTCTTCAAGTCTGCCCCGGTCACCCAGCCGTGAGAAGTTGGGTGCCACAGGCACCTGGAACTCCGGTGAAGGACACCGTAGTCACCTCCTCTGTGCTGTCCTCTCCTGAGTGAATGAGGCCACCGTGGTTAGTGGGGGGGCTACCCCAGGCTCACATCCAGGGTGATCCTTGCTCCTTCTCCTTCCTGGTCCCCTCTGTCTGGTTAGCCACCTTGTGCCCCACCGCCAATGGTCACGCCTTAGTGTGAGACACCAGGAGCTCACGTCCTGGGTCCTCCTGGTGTGGCTTGCAGGGGACTCCCTCTGGAGTAGACATGTGTCCAGGCATGCTGGGGACCTCTCACCGCTGAGGGACGGCTGTGACCTTCCAAACACAGAGAGGGTCCCAGAGCCTCTGCTTTCTGGGGCACACAGACCACCCCAAGGTCACTAGAGTTTGCATCACGTAGTTCTGCGTCCGAAAGGGGCCTCAGAAATGAGCAGGTGAGACCCAAGGGGAGAAGAGGTCTGCCTGAGGCTGCCTCTGCAAGGTGGGTGGCCTTCGACCTATCCCCCACGGCTGTGCGAAAGTTCTGGAAGAGGAGAGGGCATGGAACATGGACAGGGCTTGGAGCTGACGGCTCGCCCCAGGAAGGCAGTTCAGATGTGTGTCTGGTTTTGCACTGACCCCCTTTGGTGGAAGCCCTTTGGGCCCGAGGCACCACACTCCAGCTGGCTGAGGGGTGCAGGCATGAGGGAAAGCCTTGTGTAGGGGGACGGGGTGGTGAGGCCCTATGGGGCTGTGATCCGGGTAACCTTCTTCCTCCACGGGCCTAGTGAGGACAACATGGCCTCTTGCAGGCATTGCTGGCTCTTGGACCTGTGTCCCTTCATGCCCGGCTATGGAAGAGGTCCCAGGAGCTGCAGTTTGGTGAGCGCCTCCCCACTGCCCCCTATGCAGGACGCAGCCCAGCGACCTCCCATGGGTTGGGGCCTGGGGTCTTTTTGCAAGTGGGGCAACTGGGCGAATGGTCTGCTTCCTAAACACTGTTTGCAAATGTGATGTGCGCCTGCTAGAAATTACTCCTTTCTTCCTCTCGCCTGCTCTCCCCCGCTGAAACACCGACCTGGAAAGCATCAACGTTGCTCTCACATGAAGCATTTTTTCGGGCCTGACACGGAGAGGTCTGATGTAGAAATTGAAATTTCACACTCTGAAGGGTCCAAATGGCCCCAGAGGTCAGCAGGCGGCTTTTGCGTCCGCCCACTGGTGAGTCATGGGGAGAGATGCCGCCCCAAATTAGCATCAGCAGACACTCGTGCGTCAGAGGTTCTGTGCGCTAAAAAGGTTTGCTTGACATCTGTGTCCGCCGCCCCCCCCCGAACCCCAGCACACACTCAACAATATGAAGCCGAGGGGCACGTCCCACTCATCTGGTGAATACATCAGCTGAATGTAATCTGCTTTCACAAACAGATGTGTGTGTGTGTGTGTGTGTGTATGTTTGCGGGGGGGGGGGGCACTGAACACTGGTTAGAAGTTGCCGGAAGGTTCTTTACGAGGTTCTCGTTTTGTGGGATGGGTTGTGGAATAGCCAGAGAGTTTACTGGAATAGAAACACACCTAATTTGTGTGCTTGAGCTAGGTATCTAAAAAGATTTTTTCAAGTCCCTGTCCAAAAGAAGGGGTTCTGTTTTTCATCTCGATCTGTTTCCCTGAAGAGACCAGCAAGAAGTAGAGAGGGCCCGGCGTCCGACCCTGGCTGGCTTGAATGCTGGGACCCGGCTGTGGGCTTGCAGAGCCCCACGTGGGGTCGACCCTCCGGCCAATGGCCACGTCCTGGGGGCCCTTCTGAGCCGCAATTGCTTGCTCATCCCTGCGTGTTCGCCCTTATTTTGTTTGGGGCCCTGGTCTAGACGTTGGCCGTGAGCCGTGCACACAGCAGCAGGCACGTGGGTGACACAGAGGCAGCCCCAGCGCGGACATCTGCTCCCCACGGAGGCCGCGAACAGCATTCCAGACCTTGCGTTAGCGCTTGCATTCTTCACGTGTTAGCAACTCTCCCCTCCTTCATGCAAACCTCAGATGTCTTGGAGGAATGTTTATTTTATTATGGGATCCCAGAGGAGATTGCCATTTCCTTTCTAAATTTCCCCTGTCTTGCATTGTTCCCCTGTAAAGTGTCTCCCCCTGGGCGCTCCCGGCTGAGGAGCCCGAGGTGGCTCTTCTCGGCCCTGACAGAACCAGAGGAAGGGTGACTCCAGTTCGAGAAGGTCTATAGCTGTTGACATCTTCAGGAAGCCGAGCACCAGGACCTCGATGTGAGCCGTTTTTCCACGGCAAGAAGGACGAGCTGGCACAGCTAATCCAAAAGGCCAGTGATGCCAGCTTGTCTCAGGTCACCTGACCCAATGGCCACCTAGTCAGAGAGATGGTGGAAAGCTCTCTTCGAAGACCAGGCTGCCTCTGGGGGCTGTGCGGTAGGACACCGTAGATCTCACTCCCGGTCCCTGCTCCAGTGGGGTCGTGAGACGGGCCTTTTCTCTCCCTTGCTTCACCATCCGGCTCTGAATCGGGGGCTGGGCTGAGAACTTTCCAGCCCTCCACCTTTGATGTTATAATTCCCAGGTCTTTGGGAGCTTGGATTCCCCCACATCTCCGAAGGAGGAAACAAACCCAAGCTCTCAGAGCCCTAGAGGAGGCCTGCATCAGGGAGGCAGTGTGGTGGCGGACTGTGGTGCCTGCCTCCTGGTGTTGGCGCTTTTGTGTGACCCCGCCCCCCCCCACCGGAGCGTGCGGCGCACCCGCAGCTTGCTCCCAACTGCTGGGAGGTGAGAGCAGAGTCGCGGGGGGAGCTCCCTTGCTGGCTTCAGAGAGGTGTGCCTCCGTGCTGTGAGCCAGAGCGTGGAGGGGCCACGGGCAAAGAGTGGTGGTCAGCCTCTGGGCATGGAGTAGCCGCTGGCACCTGGGACCTGAGCCACAAGGAGAGGAATCCTGCCAACCGAGGTGGTAATGTTTTGTCACTCAGCAAAACAGCACCGATAAAATGGACAGTTGGTCTCCTCCATGGTAGCCCTTGGTAAGTGACAGCTGGTTGGCCCACGTCCGTGCAACAGACCCCCCCCCCCCACCCCGAGTTTCACTGGAAGGTTGGCTCATGCTATTCGGGTCTAAGAGGACTTCACGTAAGCTCCTGCCAGGTTGCTGATGGAGGGTGGAAACGGCGCAGAAGATCGGCAGTCCCAGTGCTAATGGGGCACTTAGCCAGAGGACCACTGGGTCAGCCAGGAAGTGAGGACAGGGTGGCTTGCTCGAGGGGCTTGCGAAGCGAGCCCCAGAAGCAGGAGGAATGCAGCAGGGGGTCCTGGGGGCAGTGGGGGACTGGAGAGCTCTTTCCAACCATCTGCATGTCTGCAGCAGCCCTGTGGTGCCAGGCAATTTGAGGGTCAGGAGCCGGGAAGGCAGGGGTGTCCCAGGGTAAAGACGAAGGGACTCAGGAAGACGACAGAGCTGCCTGGAGTCGGACGGGACCTTGGTGGGCATGCAGGGGGACTGGCCAACACAATGGCTTTTACCCAAGCTGGAAAACCTAGGGCCATCCATGCCTCTGTTGAGAGCAGGAAGGGGCATCTGGAGATAGAGGGATGACCCGAGTCCTGCGGGTGGGAGCCACTGTCCAGCGAGGGAAGAGGAAAATTAGCTCAACCTGCGCTTTGTCACAGTTGGAGTCTACCTGAGGAAGGCTGGAAAAATGCTCAGCAACCTGGGGGTGGTTTTCCTCTGGCCTGTGGCTGTTTGCACAAGCAGGTGCATGGGGAGTCTCTCCCCAGATGGATGGGCAGACGGATGTGGCGGTCTTCTGGGGAAGGTGCACTTACGGGATGAGAGGGAAGGGCTGGCTGACATCCCGGGTGCTGTCACCTTTATATGTAAATTTTTGAAATGCACGGACGAGCAGCACCTGCTTTAGGAGGGCACTGGTCTCCAAAATCTGCCGTGTCTTTGTAGTCTCTGACCACTGGGGCTCTGGACGTGTCTGTCACATGACTCATGGATGTGCGTCTTCTATCTTCTGAGGCTGGCCTGACCTGGCATCTAGGAAAGGCAAAGGCTTCGGGGTCATCATTCGTTTTCCCATGAAGCTTCCAAATACCGACGTTGCTGAATAGAAAGGAAGCAGAAAGAAACCAAATTGATCTTTTTGGGTGTCCTTTGGGATTCTCCAGGTCTTTTTCACGGATAAGCTGGTGAGGCAGCGAGACCGGCGTTTATCCTGGGAGACAAGAAACCAGACTCCAAGGTGGGAAGAGGCAAAACCCTGGCCGGCCCAAATCTCAGTTGTTAGCTCTGGGCTGTGGTCCCATGCACGGCTGGAGCGGGGAGGCCGCAGAGCATGGAGGAAAATAACCGTCCGCTCGGCATCCTGCGTGGAAGGGATGCAAAGATGTCACGCCCGAGTTTCGAAGGCTTCAGGAATCTGCCCCCCTTGCCCTCTCCTTTGTGCTGACAGCTGTCATTTGGACATGTAACAGCAGTGCTTGGAGGGAAGTGGATGTGGCCCAGGCCAGCGCTTGATGGACGTGCTAAATTATCTGCAGCTGGTCCTCCCTGCGCCGGCGCCTTTGAAGGTTTGCCGCCTGCAGAAATCGGGCCTCCTGCAGGAGGGGAGCACCCCAGAACGTCAGGGGACAGAGCCTTGGTGTGGGACTGCCACTTGAGTGTGGCACTCTTCCTTGGGAGTAGCTGGTGGACTGCAGGCACGTGATGGGCCACATCGCTTGAGCAAAGGCCAGTATCCCCACGGTTTCTAACTTAGCCAGCTGAGATTTTTCCCTGGGTGGGACCCGAGTCCAGATGCCTTTCCCGGATGCCCGGCTCACTTGCCCCCGTGGGACGGGGCTGTCCCGAAGATGCAAGGGAGGGGTCAGGCATGCCTCATGGACGCACTGCCCTTCCTCTGGGATGGAGTGCATATGCCTGAGAAAAGGAATTTGCTTCAAGGCCGAGAGAGCCCAAGGTGAAGACCCATCACTGCCTGTGTCCAAGGAGTGTGGCGTCTCCTGGTGGCTCGTGGGCGCCCATGTAAACGCAGAGACACGTGTCCCACCAGGAAGGAAGGTATGCAGGCACCTCGCATCTCGCACACAGGCCTCCCCTGGGGCTGGCAGGACGGCAGGCTCTGAGGTGTGGGATCATGGTGACCCCAAGGCCCTCTCTTTGCAGGTGAGGAAGAGAGGCCCAGAGAGAGGGAAGGAATGGTCCAGCAGCTGGCATAAGCAAGAGGGGCTGTATTTACATCCCTGCGGGCAGGACAGGCTCTGCTGAGAGAAATCCCAAGCTTAGGAACAGTTCAGAACTGTGTTTGAACTACCCAGGGTTCCTTTTCCCGAGACCATTGGCAAACCACCCCTTTGAGGTTTAGATTTTTTCTGCTCGATCCCACAGGCAGGTGAATTTTCTCAATTTTCGGGGAAGTCTGAACAAGATGTACTCAGCTACTACATGTTACTGAGAATAAAAACAAAGCGACTTTTCATCATCAGTGTTTGCCGCCAGCAGCTCTTGATAGCCTGGGTTCTGAGTATTAACTTTTCCCAGCGTTTCAGTTCTTGTTAAAATAGGATTTCCTGGTTCATCTCCACCTTGAACCTGAGGTCTGTGGAAAGATTCTTCTTAGCCGACATTCAGGACTCCGTTTAGAGGCACGAGAACTTGAAATGCTTTGAATTCAACTGATGGAAGCCTTCAAAGAAACGGAAAAGAAAATCCAGTGCATTGTACTTTGCAAGAGAAAAACGAAAAGCATGAGGAACAGAACTTACTCCTAGGATTCATTAAGAGAGGGCAATGTGTTCGGCCTGATGGTTCCCCCTTCGGCAGCCACCTGCACAGTGCTGGGATGTCCGTCTCGCCAAGTCCTTTGCGCTCGCTCCAGAAAAGTGGTTATCTTATAAATCTTCAGTGACCTTTTCCCTATATAAATTAAGGCAAAGAAGTGAACTTAAATATTTAAATGAGGAAGTTGAAAAGGAGAGTTTTCTGGGTGGCTCCACTTTTCCAGAAGATTCTACCCATCCAAATTGTGCTGTCACCTGCGAATCTCCACACACTGGTTTCCAGGCGAAGTGTGACCTCACACTGTTTCGTGGTCAGCCCAGTGCCACGAGTCTAAGGAAGTGGGATGGAATGCTTTTGGGCTCCTTATGGAACTGGTCAGCTTTGGTGCTGTGGCTGACTCATCCATCCTTCGAATCCTTACTGGAACAGGGTGCAGAGGAAAGTCATAGCTGACTCCCAGGAACCAGCCCCCTCAGGTTGCCCTTCAGATGACACAATCCTGACAAAAGGCCACAAAGACGAGTATTTCCGGAGAGCTGAGAAGTGTGGTGTGCTTTTTGTGATCAAGCTGGTTCTGGGGGGAGGGTCCCCTCATGCTGAGGATCAGATATTAAAGAACCTGATTTTGAGATACCTGTACCACTTAAAGACGTTCTCAGGGAACAAGGACACATGGAACATCTCAGGAAATCCACTAATCCACTTCGAATCTTCCTCCTTCGGTTCCTATGTAATGCCGAGAGCCAGTTGCTAAAAATCAAACAAATGGACATGTTGAAGATATCAGCCAGTAGGAGACAACTTTGGGGGGGAATTTTAAATAAAATGTATTCAGATGTGTTTGAATTATGCATTGGTGAAGACATTCAGAATTTCCATGACTGTAGCAACAATGATTACTGTTTGTTCTTAAGGGCGACACACATGTTTCCAAGATTTTGTTTTGTTTTGTTTTGTTTGTTTTTCCTATGAAGCTAGGCTTTGCAAGACAAACATGCTTATCCTTTAGAGACACGGGATTTAAAACTATAAATAAAATGCCAACTTCACAAAAAATTTGGGAGCGTATTTTATTTTTTCTGATTTCATGATCTTTCCCATTGCTGTGGAAAGAATGCCCGAGGTAGTTGCATTTCTGGGGAGCTTGAAAAATCCCAAGCGATTCTCCCTATTCGGGAAACTTGGGGTATGGGCAAGCTCCCTTACTTGAAAGAAAAAAAAGTTTCAGTTTTGAATCCTGGGTCTGCAGTTAACTAACTGTAGACTTTAGGGAAATCATTGTTTTCATCTGTAAAATGCTGGAAAGGAACACCTGTCTCATAGGGTTCTGGGACTTTGACATCCAATGAACGATGTAACTGATTTCTTTCAACTGTGGCCACACCACATGTAGGATCCTACAGCACCCTAAAATCTCTTTGAATCAGGAAGTAAAGAAGCAGAGGAAAATAAGAGATCGCCCTTCTCCTGCCCCCCGTATGGCCAGTCAATGACCCATAACAGATATGCTTGCCACTGAAAGACGCAGACCAGCCTCCAGGGTTCAGATGGGTCTTTGGACAATAATCCTTCATCAGTGGATGTGTATTCGTCCGTCACAGGCACATCCCACCTCGTAGTCTCTCTGTGATGCTAGAGGCATGGGTGATCATTGGCTACATCTGTTACTTCATGAGGGAGTGATGAGCTCATAGTCTTTTCCTGTAATTTCTTCACTTAATTAGTTAGAGTATCTCTGTAAAAAGAAACTTCCCCTCCGTTACTATGAGGAAGAGTTTATATATAAGGAGCAGGATACATGCTTGGTTCGTTCCCTTCTTTTGTAGTTTGCAAAGTAATGTGTTGATTTGCTGGCCTCCTCAAAAACTGACCGATGAGTTTTACAGGTGTCCTCATAAACCCATAGATGTGAATATTCCTAGTCGGTTCCAAAGCACCCAGCTTTCCCTTTATCAGTGATGCGGTTGTCTCATCTTTGCGGGGTGGGAGCCTCTCCTGGCCACTTTGGACCCCACCCAAGTGGGCTTGGGAACTTCCTTGCTTCTGACTGCCAAAAGCCATTCCAGGCTCATCCTGTACCTTTCCAGCTCCATACCTGGGCTCCGCCATTTCTCCTGGTTTCTTTCAGTGGGAAATGGTGTTGGGAGATCAATGGGCCCTTGGAGTGGACAGTGCTGCTGGACGATCTTTGTGTCTAGGATTTTCGGCAGAGCCAGTAATCTTTCATGTTGTTTTTAAAAGATGAAATGCATCACGAATCCATTCTGTTTTTTCCAATTTAAGTCCAGGACAAATTCAGGTTTATTTCAACAGATTGATTTTAGGTTCTTGTTTGCTAACATTATGTTTAGAGCATTTGTGTTGATATGTACAAGTGACATTGTCCGGAGTTTTCATTTTGCGGTTTTTTTTTTTTTAAGATTTTATTTATTTATTTGACAGAGACACAGTGAGAGAGTGAACACAAGCAGGGGGAGTGGGAGAGGGAGAAGCAGGCTTCCAGCCAAGCAGGGAGCCTAATGCGGGGCTTGATCCCAGGACCCTGAGCCGAAGGCAGACGCTTAACAACTGAGCCACCCAGGTGGCCCATTTGGGGGTATTTTTTATCAGGTTTGGGAATCAATGTCATGTTTGCTTAGTGGAAAGACATCAGAAGTTTTCTTTATTTGTTAGGATCTTGACTAGTTGATGTGGCGGTGGCATTATCTAATCTTTAAAGGTTTGATAGTATTCTCCCATGAAATCATCTTCCTGCAATGCTTCTTCAGAGGGACACCTTAATTCTCCTGCTTCTTCGGTGGTAATTGGCATGGCTAAACTTTCTGTCTATATTAAAGTCAATTTGGGTCTATTGTACTTTTCTGGAAAAGTAGTTATTTCATCTAGGTTCTCAAATATGTTTGCACAGAATTTCAGATCTGTGTTTTGTCTCTTTCATTGTCTTCTTAATTAGGATAGCTAGCGACTTATCTATTTTGTTCAGATTTTAAAAGAACCAGCTTTTAGGTTTACTGTTAGTCCTGCTGCATTTCCCCCCAACTTCTTAATTTCTGATTTTGTCATCATCTAATTTGGGGCGCTTATTTTATGCTTTTTTTCTCTTTAAAAACTTTCTGAATTGGGTGCACCCAATTCATTTGGTGCACCAAATATTTCATTGATTTTCATTTCTCTCTATAAATATATAGATAGATTTGTTTTTTATTTTTTATTTTTTTTTATTTTTAAAAGATCTTGTTTATTTATTTGACAGACAGCAATCACAAGTAGGCAGAGCAGCAGGCAGAGAGAGAGGGGGAAGCAGGCTCCCTGAGGAGCAGGGAGCCTGATGTGGGGCTCGATCCCAGGACCCTGAGACTATGACCCGAGCCGAAGGCAGAGGCTTAACCCCCTGAGCCACCCAGGTGACCCTATAGATAGATTTAATACTATCCATTTTATCTGGGAACTATTTTAGCCATTTGCCAATGGATTTCTATATGCCACATTTTCATTATTCTTCTCCAGAAAACCTCTTCTATCAGTCTGTGCTTTCTGCTTGATTCAAGAATTTTTAAATAGCATTTAATATTTTTTTCTAGATAGCAGGGTATTTTCTTTTTTGATTTTGTTATTTGTTTATAGGTCTGTTGATAATCATCGGAGAATGCCTGTTGTATTAGTTTTATCCTTTGGGTTGTATTGTACATGTGAAAAGGATGTATATTCTGCAGTATATGTGCTTAAAATCTACTTATAGTTTATTGGTTGTGTTTGGGTCCCCTGTATCTGTACTATCTGGCCTAGATTTATTGAGAGAGGTGTGTTAAATTTTCCTGTTATGTATTTCTATTATCTTTTCTTCTCTTAGGGTTGTGCTTACCATTGTTGGTGTGTGTATTTTCACTGCAAACTGTACACTTAAGTTTTATAAAGTGTTCTACTTTGTCTCTTTTAATTTTGTTTTGTCTGAATTCTATCTTGTTAGATACCAAGATTACTATCTCTACCTTTTTTTATCTGCCTTTGCCTGGTACATTCTTGTCCATATTTTTACTTTTACTTTTTCTAAATTTCTTTGATTGAGATCTGTCTCTTATATACACAACCTTGGATTTTTCTTTGTTGGTCAAGTTCAAAGTTTTTTCCTTTTGTAGATGAGTTAAGCCCACTAGCATTTATTTAATATGATAAATTTGTGCTCTCAGTTTACCTGATTGTCTCTATAAGTTGTCATTCCTTATGTGGTCTATTTTGTTTGTTCTCTCTTTATTTTTTGATATATATTTTTGCATTTGGGAAGGTTTATATATTTTTGTTCAAGTTTCCATTTGTATGATACCTTCATATAATATTATATATGTATCATTGCCTAATAGTATAATAACATAACATGCAGGGTTCCTGGCAGGAAACAGAAAACACCAGTAATTTGACCTGAGAACATTAAATATAGGAGTTGCTAACTAGTGAAAGAAGTTACCCACTAAGGGCTAAAGGGAATACCATGGAGGATACAACAAGTGTACGAGCAAAACACCACTTCTGGGGCTGCCGTGGAGACCAGAGGAAGAAACCTGGAGGAAGATTACCCTCCCTTAAGACCTCCTTGGAAAGGATGTGGCCCAGTCCCAATGAACATTCTGTTCCTTAAAGACCCAACTGTAAAATTAACCTGTGATAACTTGTATGTAAGATAATCATGCTCATGAGGACAGAGGAAAAGAAAACAGTTAGCAAGTCTAAGTGCACATAATGAGCAAAGAGAAAATCGGCAAGGCTGCCAATGCTCACGTCTGGAGTGGGTCATGAGGTCACGGTCAATATCTATGGCTTCCTTGTTTAATGATCCAGACCAAATTCCCTTCCCTTAGCTAGAACGTCAGCTCATGGGGGCTCCCTCCCTAGTGGAGTGACTCAGACTTTCAGCCACCAAGGGGGTCCAATCCTCGATCACGTTGCCATTTCTTGGGCTGCTATAATTTTATTGACCATAACCATTGGGTGTGGCAGTGCCTTGAATTCCAAGCATAATTACTTTCCAAGCTGGACAGATGGACGAGTTTTTCTCACCAAGTGGAGGTCAGGTTGCTGTTCCGTAGAGGGCGTGAAATGACATTAAGTCACGGAGCTCCAGGTGAGACGGTCCTGGGCAGGGGAGGACCTCGTACCAAGGCTAAGACCTGAGCTCAGAAGGAGGCAGCTCCTTTGCTAAAGCCTCAGTCCATGACGTCTGCTTCAACAGAACTTCACTGAAGCCCTGCTCACACCATGTGGGGTCTCGCCACTGTCTGCTCAGGTTCCACATGGGTCTGTCCCAGCCAGCATCCTCTTGGGCACATGGTGGCCACAGGGGGTTGTTGGGTACCCTGCTCATGAGGAGGGCGAGGAAAGAGAGCCAGGAGACCCTGCAATCTGTCTGCTTTTCAGGTTGCTTTCCAGAAGCAAGGTTTTTAGGCCAAGCAGAAGAAAGGGCAATGGTGGGATTTGGGGGTAAACTTTCAGAAGACAGTGATGATGTTGACTTGCTCATCAGGCCTTTTCAGTGTATTTGACAGCTGTGGAGAGCCATGAAGACGAAGAGGGACAGTCCATTTCAGAGAGCTCGGCACACTGAGTTTCTAAGTTCTTTGAGGGGAGACTCCCTTCTTTGTGGTGTTTCTTGTAATGTCTGCTTAGCAACTTTTGCCCTCACCAGGCAGGGAGAACGGGTAGCTTCCAACTTCATGGTCCCGCCCCGCAGTAGCCATCCCACTGACCTGTCAGTTGTGTAAGGCTCCACTGTTTGAGATCTAGTTGTTTTAGTCATTCTGCTGTCCAATGCCAGAGAGAAGAGACCCTGTGAGAGAGACTCAGTCACTCACCTGGTGGGACTGACCCCATCAGCTGTCACTTGGTGACAGTGGGCAATTCCACTTGGATTTGGAGAGGGCGCACCACAACATGCCAGAAAGCTGGAGAGAGGGGCCTGGAGAATTAGCAACAATCCTGAAAAGAGCATTGGGCTAGGGGACTGTCCTTCTCCAATGGCTGACAGTGCTACCCCAAGCCCCATGCATGGGTGAAGGGTGCCCGGCTCTAAGCCATGTCCTCATGGGTGCAGGAACACTCAGGGGGGACTCCTACCAACAAGTCTGTGGAGAGCTGCTCCTTCAACTTCAAGTTGCTCTTACCAAATTCACAGTCTCGGCTTCTGCAAACGTGCAAATTCCTGTCAAAGGAAATAAGACTTATTTCTTACTAAAATATCTGTAGAAGAACCAAGTTCAGATAATTATTCCAGACCCCACTTCCCTTTCACTGTGCTTCACACATGCACACACACACACACACGCACACACGCACACACAAGCACACACGTGTACACACACATGTCATATGTTAAGCTTTCTAAAATCAAAGAACAGAAGATAAAGAGAAGCTTGAGAGGAGATGGAAAACTGGTATTTTTAAAGTCAAAACCATGAAGACGAAGGACCAGAAAAACTTAAAAGATTTAAAAGAGCAAATCTCAGTGGCAGGCTACTGGAAGATCTTTCCACTTCTCCACGCCCACCCAGCAACGCACAACTTAAGAGTAAGGGAGAGAGGTGTCTGGAAGCTTATGATGTGATTGCACACAACCAAACACAAGAAATTGGTTAAAAAAGTGGAGAAATCCAAAATCACTTTCAAAAGTATATATGCAAATACAAAAATGGTTAAGAGGCTATACATTAAAATATAAGATGTCATTTCTAAGTAGTGAAAGGATGGATGTTTTGTATTTTCTTTATTATATATATTTTTTCATCCTATGACTTTGTGAACCAGAACAATATATGGGTTTTTATTTACTTATTTATTTTTATTTTAAAAATTTTTAAAAGTTATTTCTTTTCAGTGTTTCAGAATTCATTGATTATGCACCACACCCAGTGCTCCATGCAGTATGTGCCCTCCTTAATACCCACCACCAGGCTCACCCAACCTCCCACCTCCATACCCCTCCAAAACCCTCAGATTGTTTCTCAGAGTCCACAGTCTCTCATACTTCATCTCTCCCTCCAATTTCCCCCAACTCCCTTCTCCTCTCCATCTCCCCATGTCCTCCATGTTATTCCTTTTGCTTCACAAGTAAGCAAAACCATATGATAATTGACTCTCTCTGCTTGACTTATTTCACTCAGCATAATCTCTTCCAGTGCCAACCATGTTGATACAAAAGTTGGGTATCATCCTTTCTGATGGAGGCATAATATTCCATTGTATATATGGACCATATCTTCTTTACCCATTCATCTGCTGAAGGGCATCTTGGTTCTTTCCAGTTTGGCAACTGTGGCCATTGCTGCTATGAACATTGGGGTACGGGTGGCCCTTCTTTTCACTACATCTGTATCTTTGGGGTAAATACCCAGTAGTGCAATTGCAGGGTCATAGGAAAGCTCTATTTTTAATTTCTTAAGGAATCTCCACACTGTTTTCCAAAGTGGCTACACCAACTTTTTGGTGTATTTGGTGTATTCCCACCAACAGTGTAAGAGGGCTCCCCTTTCTCCACATCCTCTCCAACACTTGTTGTTTACTGTCTTGTTAATTTTGGCCATTCTAACTGGTATAAGGTGGTATCTCAATGTGGTTTTGACTTGAATCTCCTTGATGGCTAATGATGAACATTTTTTTTCATGTGTCTGTTACCCTTTGTATGTCTTCTTTGGAGAAGTGTCTGTTCATGTCTTCTGCCCATTTTTTTGACGTGATTATCTGTTTTGTGTTTGTTGAGTTTGAGGAGTTCTTTGTAGATCTTGGATATCAGCCCTTTGTCTGTAGGGTCATTTGCGAATATCTTCTCCCATTCCATGGGTTGCCTCTTTGTTTTGTTGACTGTTTCCTTTGCTGTGCAGAAACTTTTGATCTTGATGAAGTCCCAAAAGTTCATTTTCACTTTTGTTTCCTTTGCCTTTGATGACATATCTTGAAAGAAGTTGCTGTGGCTGATGTTGAAGAGGTTACCTATGTTCAACATTTGCAAATCAATCGATGTGATAGAACAAGTCAAGAAGAGAAGAGAGAAGAACCACATGGTCCTCTCAATTGATGCAGAAAAAGCATTTGACAAGATACAGCATCCGTTCCTGATTAAAATGATTCAAAGTATAGGGATAGAGGGAACATTCCTCAACTTCATAAAGTCTATCTATGAAAAACCCACAGCGAATATCATCCTCAATGGGGAAAAGCTGACAGTCTTCCCATTGAGATCAGGAACACGACAAGGATGCCCACGCTCACCACTCTTGTTCAACATAGTGTTAGAAGTACTAACAGCAATCAGAAAACAAAGAGAAATAAAAGGTATTCAAATTGGCAATAAAGAAGTCAAACTCTCTGTCTTTGCAGATGACGTGATACTTTATATGGAAAACCCAAAAGATTCCACCCCGAACTACTAGAACTCATATAGCAGTTCAGTAATGTGTCAGGGTACAAAATTAATGTACAGAAATCAGTTGCTTTCTTATACACTAACAGTGAAAATACAGAAGGGGAAATTAGAGAATCGATTCCATTTACTGTAGCACCAAGAACTGTAAGACACCTGGGAATAAACCTAACCAAAGAGGTAAAGGATCTGTACTCAAGGAACTACAGAACACTCATGAAAGAAATTGAAGAAGACACAGAAAGACGGAAGGGCATTCTATGCTCATGGATAGGAAGAATAAACATTGTTAAAATGTCTATACTGCCTATAGCAATCTATACTTTCAATGCCATTCCCATCAAAATTCCACTGGCATTTTTCAAAGAGCTGGAGTAAACAATCCTAACATTTGTATGGAACCAGAAGAGACCCCAAATTACTAAAGAAATGTTGAAAAAGAAAAACAAAACTGGGGGCATCATGTTGCCTGACTTCAAGCTTTACTATAAAGCTGTGATCACCAAGACAACATGGTACTGGCACAAAAACAGACACACAGACCAGTGGAACAGAGTAGAGAGCCCAGATATGGACCCGCAACTTTATGGCCAAATAATCTTCTGTAAAGCAGGAAAAAATATCCAGTGGGAAAAAGACAGTCTCTTCAATAAATGGGGCTGGGAAAATCGGATAGCTATGTGTAGAAGAAGGAAACTCGACCATTCTCTTACACCATACACAAAGATAAACTCAAAATGGATAGAAGACCTCAACGTCAGGCAGGAATCTATCAGAATGTATGGGTTTTTAAAAGAAGAACCATTCGCTGGCCTCCTAGGACCAAGAGGCCTTGGTGGGCACTCCATCCCAGCCGGCCATCCCACCTCTCCGGAGTGGAGCTGGAGGGGGGCTGTCCCCACCTTGGCTACCCAGAGCATACAGCACACAGTCCCTTCCCCTCCCCCAAAGCTGATGAGCCTTGCAAGCCAGAAGGGACAGCGCTTTGAAATGATTTTAAAAAGTTTATGGAGGTGAAATTTACAGAAAAAAAAATTAAACCATTTTTAAAGCGAGCAATTTAGTGGCCTTGAATCCATTCACACTGTTGTGAAACCACACCCTCTGTCTCCTTTCAAAGTGTTCCCATCTCTGCAAAGTAAAGTGCATTAACCATTAAGCAGTTCCCTGCTCTTCCAAGCCCTGCAGCCGCTGGCAACCTCTGATCTATGCTGGGTTGATAGGATTTCTTTTTAAGGGAACATTGTTACCTCCCTTTTGTAGAGCAATTTTGGAAACTCGTGGTAATTCAGTTTCAACCTCTGTAGAGGTAAATATTCTGCTGTTGTCCAAGGGTAATGCGGGTCTGGGCAGCCTTTCCCAGGTGCAGCCCCCCTGGCGTTGGCTGGATTTCTGGCTGTCAGAGCCTAGAGTCCAGAAGCCCAGAGTCCAGCCCCAGCCCCCAAGTCCTTGGAGGGCGAGCACCCAGCGGTCTCTGGCCAGCCTAGGGGGGCACTTGCTCTTTTCTCTTGCAGGAAACCTTATTCTTGGCTTTGCGGTGTTAATTGGTGTGTTCAACATAACGATGACTCCTGAGAAAGCAGGCCTGTTTCAGACCTGTTGTGTGCCATGCCTAGTTAACGCTGAGTAGGCCGACAGCCTGGGGGGCTCTTCCTACCCGCACCCCCCAGGGCCCCAGCATGGACTACTTCACTTCAGACAGGCTCCAAGGGGCTTGGAAACCCCATCAAGGAAACATTACGCATGAGGGATTGTTCTGAACCAGCTCAACGACTTTGAAGGTGAAATTTCCCGACAGGCTCAAACGTCCACTTCAGACAGAAGCATCTTCAATAATTTAGAGTAATGGCTCTTTAACGTTTGCAACAGCCTTTGGAAGGAAGAAAGCGTAACTACCTCATTGGGGCCATTGAGGAAGAGAAGGTGATGGTCGGGGGGAGGCAGGTGGAGGGAGGCTTGACGGACGGCCCATGTGCAAAGCATTAGCCTGACTACCTCCTGGGCAGGGTGCACAGAGGGGCCCCGGGGGTCCCACCCGCAAGTTCCTGACATCACTGCAGGCCCACTACATCCTAGGGACAGGCGAGCGCTCTATTACCCCTGTTTCAGGAATAAGACACCAAGTCTTGGCTTGGTTCCAGGATGCCCCCCCCCCCACCCCAAGCTCCAGGAGAACCTGTGAGTAGTGAGTAGGAAATCCTGGCTCGGAATCCACCTTCCCTGAGCGTCTCAGTTCAGCTCACCGATCCTTCCACAGCGCCTCAGTGGACAATTTCAAGGTGCTTTCTGAAACCAAGCTCCATGAGTTGTCTCCCACGTCTGACTCTGCCCTGTTTCTTTCTCCCTACTTGGGCCATCCCCAGGCCACCATCTTGGCCAGGGCTGAGTTGCTGTTGAGGACAATGTGCACCTGTTGGATTCTCGTTTTGGGTTTCTAGGGGAGAATCATAAGAGGGTGTCAGAAGAGAAGGGGGGGGGACAACAGGAGAATATATTTTGCATCTTGTCCTGGTGACTCCTGTTTTCACTGTGGGCGAGATTCTGGGCAGTAACAATCTGTTGGTCGTCTGATCCTTTGTGCACGGACATTTTGGCTGTTTTCATTTGTGCCCCTAAAAGGAGCACACACACCCATTTAGGGTTTTTCCAGCTCTGATTGTACCAAGCCCCTCTACCTAAGTGTGTCAAAAATTCTTTGTGCACTCATCCTTCCTTTTAACCTGCAGTGCTATGTTCTGGGGCTTGATCCAAGATGTTATTATTGAATTTCAGAACATAAGCAACGTCTTCTCGAAGAATAATTGCAATATTTTCATTTTTAAATGAATATTCCAGTGGTACTCATTGAAACTGATGTTTTTTGAAAACTACTTTTATTGATCTTCGTAAGTTTTGAAAATATGTATTTTCCATACCTTTGACCTCTCAGTTTTGGTGACTTTTTATTGATTCAACTATGGATATATATTCTGGTAATGTTTAAGGGAATATGTATGTGCCTGTAGGACTGTTCTTGAGAATCCATATCTAAAAATGTCTCCTAATTTTTTTCCTCCGGGTACAAGAGCTTGGTAGAAGAGTCTCTGCTCACATCTTTTCCTCAAAGATTTAAAAATTTGATAGTTTTCAAATTTCAGGCATTTTGTCATATAATGAAAATGTCTCAGGGTGGCCTGATTTTTTTTTTACTTTAAGAAAACCAACACTTTCTAATCAAAGTAAAGGAAATACTTGGTTGAAGAGGTCAAACAAGACTTTCATGCCCTTTGCCATCTCTCTTGAAGTATCCAGAGAAAGGTCTTTGTAATTCTTGGAGCTGTTTCTAAATTACAAGCTTCCGGTCTTGATCTCTTGCTGTGGAAAGAAGACACTCCCTCCCAGGCACCCCACTCTGCCCCCTTCATCATAAGTCTTTGCCCAATTTTTGGTCAAATCAGTATTTGATATTTGTTCTTACGCTCATGAAAACATTTTTCACAATGAAGGCACTGGTACCCAAAGCTTATGTTCTTCTATTCCCCTTGGGACAACCTTTTTCCTTTCCTTGATGCATTCCCCCCGCACTTAAAATCTGTTTTTCTATGCACCTATTTTTAAATTCAACCTTAAACCTTGCTACAAACTCTAAAACCCCTTCGACATGGTCACTCACATTCTGTAATTTCTTTTGTCTTGGCAGTGACCCCATGCCCTCTGACCTCCTGCCCAGTCTGGTCCTCCTTCAGCCTCAGCACAAGGCTTGCTGTGGGGCATCTCCTCCATCCTCTGACACATTCCCTGAGCCTCACTACCCTGTGGGCTTCTCTGGTTTGTGGATTTTATACCTTCCTCTTTTGATCTAATCACTTCATTCCGTGGAAGATATTCTTCAATAAGAACCCAAGGAATGGTACATGGGAAGTACACTTTCTGCTACCTTGAAATGTTGGCACATTTCTTTCCTTCCTTTTTACGTGTGATCAAAAGTGTGGCTGGGACTCCTGACACTTTCCTCGTGGTCCTGGCATGGTTGTTGAGAAGTCTACGCCACTCTGGGTTTCAGCCTCTCCCAGTGACCAGCTCTTTCTCTCTGAAAACTTTCTGGGCTTTTCTTTACCCCCAGTGAAAAATCTCAACGATTCTCAGGGTATGAGGTTTCCTTCAGTCACTGTGCTGGGTGCTGGGTGGGCCCCTTCCACTGGGGATCTCATATTCTTTAGCTGTAGGAAAGGTTTTGAGATATTTATTTGATAATCACCTCCTCTCAGCTCTCAGCTTTTCCCCTCTTATTTTTCACCTATATTTCCACTTTATGGTGGATTTCCCCAACTTCAAATATCCCCTTTGGGAAGTTCTGCTAGCATGTTTCTATTCCTTTTTTTCAGCATCCCCTCCCATTTCATGGGTGCCAAATCTTCTCTTTGCTTTCTGAGGGCATCCTTTTTATTTATCTTGATTTTTTTCCTGCCTTTTGGTTTATGTGTTTCTTCTTAGTTCTCTTTAAAAATCTTTTTTGTTGATTTTGGTTTCTGTCTCTCATGTTCAATGCTTCCTTCAGACAAAGGGCCGATCTTGGCTGTCTATTCCTTGGAAAGGCCATACAGGTGGTAGGCTTGCTGGCCACCAGGTCCCACCATGGGGTGACTGGGGACGGTGATCTGACTCTCAATCTGCATCAGTGTGTGGGAGTCTTTTCTGTTGTGCCAGCCAGTTTCTGATAAGGGGACTCCTCTTATGTCCTGTCGTTGTCCTTGGAACTCTGTGACAAAGGTGAGTGGGGGATCACACAGTGCGTAGAATGACACCCTGCTCCAACTTCATCCAAAACTGTCACTGAAAATGAGCTAACATCAAGGATTGTGTGTGGCTCCAGAAACACAGAGATAACTGAAGACTGGCCTCTCTGGGATGGCGTTTCTCTAATTTCACGATGGGTAGGAATCAACCAGGGGACTTGTTCAGTAAGAGCTCCCAGGAGCCACCAGCAGAAGCTCTGATGGAGAAGGACCAAGACAGTCCCCCAGCCTGAAGATTTAGTGGGCACTGGGGGTCTGGATGTGTGGTCTACACCTGTGCCTTGACCCTGATCTGGTCACAGAGACACAGCGATCACATGACAGGGGGGATGACACAGGTGTGGAGAGGCCACACCTGAAGGATGAACCTGCCTGGGGAGGGTGGGCTGTCAGAGTGGGCTCTGGACAGGAGTGGGTGTAGCTGATATGCATAGCAGGAGGGCTCAGTCAGGGATACAGTGGGGGGCAGGCTTCTTGCTCCAGGGAGGACAGGGCACAGACGCGGGCCTGCGTGCATCACATCAACTGGCTGGGGTTCTCAGGAGATGACACAGGGCCACCGTTAGGTGGGCTTCTAAAGGCCTTTGTGAGTTAGTGTGAGTCAAGGGCAGAAAGCAGGACTCCAGTCAGTGAGGACTAGTGGGAGGAGGGCAGGGGAAGTCCAGGTGCCCAGGAATCCACAGGGGAGCTGCTGCACCCCCAATCACCCCCCAAGGGCTGAATGGAGCCTGGTAGGAGCTGGCAGTGGAGGAGGGGTTCCTGGCCTTAGCTGTGGAGGGAGATGCAGAAGCCAAGTGGGGAGGGTGCAGGGAAGAAACACCCTCCACTTCTTTGCCTCTCCCACCTCTTATCTTTGCCTTTGCCTCCCATGGGCTGAACCCAAGGAGAGTGCCCCCAGGGATCCAGGGATCTGGGAGGTGCAGCTGGCAGCAGTGGGCAGGCAGACTAACTCCCTGGGGACATCTGCTGGAGAATGGTGTACCCCGAGTGCCCTTTCCCATCCAGAATCCATCTTGCCCTTGTTCAGTTGAAGACACTTCTATCTGCCTCCTGGGGGGACACAGAGTCTCATCAGCCGCAGGGTCAGTCCCTCCTTGCCTGTCCCCCGCCCCACCGTCTGTACCACTGGTGCCTTCCTGTAGGATGGGCGCAGAGGAGAGGATGAAAGAAAGAGAAAGTAACAGAACGCGCGCACAGCTGTCTGGCCCCTGCCCCTGCAGCTGGCATCCTGTGAACCCTGATAGTCCTCACTTCCATTCAGAGCCTGCAACAGGTGGCCTTGCAGGGCAAGGGGGCTTTGCAGGTGGGATTACCTTCAGGAGCCAGATGGGGAGAGAGCCTGGATCACACAGGTGGCCTGAGGTCACCACAGGGTCCCTAAAAGTGGAGTGAGCACCACTGAAGAAGGGTCAGGGAGACATGACCGGAGAAGGGCCCAAGGCCATGGTGCTCCTCCTGAGGTCTGCAGGCTGAGGGCTGGTGGCTGGCCAGAGACCTCCATCCCCAGCCATGAACTCACAGGAGACACACCTGCCCCCGGAGCTTCCAGAGGGAGGGCAACGGCTGCAGCTTGATTGGAGCCCTGAGCTCGTGGGACCTCTGTCCTCCAGATGTGTGGGAGAGCCTGTGAGATAAGGAGACTAGGGACAGCTCCCGCAGGAAACAAGTGCACTTGGCTGTTTGGGCGGATGCCTCTGAGGGCACAGACTGAAGACCCTTCAAAGCCAGTCTGTGTCTCCACTCAGGTGTCACGCTGCCGATGATGACTTTCCAAGGAGGCCTTCTGCACCTCCGTGAGCTCCCAGGACACCATCTGAGGTGAGGATCAAGTCCTCAGTGAGGGGGCAGCGGTTTGACCTGATAGCAGCTCTGAGCCCTCCCTCTGTCCTGAGGGCACCCAGCCCGGTCTGCCAGGCGGCGGTGGCAGGTGGCTCCAGCAAAGCCCAGGTTTCCGCAGAGATCGCGCACAGCTGTGCGGCACGGAGGCCACTCAGGCAGGAGTCTAGTGCGAAGCCTGACTGTCTCCCCAGTCTATATTGCCCAGGATTGCAGGAGATGCCTGCAGTCCTCCCATCACCCCCTTTGATCGTTCCTTTGGTCTCCCCAGTGGAAGGGGGTCTACAGTAATCAAGATGTACTTTACAAAAACCTCGAACACCCTGAGGAAATGGCCTCAGGCTTAGCACCAACTTCAGCCTCAACCCAGCGCCCCTCGCGCTCCCCAGACCCTCGCCCTTTGCAGCCAGAGTGATACGGTCCCCCACCTCCTCCTGCCTGCAGAGACACCGCTGAGCCCTGGGGCGTTGTTAGGGCAGAAGAACAGAATCAGTGAATTAAACCATGTTCACTTCCTCACCGTTAGAAACCGGGGTGAATGCTTGAGAAGGAAAGCGGCACTCAGATGATCTCTCCCAGCCCGACACCGGGGGTCTCAGTTCAGTCACATTCGTCAAGAAGGACTTCCTTGCTGGGGGAGCTGTGTGGGGCTTGGGACAACACACGGAAACGCAGGTGAGCTGGTTGGGGTCCTCGGTCCATTGGGCATGTCCCCCTGCCGACCCCATGCTGCCCTCCTAGTGAGCTTGCTGCGACCTAGAAGATGCCTTTCCCCAGGAAAGCCAAGCTCAGTGCGTTCCTGAGACAGGAGGCTGAAAGGAGCCCAGAGGCAGCTCAGCAGCCTCCAGCCCCTGAACAGTCATCTGGGCTTCTCTTCTGTGTTTACCGAGGCTGGGAAAGGAACCACATACTTTTCTAAGATTTCTAACAGCAAAGGTTAAAACAAAAGAGATCAGTCTCAACTTTTGGTCAGAACTCTCAGACAACCAGAATGCGGCCGTCCCCAGGTGTCAGTGAGCTGAGGGCCAACCCTCATCTCCGAGGTCCCTGGGCTTCTTGAGTGTGGGGGCCAGTGCCCTGGGTGCTGGGGGAGGCGGCTGCACAGGCTCCTGTCCTCTCCTATCTCATATGTCTTGTCCTCTCCTAGCTTGCCCTGGATGCTGCTTTGCCCGCCCACCTGCCCTGCCCTCTGCATCTGGGTTTCCAGCACCATCTGCCTCTCTTCTACAGGCAGGAGGAGGTGATGGCCATCAGAATCACCCACACCACACCCATAAGGTGTACAAAACCTAGAACTGGGGTCCCACCATTTAGCCCGTGATGTAGAAATACACAAACACCCCCATGAGTCAGCCACGGACTCCTGTTCTTCTTCGGCAGGAATGGGTACACTCATCCCCAAGGAGGGCCTGGGAATCTTTGACCAAACTTGTCCACAGAACAGGTGGGGAAACTGAGGCACGGGGATTAAATCCCCTGGCCAAGGCCACCATTAGAGCCAGTTTCTGGTCCCTATCAGATCTAGGGATCTTCTACATCAGATCTAGGGATCTTCTACAATGTTCTACTCCCGGCCTCTCCCGTCTTCCGTCCTTTGTCTTTTCTGTAAAGTTGGACCATTTTGACCAGTTTGTCCCCCGGCTAGGACCTGGGCCCACTGTTGTGGCTTGCGGAGGATGACAAGGAATGACAAGACCCCAGAGGAGGTGACTGTGGGAGTAAGTGGCTGTCTTGCCACCACTCCGCAGGTGCCGAAGCAGACACCAGCCCTCGAGGTGTCTGAACACATCAGTTCATTCGGGACCACTCCCAGCCCAGCAAACAGCAGGAGCAGAGCAGGTGGTGCTGGGCCTGTCCCCTGTGTCCACTGGGCTGGCTGGCGGCTGCACAAGGAGTGAACCGTGCTACAGTCACCGCAGAACCTGGCCCAGGGACCCAGCATCTCCGTAGCAAGCAGCAGAGAAACCGGCCCCTGCCCTGGGGAGCCCGCAAACCTAGCTCACTGGGATGTGACCTCCCTAGTTGCCTAGTGACCTGTGATCAAAATGCTCTGTGCTGGGGGCAGCTGGGCATGCGGGTGGCCCACTCAGGGACAGTCAGGCCCTTTCCAGCAGTGCCATAGCCCTACACATTTCCCTTTTTGGAGCTTCATTCTTTTTCAAGATTTTCATTTTGGGCACATTTTGGTGCATTTGGAAACTCCTAGGCAACACTTCCTACCTTAGCGTCTTGCTGATGGCACGGCATCAGTTCCTGCTCCCTCCCTCTCTCTCCTGCTGCTTTTCAATTACTTCTTAGAACAATAACTCAGTAAGGTTATTCCCCCCAAATATTCTTCCTGCAAAGATCTTGTGATAGCCCAAAATCAAACTAAAAAATTGGCATTCATTTGCTCATGTCGGATCCCAAGGTCAAAACCCAAATGTGTCCAGTCCAGAGATGAAAAGTTTGAGGCATGGCCGAGCCAACTACCATGATTAGGCAGCCTTCATGGAGGTGCTGGTGGGGGGCTTGGACAGTAGGTGAGGCTCCTGCCCTTAAGAATTGGAGTCCTTCTGTAGTGAGGCTGCCACCAAATAAAAAGTAAAAACAAAGAAACTAGTAACCCAGCAGATCAAGAATGAGGGATTTTTATGTTAGAATGATCCTTAATGTGCAAATAAAATGCAGTGTAAGGGATCCATTGAGGCCAACTCCAGTGCTGGGCTCTGGGGAGCCTGGAGCATTCCTTTCCCCAGTCTTGGGCAAAATTCCTTCCCTCCCAGTGTTCCTGCATTTACTTGTGTCATCTTTTCCTTCTCTCACCTGCTTCCCCCTCAATTAGACTGGGAACCCCTCACAGGCAAGACTTTCTTAGGACCATACATCTTGGCACCCACCCTTTGGCAGGGGGCCTGTCCCGGAGTGGGTCTACCTCAACTGTAAGTTGAATGGACTTGAAAGTGTCAGAGACACGTAAGAGCCAGTGGGGCAGATGTACAGATGCCAGACAGTCAATGGGGACAGACTGGGAGATGCATGACAGCCAGTGGGGACAGACCCAGAGATGCATGGCAGCCAGTGGGGACAGACACACAGACACATGATAGCCAGTGGAGACAGACTCACAGATGCATGACAGCCAATGGGGACAGACCCAGAGATGCCTGACAGCGGGGACAGATGCAGAGACACAGAAGAGCCAAGGAAGACGGACCTTCTGCAAAACTCCTGGAAAAGGAGTTTAAAAGAGAAATGTCCTGTCTGTATTTACAGGGGTAAGGAGAGGGTCTTGACTTTGCTTCATCTTTAGAATAGATTGGGCTGGGTTTTCCATGTCAGACCATCCACGTGGGAAGCTGTCCTTGCTCTTCACGCGTGTCTGTGGAATCCGTGTGGTCACCCCAGGAGGGCACCCACACAGCAGTATGGTCTGGCTGAGGTCCCAGCTGGGGGTGAAGAAGTGAGGAGGAGAACACTCACCTGTAGCTCAGAGATGCCCCGTTCTCCACTCTCGATGCAAACGGCTCACCATTAATTTCTATTAAGTTTCACGCATGAGAAAAGGCTCCAGAGAAGCATGTTTTTGCGTGTCAGCTGATGCAGTACTTCACTACAAATGGCGTGTTACTGCACATGGGGTACTGGGATCTGGGAACCAGCCTGCACTCAGGCAGCACAGTCAATACTCCAGTATTTGTTGATGAATAGATTTTAGTTTTAGCTGAGAAGCTGGCTGAGCAGGAGGCCGCATGGAGGAGATTACGGCTGCACGGGAACCACCTCACCAGACCGGTGGGGAAGATGGTTATGAATGCTGATAGGAATCCCATGCGTGCCTTGGAGATGTGGAACTTTCCCTGGAAGGATCTGTTGTTGGAGAATAAAGCTCTTTGGTCCTAATAATCGGGAAGAGACAAAAGTGTCCTTCCATCTCCCAGGCTTCAGCCAGCTCAGCTGGAACCTCCAGGAACAGTTCCCAGATCTCTTCACCCTCCTCTCTGGGCCCCTGAATCTTCCTTTTCTGGATTCCTTGTCATGCAGAGTTCTTCCCTTTGTGAACACAGAAGGCTCTCAGGGCCCCTTCCTGGAGAGGACCCAGGCTGGGGGTGGAGGGGGTGCTCCTGGGCTCTGGAGGGCTGGGGTTCTCACTTCAGTGATGCCCCCTGCACCCAGCAGCCTTGGTTGTTGTATTGTAAAAGTTTCAGGTTTGGGTCCCTTTCAGGTGGCCCTTGGCAGGGAAGCCCCCTTCCCCACAGGCCGAGGCCTGGCACAGTGCCAGGAAGCCCAGCCACTGGCATCCTGGGGGGGGTGGGGAGGGCTACACTGGAGTAGTGCAACAGTCCCACCCCCGGGGGAGCAAAGGAGTCCACAGGACAAGAGTTCAGGGGCCACGATGCTCCATGCTTCCAGGAGACTGGGAGAGAGTGACAAGGTGGCAAGTCCTCTGAGACAGGGCGGGGCTGCCCTCGGTTTCGCTGACTTGGTTCCGGGCTTGGTTTCTTTCCGCAGAAGAGATCCAGATGGCCTGTCCCCCGCCTGGCACAGCAGCTGGAGTGCAGAGAGCTGCAGTGACCTTCTGTCCTTGCCGTGGGGACGTGGAAGACACGGGGGAGGATGGAGACCCCCATCCCTCCACACACCGTCATCCAGACAGCTTGAGTGCTGTGGCTTTCCTTCCCCACAGACTGTGACATTTTGATGGGCACTTCAGAAAGGCTGGCGTCATGACCCTCCAACAGGTGGCTCTGGCCCTAGGTGGGCTGAAGGCAAGGGTGGGAAGAACAAGGGCCTTTCTCATGGGGAATGGGGGCCCAGGGCAGTTCCTGGGTGGGGAGTTCGAAGAAGGCAATGAGGCCAGGAGCCAGGAGGGTTCCCATGCCTCTGTAGGGCTATAATCTCTCGGCAAGGCACACCCCTCCTCTTCACTACTCTACAGCGCATGGCTTTAGCTCGTCCTCATCCTAGATAATTTGAGGGACAATTTGAAAATTTCCAGAGGGCAAGTGTACTTTGGGATTTTGGTGGGAAGAGCATTTAATGTATACATTAATAAATGTATTTATTGCATTATTTATTTATTACATTAAATAAATCTAATGTATAAATTAATAAACTGAAGATCCTCTGTGGCTGTAGTTCGGAGAAACATGACCAGCTGTCTGTCCAGAGAGGGTCCCTGTGGCTGTTTCTCACTCGGTCCAGGCTCCAGCCAGGCTCACACACTGTGTTTAGGGGCCACTCTTTAATCTCTATAAATTGAGAACAGTTCCCCGCCCCCCCCCCCACTCCCTTTTTGGGTTTTGTGACCTTTTTGAAGCATCTAGTCTGCTGTGTTGCTCCATGTCCCCCAGTTTGGAGATTTAAAGAGAAATGTCAGTATGTTCCCACTAGAATACCTCTGGAAGGTTTTGGGTAGATACTTATTAATAGACTAAGAAATTACCTTCTGTTCCTACTTGGCAAGAATTCTTTCCCTTAATCATGATTCATTAGTATTATCAAAGCCTTCTTTTGCATTTGTTTAGGTAATCCTGATTTTCTTCTTTGACCAGTTTTTACCGCAAGTCACTTCGCCAGGTTATCTAATGTTAAGCCATCTTTATGTTCCCAAGATACATCTAGCTTGGTCATGATTTATAATTTTTCTCAGGTGTTTTAGAATTCTATTTGCCAGTATTTTATTTGGTGTTTTGAGTCTCTGTTCGTAATTTTCTTTTTAAAAAATTAATTAGCTACTTAACTTCCCCAGATTTATTGAGGTATAATTGACAAAATTACATCTATTTAAGGTGTATGATGTGATGATTAGATGTATGTCTACATCATGAAATGATTATCCTAATAAGGTTAATTAACACGTCCATTAACTCACGTAGCTCCCTTTATTTGGGTGCAGTGAGAGTGCTTAAAATCTGCTCTCTTAGCAAATTTCAAGTTTACAGTATCATTTGCTAACTGTAGTGACCTTGCTGAATATTAGAATCCCAGAAATCATCTTTTTTTCTGAAATTATTCATCTTTTAACTGGATGCTTGTACCCTTTCCTTTGTTCCACATTTTTTTATTTCTCCTACCATCTTGTCGTAAGCTGCAGAATTTCCTTTTTTCTCATGGATGAATGGTATTCCATTTTATATGTATACATCACATCTTTTTTACCCATTTGTCCGTCAGTGGACACTTAGGACTTAGGTGGCTTCCACATCTTGGCTACCGTGAGTAACGCTGCAATGAACACGGGAATGCTGATATCTTTCTGAGATACCGATTTGATTTCTTTAGGATGTATACCCGGAAGTGGAATTGCTGGGCCATAGGGCCGTTTTCCACAGTGGCTTCACCAATTTACGTTCCCACTAACCGTGCCCAAAGATTCCCTTTGCTCTGAAGTGTTTGCTCACCAACACTTAACCTCTTATCCTTTTGATAAAAGCCAACCAGCAGGTGTGAATTGTAGTTTTGATTTACATGGTCCTGAGGACTGGTGAGCGCTGGTGCATACCCTTTCAGGTTCCTGTTGGCCATGTGTGTGTCTTCTATGGGCAAAATGTTTATTCAGGTCCTCTGCCCATTTTCCGATTGGATTACTTGCCTTTTTGGTATTGAGTGGTATGAGTTCCTAATACGTTTTATATATTAACGCCTTATCAGATGTGTGGTATGCAGATATTTTCTCCTATTCTACACGTTGCTTTTTTTTTTTAATCTCATTGATCATTTCCTTCGCTGTGCAGAAATTTCTTATAATTTTCCTATTTTTCCTGCTTCATCTGGTTTTGTTACCATAGGGAGGCTTGCCTCATAAAGGAGATAGTCTTTCCTCTTCTTCTAGGATTTGGAGCATGTTATTAAAAAGAGAAGCATCAGTGATTTCTTTTTTTTTTTTTTTTGAAGAAAACTGTTCACCATATATAAGATTCCAAATATATTAGTCCACAATTGTTCATTTATTTTTGTACCTTGATCACTACTTAGCAGTGATTCTTTTCTTCTTCATTTCTGATATTTATTTATGCCTTTTTTCTTGGTTAATCAAGGAAAGAATTTGTATTTTTTACCAATCCTTTGTAAAGAATCAGCTTTTGAGATTTTTCTTTTCTCCTTTACTTTACTTTACTTCATTTTTCCATTACTTCTTGATTTGTGATTTCCATAATTGTGAACTTTCTTATTTTCTTATTTAGTTTTTCCTTTGTTTTACATTGATTTTCGTATTTAAATTCTCATAGTGAATTCTTAGCTCATTAATTTAAAATTTCTCTTGTGTTCTAATATATGTATATTCGTATTATAAATTCCTATATCCTTTCATCTGCTTCCCACAGATTGTTGAGTATAGTTCCTTTGTTGTCATTCAGTTCTCAGTATTTATAATCTCCATTACAATTTCTTCCAGATCCACGAATTATTTAAACATGCTATTTAGTTTCCAAATGTATGGGTGTATTTTAGCAGACTTTAAAATTTTATTTATAAAATCATTGTGGAGTGCATATTTTCAAATCATTGGAATTTTTCAATACTTCCTTTGTGATCCATTATGTATGTACTCAAATTTAAAAAACATATTTTATGAGTTTGAAAAGAATGCATAGTCTGTATCTGTGGCTCTGGGAGATCCCTCTCTCTCTCTGTCTCCATCCCCATTTCCACCCCTGATCCTGATCTCTATCCCGATCCTGACTTCCATCCCCATCTCTTCCCCATCCCCGTCTCCATCCCCTCCTCATTCCCATCTCCATCCACATCCCCATCTCCACCCCCATCTCCACCCCATTTCCATCGCCATCTCCATCTCTATCACCATCCACATTTCTGTCTCCAACCCTGTCCCTTCCCATCTCCGTCCCCGTTCCCTTCTCTAACCTCATTCCCTTCTCCAACTCTATCCCCATCCCCATCTTCAGTTCCGTCCTCATCTCCATTCTATCCCATCTCTTCCCCATCCCCATCCCCAACCCCTTCCCATCCCCATCTCCCTCCCCATCTCCATCCCTATCTCCAACTCCAACCCCATCTGCATCCCCATGCCCATCTTTGTGTCCATCCCTATCCCCATCTCCATCCCCATCTCTATCGCTACCCCACCTCCATCCCCATGCTATCTTCATCTCTATCTCTCATCTCCATATCCAGTCTATCTATTATCCCATATGTCAATTAGCATGTTTCAATCTTTTCTATTTTTGCTGATATGTGGAAAGCTTGATTTATCTGTTAGTAAGAGAAGTGTGTTAGAATATTTTGCTCTGATTTTGGATTTGTTATCCAACTTGTTATGGTTCTGTCAATTCTTGCTTTGTATGTGGTAAGGCTGTCCTATCTGATGTATGTGTACTGAAGATTATTCATCTCCCAGGGAGCTCTTGCTTTTATCCTTAAAAATGATCATTTTATCCCTAATAATACTTTTTGCCTTAAAGTCTCTTTTGTCCAATATTTATAAAGCCAGGTAAGCTTTCCTTGTTCAGTGATTGCCTCTTTCTCGTCTTTTTATTTACACCTTGTGTTTCCTTGCCTTTGGGGTGTTCAGGGTGTTTCTCTCATGCACTGTGTGTAGCTGAATATTTTGTAACTAGTATGTGTAGCAAACACGACTTATGCCATAGTAAGGGCAGGACTTTAGTTTTGTCCCCTGTCTTTGTAAAGTGTGCTTATTGGTGGTCATGGCTTGGGCAGGTCCCATACTCACCTCTGACCTCTAGTGTGCCACTTCAAACACATCTCAATTCAGAAATCGAATAAGTGCCTCTGAGCTGTTAATTGAAATGATGGTATTCACTGACCATTCTGTCCCCCTGTGAGCTTTGTGGTTGTGGAGTTGACAGCCCCTGTGGAGGTGCCACCTTCGACCAGGCTTGAACCCTTGGAAAGAAGAGAGGAGTGTATGTGTGTGTGTGTGTGTGTGTGTGTGTGTGTGTGTGTGTGTGTTGAGGGGTTCTTCCTCTTTGCAGGTCCAGTGGAGGTTTTAAACAGCTTTCATGGGGCAATTTCCATTTCTTCAGAGCTGTTCATGCCCTCACTGGCACACCTGTGCAGGACCTCTGGGGTCCGCTTTGCTGGTTGCCTCTCTGCTTGGATCTGAGAAGGCAACTCTCCTGTGGTTTCTGCTGCTCAAGGTCCTTTAGGCACTTTGGGTGGTCCTCCAGGGCAGGGCCTCATGGAGCTGCTGTGTGTGTGTGTGCATGTGTGTGCATGTGCATACCTATTTCTGTTTCTTGTCTGTCTCTTGCCCCTGTGTCCCACCCTGCTCCCTTCTCTTCTGTATGCCTGGCATCTGGTATAGGAGGGCTACTTGTGTCTAACCACCTCTGGTTGTATGAGCCTTCACACTCCCGTGAAAGCATCTGGCCACCCTTCTTTTTGGACAGGAGGAAGTCATCCGTCTAGAGCAAGCCCTCAACATCAAACCTATACGGCTTCTCCAAGAGCCACAGCTGAGCCCATTCTCTTGGGGGTGGGGGAAGTGTCACCCCTCCCACCCTTCCCTCTTGGGAGGGTTCAGCTATAAACACCCCTTCCACCACAGACATGCTCCACAAATCTATACTGTCCCCACAAATCTCTGTTCTCACCATATTCTTGAAGGTGTGAGTTCAAAGCCAGTGGACTTGTTCTCAACTCCTTCCTTTGTGAATCTGATACTTCATTTAGGATTTTCACATCCCTTTATCTTGATGTCTAGTCAAGGCTTCAATTTTAGTATCTGTTCTTTTTAAAAAAAAAATGTGTTTTTAGAAAGATAATTTAATTCATTTACATTTATTTAGTTTACTGACACAATTGGGACTTATTTCTAGCATCATTTCCCCCCCACCAACATTATTTTCCTTAGTTCTTTTTCTCTTTCCTGACTTTGTTAGGTTGAAAGTTTTCTTTTTTTTTCCTGTTACCTGCTCCGTTGAAAGTTAAACATTTTGTATCAGTACTTTTTGTGGTCACCTATAACTCCTTACAACTCTTTAGTAATTGATTTAACTTATTTTTCAAAGGCATTTGGTAATTAACTCTAAGCCCTTTTTACAAAGAAGACAAGAATCCAGGAACACAATAATTTCCCTCTGAACTTCCTTCTTCCTATCTTCCATGTTGTTATTTAGAATTTTAGTTCCTGGTATTTTTCAAATAGGTATGTTTTTCACTATTATTATTATATTTTATAATAAAGGTCCAATTTGGATTTTTTGCTGTATTATTTTAAGTTTAATATTTAATTGACCAGAATATTTTACTTCTTTGTTCACTATGTTTTGTGATACTCCTTTGTTGTTTTTTGGGCTCATTTTTGTTGTTGTTAAAGTTCATTCTTTATTCAAGGGTCTATGACAATGAATGCCAGACTTATCTGCATGTTAGAAAAATCCCCAAACCCAAGCCACACTCCCCCTCAACTAATCATAATCTCTGGGGGTGGGACACAGACATCAGTGTTTACGAAGCTTCCAAGGTGATTCCAATATGCAGGCAAATTTGGAAACCACTGGTGCATGCACAGAAACTCTCTTAGACATTGTAAATCTCTCTATAGAAATGTACTTGAGCATAGATTTCAAGATTGAGAGTTCTATGTCCTTAACATCTGGAACTATTATTTCAGGGCTGTGGCATCTATTCATATTGATAAAAACTCTGCTGCTAATCTGTTATTTGTTTATTGTGTTTTAAATATTTTACTTTCTTCCTGACATTTCTCATCATATGTGTATGTCTGGATTCTTTTTTTAAAAAAATTCAATCCTTCTCATCTCTCGGTGAGCTTCTTCAATTTGGGGACTCATATTTCTTCAATTATGAATAATTCTATGTTGTTATCTGCTTAAGTGTCCCCACTTGCCATTTTCTCTTTCAGGAACTCCTATTAGATGAATCTTGGATTCCATCAACATTCATGTCTCCGAACTTATTTTTCTTCTCTCTGTGCTACATTTTGAGTGATTTCCTTAGCTCCATGTTCTAATTCATTGGTTACCTCTTCTGTTATATCTAGTATACAGTTTAAGCCATCTTTTGACTTTTTGTTTATTTCAATGACTGTGTGTTTCAGCTCCTAGATTTCCAAATGGATTTTCTTAACCTTGAAATGTCTGCTCTCACTTAATGGTTGTCACTCCTTCTATTTCCAGACAGTCCAGCAATTGAATGTCAAAGTCCTTTACAAATTGCTTCGTTTTCTCTCTATTTCATTAGGTATGAATTCTCCCATGATTTTGTTCTATTAATTGTGTCCTATTGCAATAGGTTTTGTCAAGAGTTTTGTACTTTGTATTCATAAATTTGCCTTGTCTGAGAGTTTTCCCCCAAACAAATTCATGTGCAAATGCAAAATTATAAATTAAAAAAAACCCCAAACATCTGCAAAAGATAGAGGTTAATACCAAATATCATTATTAAGAGTGAGACTCATGCAAGTAATAAAGGAACGAACTAAGTTTTCAAGAAATTCAAAACAGGGTCATAAGCAGATCTTCTTTACAAAACACATTGACTACTCAAGTTGGTCAATGTCCCTGGTAGTCAAGAAATGCAAATTAAATTAAGAGAACAATTAGTCTATTTCACCCATCAAATTACAGCAAAGTGAAGAGAGGGTAAGAGCTAATGACAGTGAAGGTTTTAGGAGATAGAAATTCACTGTTGGTGGGAATTTCACTTGTCAGGGAAGCAATTTTTCCATGTCATAACAACACTCACTCACCCTCTCACTTATTCACTGAGAACTTTACTTACTCTGTGTCAAGCTAGGTGCTGAGCTAAGTACATTACAATCATGAGATGTATCAATCAGGACCAAAATTGCTTTTGTCTTGGTGACTTTTGTAAATACCCAACAATAGGAGGATGCTTAATTACATTAGGATACGTTTTGCTTCCAGAGTTTTCTTGACAGGGTGAAAACTGAATACAGAATTTTTAGAGCAAGACAAGTTGGGCTCAACAATGTGAAAACACACAGAGAACATTATCTGGACAGAAATATAAACATACGTCAAGAGCAATTTCTTTTGGTCAGATTGAGGGTGATTGTTTTTATGTCTCTTTGTACTTTTATGTACTTTCTGAATTTTCTACAGTGTGACATTATTAGCTCACCCAATTGGAAACATTAAGCGATGGAAAACAGGCTTTTAAGAAGAAATGTTTTACAGATTGGTAAGTTTTTGTTTTTTTTTTTTTAATACCTGCTGATGCCGGTCTCTTGAATGAAGAGAGCTGAATATCCCTTCTTCTTCTACCTACTGTTACCTTCCCATCAGTCTGTGCCAGATAGTTTTCTGACTCTCTTTTCTGTCAGTCACATCTATAATAATCAACCTTCTATTTCCTCAGGCAACAGTTTCCTTTGGGAAGTTCTGCCTGTTAGGAAGTTTTTCTTTAAATTGAACTTCAGATATATATTTGGTGGCATTGGATATTGATTTTGTTGTAAAACTGCCTTTGCGGGCTCCCTGGCCCTGGATAGCAAAGCATACAGTCCCCATTCAAGTCTGAAATGGACTGCTGATCTTCAATAACATGCTGACAGGTGCCATCGGCCCTCAGGAGATACTGGGCAATGTCTGGAGACATTGTTGATCATAACAACTGGGGGAGGGGCTGTGCTACTGATATCTGACCTGTGTGTAATATCTTATAGTGCCCAGGACAGGCCTTCACAAGACAAGCTACTTGTCCCACAGTGCCAATAGTGCTAAGATTGACCGGCCCAGTATTTAAAAAGTATTTAAAAGTTATTCTTTACAAAACCCATAGGTTTTTATAATTGTTTTTCTTCTTTCTTTCTTTCTTTCTTTCTTTCTTTCTTTCTTTCTTTCTTTTTTTTTTTTTTTTTTACCACAAAGTACTAGTAATGCCTTTTAGGTCAACACATCACACTTAAATAATTCTTTTGCAAATGATTTTTAAGCTTCAAAATGTCTCTTATCAGTAAGAAAAAAATAGTATTGAATAACTTAGTAATCACTACTGACCCTTTGACAAGTAGAGGGATTAAAGCCTTTAGGGACATGAGCCATGAAACGGCATCCTTGGGAAGTTATTTTGGGTCTCCCTCAGCTCTCCCTAGAAAAGGTGGTCTTCAGACTCTGGAGTGAAGCTCTAGGAGTCCAACTGCCGACCCTGAGATGCCCCTCAGTGATACATCACCCTCACTGGTCGTCCCACCCTGCAAAGGATCATCAGAATGGGCCCAAGCATGCTCATGCAGAAGATTCTCCTGCAAGGGCAAAGTGAAGACAGATGTTCTGTCTTTGTTCAAAACACTAACACATGAGAATCTGCCTAATTTACGTCATTTTGCATTTCCGTTAGCAACACCCTCTGCATGAAACCATAAGTGGGTTGGAGGCATCTTAGGGGGGCTCCTTGGCTCTGCTCCAGGGGTCAAGGACTCCCTGGCCACATGCAGCGCCCTTGGGAAGCTGGACCCTTGGGGCACCCGCTAACCTGCTGGGTGGCTTCGAGAAAGTCGCCTCATTTCTCTCCGTCTCAGTTGATCTGTAACACAAAGAGATCATATCAGGAACCACTGGTTCCTTCATGCCTCTAAAATGCTTAAGTTTTAGAAAGTTGTCTTAAAAAGACAAGACAAGTATCGTCAATTAGCAGTGCAGTGCACTTTGTAAATTAGTCTTTCACCACTGCTTTCTCTTCAGCTCTGGAAATGGATTCAATTTTCTTTTCACAGAGTTTCTTTAACAAAAGCAGCCTGCATCCCTGGCTAATATGAGTTTACTTGGGATGATTTTAGAAGGAAAACAAGTTCAAAGCATTGTTTGATAGGAAATGAAACCAGAAGTTAGTTGCATATGGATGTTGAAAATAAATTTATAAGCTAAAAAGTATGACAAATTTCTCTTCTAGCCAGTGTTTCTGTTTCCTTTTCTTCCTTTTCTTTCTTTCTTTCTTTCTTTCTTTCTTTCTTTCTTTCTTTCTTTCTAAAGATACTTCAAAATAAAAGAGTTTAGGATCTTCACATCTGGTTGCTGCATTTTCATTTAATTAATAACTGTCTTTGGCCATTTTTCATCTGGTAAAGCAACCAAACCAGGGAAATAATCAGGAAAGCATTACTCAACATATTGCCAATAAATTAGAACATGGCAACTGAAGACATCTGAGTTTGGTTGGTCCTTGATCTTTTCATGGACCATTAGGAATAATTTCCATAGGGTTCTTGCAGGTGGGGGAACAAGCTGGAAATAATGAAGATTTGAGTCTGACCAAGAAGGCAGAGCAGAGAATTGTTATGCTTTGACCAACTAGAACTGTACCCCCCAACCTCCCAGCTGGAATCAAGTTCAAATCCAGCGTCATATGGAAATCTATGGAGCCGACTTTCCTGACTTTGGAGGTTCTTTCCAACACAAACTTCAGCTCTAATGATGTGGTGTTAAGTCTGTGGACCCATGTTTAGGTTTTTGGGGCTGCTCTGGGGCACAGTGGCAGACAGCATTCTAAGATAGTCCCCAAATCTCACCTTGGTGTGCACACCATGGGCAATGTGTGTGTGTGTGTGTGAATATAATGGATCTCGCTCTGTGATTAGATGGTTCAATGGTGCAGCTGACTTTACAAGGGAGAGATTACCATGTGGACCTGACCCAAGCATGTGACCCTTGACATCTGGGGCCAGAAGTCAGAGACAGAGGAATTGAAGTATGAGAGGAGTGTCTTCTTGCCTGAGGGGATCACATGGCAAAGGGTGTGGGCTGCCCCTCTGAGGGAAGAGTAGCTGACGACCAGAAAGGAAGTGGGGCTGTAATCCTACAGCCAGAATAAACTGCATTCCGTCAACAATGTGAACAAGCTTGAAAGCAAATTCTTCCCCAGTCGAGCCTCCAGATGAGAACACAGCCCAGCAGTCCCTTGGATTTCAGCTTTTGAGACCCTGTGAAGAGACACCAGTCATGGTGTGCCTGGACTTCTCATCTCTCTGGGACTGTGAGTTAATAAACAGGAGTGTTTTAGGGTGATGAGTTGCTGGTAATATGTTATGCAGCCATAAAAATGAATGTAGCAGGATTCATGTAGGCTGCTGTAATGTAAGCAGGGATGGCAGCAGTAATAGGGAGATGCTCTGGCCACACACAGGTAAAACCCCTTTACAAGGTGTGAGCATCTGCAGGCTAAGCAGGTCCTGACAGCTGTATCCTGCCCACCCAGTCTAGTTTGAACCCACTCTTCATTGTAAAGGGTCCTGTGTTCTGTTTTCTGCTTTGCAATGGCTCGATGGCATCTGACCACGTCACATTACTTAGGAACTGCAGTCCGGTTATCTGTGTAAGAGCAATGAAATCAGATGCTCTCTAAAGTCCCAGGTTCATATAATCTGCTATGGTTTTGTGATTGTTAACACTCCACTTCCCCAAGTTCTTCATGAGTCTATGCCTGAGCACCTGGAGCAAGACGGGTGGGCAGCTCTCTGCTTTTCAGACCACAGTGATACTCTGTTCCATGCTCATTCATTCCACATGTGGTGGCCGTTCTTAGAGCAGAAGCCAATTAGTGTCCTACACAAAGACTCAAGATGAAGTATGGTGTGAAGGGAGAGAGAGAGAGAGAGAGTGAGAGAGAGAGAGAGAGAATCTGGAACCAAGGCCAGGAGCCAGTGTGGGTGAGGAGTGCTGGAGTCAGGAAGGTCATTTAGAAGAGCCGCCGCACAGGGCAGGATATGAGGACGTCTTTAAGATGGCATTCTGAGAACATGCACACAGCAAGCTGAGGGAAAGAAGCAGGATCTAGAGCAGCACATAAGGGAGAGGCAGCGGAAATTGTGCAAACTGGGTCTATGAATCCACTCAGCTCCTCCTCAGGAAGGGCTCCTTCCACAGTGGAGAAGGCAGCAGGGGCTGTGGGACCCAGCCCCCTCCCACAGGAATGCTTCACCTGGGAAACCTCCCCGGCCAGCACCTGTGGGTCAGACAAGACCTGAGTCACCTCGTGTTTCCGTTATTGCTGGACATACGGTTGGTGTTCTTTCTGTGTGTGCCTGTGTGTTTTTCTGGTCCTCTTACGTGGTAGAATGCACCTCACATAAAATTTAATGTCTTAACTACAAAGTGTACAGTTCACTGATATTAAGAACATTCGCACCACCCATAGCCATGCCCAGAACTCTTTAAATCCAGCAAAACTGAAACTCTATAGCAAACAACTTCCCTTTGCTTTCTCCAGCCCTTGGCACTCCCACACTTGATGGCCCTGGGGTGGTGACTGCTCTCTGAACCTCATAATGGGCTAAATGTGGTGTTTGTCTTTCTGCGTTGGGCTCATTTCACATAGTATAATATCCTCAAGTTTATCCATGTTGTAGCATGGGTCAGTTTCTAGTCTTCTTCTTCTTTTTTTTTCTTCCTTTTTTTTTTTTTTTTAGGATTTATTTATTTGTTTGAGAAAGAGAGAGAGAGTAGGGGAGCAGCAGGCAGAGGGGGAAGCAGGCTCCCCACTGAGCAGAGAGTCCAGTGTGGGGCTCGATCTCAGGACCCTGGAATGATGACCTGAACCAAAGGCAGATGCTTAACTGACTGGGCCATCCATGTGCCCCCTCCAAAAATCCAACCTCTTGAAAATAATATATATATACATACACACATAATTGATTAACCAATAAATAAATATTTGATTGACGAGGAAAGGGCCATCTCAAATGCAGATTATTTAACAAGTAATTACAAAGACACTACTATGTATCAGAGCATATGGAATGTGTCCAAACTGGACTCAGAAAAAAACCCAAGTTTTAAAATATTTTCTTCATTCCTATTGTCATTTTTATTAATAGCCATTATTGATAGAGTGTTGACTGTATTTTAAGCACAGTGATAAGCACTGTATATGCATTATCTGAACTAATCACTCTCTGAATCTTACCAGGTCGATGTTAGGTAATTAGCACCCAGAGTGTCCCCCAGAGTTTCCTGTCTTTTTAAAGACTGAATAATATTCCATTGTGTGTCTACACCACATTTTGCTTATTCACTTGGGTTGCTTCCAAAGTGCACAAATCTTATGTATATCGTTCAAAGGATGTTTTCGTTCTTTGGGCTATAGGGGTGCTCATGGTTACTAGTATTTTCCTTGTAATTAGGTCTTTCCAGTAGACAGAGCAAGGAAACAGCAAATTTTTTGAGATAAAATACTTTTTTCTTATTTAAAGATTTTATTTATTTATTTGACAAAGGGAGAGAAGGAAAGCACAAGCAGTGGGGAGCAGCAGAGGGAGAGGGAGAAGCAGACTCCCCACTGAGCAGGAAGTCAGACGCAGGACTCGATCCCAGGACCCTAGGATCATGACCTGAGAAGAAGGCAGATGCTTCACTGACTGGGCCACCCAGGTTCCCCAAAATTCTTGAATTAAATAATTTTGCTTCCAAATCAAATTTAGAACTATAACATTTTGCTAAACTTAATTGATCCATATGTAGCTTCATTCTCCAAAAACCCCTCTCATTCTCCATGACACCAAAATAATTGCTAATTTGTCTTATGCGCACAACTACTTCAGGATAATAATACCAACATTGACTAGCAGCAAATTGATTCCTGAAGATAGTTTAACTCTGTGTGTGTGTGTGTGTGTGTGTGTGTGCGCGCGCGCGCGCGCGCGCGCGTGCACGCGCGCTTGTGCGTGTCCCTGAAGAATAACCCACTAGGGATAGACAGTCAAATAATTATGTTTAAAAGTCACATTCAGTGGTTGCTTTCTGTTTGGTTTATCATCAACCAGGTACACAGCCTGGTTCATTGGCTTCATTTTGCTTTAGATTTTCAGGAGTTTTTTTTTTTTTTGTTTGTTTGTTAGCTTGATTTTTAAAAATTTATTTATTTATTTGACAGAGAGAGATCACAAGTAGGCAGAAAGGCAGGCAGAGAGAGAGAGGAGGAAGCAGGCTCCCTGCTAAGCAGAGAGCCCGATGCAGGGCTCGATCCCAGGACCCTGGGATCATGACCTGAGCCAAAGGCAGAAGCTTTAACCCACTGAGCCACCCAGGAGCCCCTAGGAGTTGCTTTGTAACTGATTTTTTTTGTGTTGTAATTATTTACATGGATCCTAAGATATGATATGATATGATATCATATCATATCATATGATATCCTAAGATATGACAATGCTATTGTTGAAGTTCAGCTTCTATATCTGTCCTCACTGCTCTGTTCCTCCACCCCCGCATCAGTAATTTTGTGGAAATTCATATTATATCCTTCCATTTAAAAATACTTAGATATTTTCATAGTCTCTCATGTTTTCAATATGTAGTAATATATCACACACTTGTTGGTCATGTATCCATCTTGGTTTTTTTCACTGAGGAGGATGTCCTAATGTTTAACTACAGCAGTATATGAAAATACTTACTATTCCCTTTGTACAGTTGCATTATAGCACTCCACTTTATGGTTGCATTATAGCACTCCATTATAGAGAGCCGGCAGTTTAGTGAGCCAGCCCCCTTGTGTGTTGTTCCTAGGCACTTGTTATTGTAACAAGCGTCACAGTGATTCATCGTATGCATACATTATTTGTGTATTTTTTTCCCACTGCACCTTTTGGATATGTTTCTAGAGGTGGAATTGCTGGGTCAAAGGGTAAATGAATATGCAATTTTGCTAGGTATTTTGAAATTCCCATCCAAGGGAGAATGTGCATTTTTATATTCTCATCTGCAATGTATGAGGGTGACTGCTTCCCCTTAGTTTTGCCAAAAATATGTCATCAAACTTTGGAAAACCCAATAGGTTTTGAAATTCAACTGTTTGATCATTGTGCTTTGGAAAAAAATCTGGAACATTTGATCTAACATGTCTATAACCTTTTAATATACAAATAACTTGCAATTTGAATAGGCACTTAATCATAAGAATTAACAAACTAATGAAACAGAAAGGGGCTTAGAGCACATACATTTACAAAATCATCTCTAAGAATGAGAGGCAGTGCCCGCATCCCTGGCTTACAGCTCCCTGTCCCTTTTGCTCCTGTCCTTGTTGTTTGGTTTACTAAATCCTCTTCTCTTCCTTCTGACTCTTTATAGCTTCCCTTTACAACTGCTTACGATTATTACCTGGGAGACTAATCCTTTCCTAGTGGGGCCCATAATCACCCCTTTATTTGGGAATCTGGACCTGAACCTTCTGAGGTTGCCCCTTGTCTATGCACTCCAGATTTCCTCCTTCCTGCTGCATGCAACCCAGGCCTCCTTCTACACCAGCTGCTTTGCCTCACCTTCTCCGGGTCCTATCTTGGCCTGGACTGTAGGCAGGGTACTGGAGATACTAGATCTCGGGGTCCCTGAGTCCAGGGCTTAAGTGGGAACAGGAATCTGTCTCCGCTGAGTCTGATGTTGTGCCAGTGCTTATTTCATTTTTACTCCAGCCTTATTTTAGCTATCTGTCATGTCCACTTGAAACCCTCCTTACCTATGTTTTTCCTTTATACTTATTTCAGGTATCAATTTTTTAGGATTGTAAAATAAGTTCACGTTCATTTGTACACTCCTTGGAAAATAAATGGGAGAATGACAGAAAAAATATATGAACACTATGCCCCGAGGCACCCACTCTGAACATCTTGGCGTGTTTATTTCTGGTATTTTCTGTGCTTTTAAACATAATTGAGCTCATAGTGCATATGCACATTTTTGTTCTGATTTCTTGTCTATTTATTGCTTTTTCAGAGAACACATGGTTTCATTTATTAATGGCATAATTTCTTAATTTATCTTTCATAATGTCTTAATTTATCTTTTTTCATGTCTTTCATAATGTCTTAATTTATCTTTGACTCCTTATTATTTCCTTCTCCTTATATTTTTTAATTAGAAGTATTTTGTCTCCTTCCTACCTATTTTAGTTGAATATACAGATGATTTATGTTTATAATTTTCATTCAAAATGAAACTTCAGATATTGACTTTTCCTACCCCTGAAGTAGTAGATTTTTAATAAAGTCAGAAAATACAGTGAGACAAACCCATGATAATCCTACTCACTAAAAAACGACTGTTGGTGGCTTTCAGATTGTTTTTATATTTATGTACACTTTTCCCATAAAAAGTTTCATAACCTGTGATTTCACCTAATCACGTTTTATGGACATTTTCTATGTCAATATGTGCATTGTTTCAACGTTATTTTCAATGCTACATAGTATCTTATTGTGTAGATGTACTAGAGTTTGTTTAATCAAATTTTTGTTTCTAGAGAGCTGTTTCTGTTCTAATATTTTCTCCCTAGAGAAAATTTGTTTTGTAATTGGTATCTTTTAAAACTATTTCTAAACACAGTTTACATTTGGAGAAGAAAAGCATTAAATTTCTAGAACTAAAATTCATAGGTAAAGGGGCCTTCCTATATTTGGTGCTTCTATTGCACCTGAATATGGACAATTTTCAGTTCAGATTAATTTCTACTTCTACCCAGACTTCCGATTATGCTCATCTGTCTTCTCACATTTTCACCAATGTGGGACTCGGACATCTAATAGACCTTCTCTGTTTGATAGGAACGCCTGGGACTACGAATGAGATTAAACTTGCCCCTAAGTTATATAACACTTATATTCAGGTTCTTAGCCCATTTTTTATTCCACTATTGTTTTTTAAATGCTCTTTCCATGTGAAGACCCGTAACAATTTGTCTTGTGTATTGCAAATACTGTTTCCATTTTGTCATTTTCCATTTTACTGAATGGTTGATATCAAGAAGGTTTTTTTTTTATTGTTAAATTACGTCATATTGTTGTAGCTTATGTTTTTTTGTGTGTGTTGATTTTTTTTTATAATTTTTTAAATTTATTTTCAGCGTAACAGTATTCATTGTTTTTGCACCACACCCAGTGCTCCATACAATACGTGCCCTCTCCAATACCCACCACCTGGTTCCCCCAACCTCCCACCCACCGCCCCTTCAAAACCGTCAGATTGTTTTTCAGAGTCCATAGTCTCTCATGGTTCACCTCCCCTTCCAATTTCCCTCAACTCCCTTTTCCTCTCTAACTCCCCTTGTCCTCCATGCTATTTGACATCAAGAAGTTTTACCTGCTTGTGTAGACTAATCTGTTTTTCTCTTCATGGTTTTGCCTTGGGGCCAGTCTTAAAATTTCTCATCCCATTTTATGGTTATATAAATACTCAGCTATCTTTTCTTTTCAGATTTTTATAATTTTTTAAAAAGATTTTATTTATTTATTTGACAGACAGAAATCACAAGTAGGCAGAGAGGCAGGCACAGAGAGAGGGGGAGGCAGGCTCCCTGCCCAGCAGAAAGCCCGATGTAGGACTTGATCCCAGGACCCTGGGATCTTGACCTGAGCCGAAGGCAGAGGCTTTAACCCATTGATCCACCCAGGCGCCCCTAGATTTTTATAATTTTATCTTTCTTTAATGTTTTGTGGTTTTTTTTGTTTGTTTTTTTATTTGACAGAGAGAGAGAGATCACAAGCAGGCAGAGAGGCAGGCAGAGAGAGAGGGGAGGAAGCAGGCTCCCCGCGGAGCAGAGAGCCCGACGCGGGGCTCGATCCCAGGACCCCGGGATCATGACCTGAGCCGAAGGCAGAGGCTTTAACCCACTGAGCCACCCAGGCGCCCCTGTTTTGTGTTTTAAACACAATTGAAATAATTTTAGTTTAAGCCATAAAACCAGGCTTAGCTTTATGAATCTGGAACTGTTGGTTACCACTTCATAAAGAACCCATGGTTTGCCTATTGGTTTGAAATGCCATCAGTATTATATATTTAATGTATGTTTACATAAATATATGCTACAAAGCTCTTGCAGAACAAGCCTGAGGCAGAAGTTGAAGAAATGGCTACAGAGGTTTCCTCTCTGATCATCTCTGAAAACCAGACTGCATGTGCCCCTGGACTGGCATTTCCTCTGGGGCCTTGCAGGGTGTCCCTGGGTACCTGGGCAGTTCTTCCTGGTTCTGAGGGCATGGTCAGTGTCCTTTGATTTACCCTGGTTTTAGTCACTTCTTCTCCAAACCATTATTTATCCTCTTCCTTTGTCTTCTTCCTAGGCTTAGATGCCAAGGTCCCAGAGGGTGAGAACCAGTTTCTCTGTCTAGACAGTCTGCCCACCCCAATGCACAAAACCCTTTTCTTGGACGGGGTACCCCTAAGAGCAGGCCCTGAGATAAGGGTTTGGGCCCAAGTAATTTACTCTGGAGGTGATTCCAGGAAGCACTGGCAGGTGAATGCAGAGTAAGACATGGGGAAGAAGCCAACAGCAGGAACGCCAATGCCTCCTGTGGGCAGCTGGGCCCTGTCCTGTTGCAGACCTCGGACCAAAAGTAGGACATGCCTTAGAACTGGCTCATCAAAGAGCAGGGGCGGAGGGTGGGGGGCAGAACTTTGCCCAGGGGCCCTTCACTTCCTGGTATTTTAGCCTACTCCTCTTGCAGAGGAAGGCTTGATTTGGAGTCTGAGTCCCCTCCAGCTGGAAACCAGGGCGTGGGCGGTGGGGGGTGGTGGATACGGGAAGACCACTCACTGTCAGCACTCAAGCCACACCTTCCAAGTGTCCCTGACTGACTGTTGTCCAGGTCGTACTGAAAATACTCCCATAGTGGCAGAATTCAGAGTAGACTGTACCGTGGCGGGGAAGGGGCAGGGGGCTGCTCTTGCTAGAAAATCCTTCCCTCGATTGAGCCCAAATAAACTTCCCCCAATTGTTCTAGTTCTGCCTCCTGGGGAAGAAAATGATCAAAACACATTTTCCAGAGGAGTTTGAGCAATTACCCAGAAGCACCAGAGGGTAGAACACTGAATTGTATGACCATGGGTCTCTGCCTCCTCCTGGATGTGTATTTACTCTGGCAGTTGCTAGAACAGCGCAATGCACACAGGGTTGTGAGCTAAGGGGAAGCCCACCTCATCTGCATTTCAGTGGTGGGGGTAGAGGAAGGTCGGCTCAGCCAGCAAGCACCTTGCTTAGGCCAGCCGCTCAAGGGAGTTGGGGAAAAAACGTCCCACTCTATGACTAATTCATGAGTCATGGGATGTTTATTCTCATTTTCACATTTTTAAAACTCACCAAATGCTTCCCTCCCACAAGCAAACAATTGCCATTTTTGTTCTGAAAGACTGTAGATTGGCCAAATCTATCATCATTGTAATCTCTGACCACATGTTAATGAAATACATACATTTAATTTGGCTTAGAAGAAGATGGAATCCGAAGACAAGCTCCGATTTGGGTCTATTTCCTTTCTTGCTCCATAAGCGAATCCCAGATGAAGCAAATGAAGGCCAGCGGCCACCCCCCCCCATCCCTAATGACGAGCCCACAAGCCAATGACGTTGAGGAAGGAATTTGTACTTTGCACTCACTGGCTTTTCTTCAAATATTCGGGTGGGGCACTCACATCTCATACTTTAAGGACAGGGAGAGTGATAAATGAGATCACAAACTAAGTTCTATTGTCATCACTTTGCAAAAGTTAAGTAGGACTAATTGCAAAGAATCTGGATTAGGAGCCCCCCTCAAGGTAAGGAGTTGAATACAATGGCATCCATCTCATAAGATGATCGATAGTGCCAGAGGACTCTTGTTTCTACCATATCGTTGGCACATAGTCCTAGATCAGCAGAGAGACTCAGATCTGTGGGGTTTAGGAATTAATCCCCGACCTAGGAGTCAGAGGCCAGGCTAAGCAAACTGCAAAGAGAAGTTCTTATGTACAGAGACAATGCTACTCTCCCTAGTGGTGGGCACCTGAATCCCTGGACTTCTCAGAAGTCTCCTCCCTGTCGAGCTCCCAGTTCTCCCTCTCCCCACAGCTGGGCACTGCTGAACTGCCAGGCTGAGTAGGGTGTGCAGGAGTCTCAGAGAAGCCCTACAAGCTTCAGGGATCTTTGATGATACTGGCTGCTGTGTTCCAGCCTGATTTTCTTGGGATCCAGAGACAGCAGAGACTGGGAGGGGTACTCCGTCATGGGAAAGACACAGGTCCTGGCAAAAAGTGAAGGACTAAAGGCTCATGCCATGGCCAGAGGCCATCCCTGTCTCTGTTAGCTGTCAGTGAAGATAGCGATAGGAGGTCTGGCTCATGATCAACAATGCAGCAAGATGGCAGGAGGGAGGCACCATGGGGCCAAGTTGTTTTGTGACACACTGAATGACCTTAGAAATTGCACCTTTGTCTCAGGACCAATTTTTAACAGTTTCTTTGGCATTGTGGAGATGGAGGTTGAGTTGAAACTTTTAAAGTTTTAGGAAGCCAAGAATGAAAGGTGCTCTCTGTCTAAAATACTAGCCTGCCTCAGAAAGCTTTTGGATAGAGATCTAGAGTTAGCAAAATGTCAGTGACTTAGAATTACAGTCAAGAACAAATAAACATTTATGTAGAACAGAATATGTAATCTACAGGGTATGTGAATGTATTTTTTTTTTTTTTGCAAATTTTGTTGGTGTTTCACCAGAAAAGGAATTTTTGTTTTGTTTTGTTTTCAACTAACATCATCTTTTTTAAAAATTAGTTTCAGAGGCAGAGTTCAGTGATTCATCAGTTGCATATAACACCCAGTGCTCATTACATCACGTGCCCTCCTTAATGCCCATCACCCAGTTACCCCATCCCCCCTGCAAACTCCCCTCTAGCCACTGTGTTTGTTCCTTATACTTAAGAGTCTCTTATGCGGACTCCTTGGATGGCTAGGTCAGTCGGGCATCTGCCTTCAGCTCAAGTCATGGTCTCAGGGTCCTGGGTTTGAGTCCTGTGTTGGCTTCTTGCTCAGCAGAGAGCCTGCTTCTCCCTCTGCCTGCTGCTCCTCCTGCTTGTGCTCTCTCTCTCTGGCTAATTAAAAAAAAAGTCTCTTATGGTTTGCCTCCCTATCAATTTTCATCTTATTTTATTTTTCCTTCCTCTCCCCTATGTTCAAGTATTTTGTTTCTTAGGTTCCACATATGTGTGAAATCAGGTGGTCTTTGTCTTTCTCTGATTGACTTATATCGCTTTGCATAATACCCTCTAGTTCCATTCACATCATTGCAAAAGGCAAGATTTCATTTTTTGATGGCTGAGTAATATTCCATTATGTATATACACCACATCTTCTTTATCCACTCATCAACTGATGGACATCTGGGCTCCTTCCATAGTTTGGCTATTGTGGACATTGCTGCTATAAACACTGGGGTGCAGGGGCCCCTTTGAATCACTATGATTATATCATTGAGGTAAATACCCAGTAATGCAATTGCTGGGTCATAGGGTAGCACTATTTTTAACTTTTTTGAGGAACCTCCATACTGTTTTCCAGAGTGGCTGCACCAGCTTGCATTCCCACCAACAATGTAGGAGGGTTCCCCTTTCTCTGCGTCCTTGCCAACATTTGTGGTTTCCTGACTTGTTAATTTTAGCCATTCTGACTGGTGTGAGGTGGTATCTCACTGTGGTTTTGATGGTTTTGATTTGTATTTCCCTGATGCCCAGTGATGTTGAGCATTTTTTTTCACATGTTTGTTGGCCATTTGTATGTCTTCTTTGGAGAAATATCTTCTGCCCATTTCTTGATTGAACGTTTTTGTTTTGGGAGTGGAGTTTGATAAGTTCATTGTAGATTTTGAATACTAGCCCTTTATCTGATAAGACATTTGTAAATATCTTCTCCCACTTTGTATGTTGCCTTTTAGTTTTGTTGACTGTTTCCTTTGCTGTGCAAAAGCTTTTGATCTTGATGAAGTCCCAATAGTTCATTTTTGCTCTTGTTTCCCTTGCCTCTGGAGATGTGTCTAGGAAGAAGTTGCTGTGGCCGAGGTCACAGAGGTTGCTGCCTGTGTTCTCTAGGATTTTGATGAAGTCCTATCTCCCATTTAGGTCTTTCATCCATTTGAGTCTATTTTCGTGTGTGGTGTAAGGAAATGGTCCAGATTCATTCTTCTGCATGTGGCTGTCCAATTTTCCCAACACCATTTGTTGAAGAGACTGTCTCTTTTCCATTGGATATTCTTTCTCACTTTGTCGAAGATTAGTTGACCATAGAGTTGAGGGTCCATTTCTGGGGCTCTCTATTCTGTTCCATTGATCTGTGTGTCTGTTTTTGTGCCAGTACCATCCTGTCTTGATGATCACAGCTTTGTAATAGAGCTTGAAGTCTGGAATTGTGATGCCGCCAACTTTGGTTTTCTTTTTCAACATTCCTCTGGTTATTTGGGGTCTTTTCAGGTTCCATGCAAATGCAAGGAATGTTTTAAGCTTAAGGCAGCAAGAGGCATTTACTGCAGTGTCCTCACAGTGAGGCTGGGGGAGACAAGTGTACGTGAGAGAATGAAGCATGGTGTTGGGGGTCCTGAATTCTCTGGGGCTCAGCCATTGCATATTCTAATTCCCTTGTTGGCAAAATAAGGTCAACAATGATTCTTACCTGCCTAGACGATACCTAGGAGCTAAAGGTGAGAACGATGGGTCTCTGGGTGGGACAGTCACATATGGATCTCCACGTGGGATTTTCTGAAAAACCCACCCAGTATTGGGATTGGCCACGTTCATTTCCTTTCAGAGAACCAAGACTTTGGTTGGTGTCTTCAGACTTGTTCATTACTTATTTTCATATTAAAATAATAGAAACTTCATTAACTCATAAAAAGTGGGGAGAAATGTCACATAATATAGGGAACAAATGTTTCATTTCAAAGCATGCATAGATGTCCCTCATCTTCCAGCAAAGTGGAAGCCAGACACTGGTAACAGCCCTTATGGATTAGTGGAATTCCCTCCTCACCTCTGTAGCCACTGTGCAGCGCACACCCACTGACGACTGGATTTGCCACCTCAGAGGCAAATCCAGAGGCTGGATTTAAACCTCAGAGCCCTGAGGTTTAAAGGACTTGGTCCTCCCAGGCTGGCCTCTTGTCCTACCTTGATGTTGGCCGTGGAGGGCGTATGATCTTTGACGTTATAAGTCCTTCCTCTTCTGCTTGGGCACTTCTTTCCTCTGCCGTGGTTTTTGCTTCCGGTATCTCCCGAGGAAGACTTGCCATGACATTCCAGCGACCCTTTCAGCTTCTACCAAGCGGACGGGGTTGTGGGAGAAGACACAGAGATTGGATTCCAACCTTGGATCTGCCTTTACTGCTCCGTGAACCCACACAAGCCCTCCGACCTGTGTGTGAGCCATGGGTCTTTGAATAGTGGGGACACGTACAGTACACATGCACTCGTGTACATAGCTTACATGTGGGGGATAAGTCGAATCCTGCAGGCCAAGTGCCTGAACTGCCTGGCACACAGCTGATGCTTCGTAAGTGGGAATAAGGACACGGATGGTGCTGATGACGTTTGTGGGTCCGGATCTCCGCGTGGGGTTATAGCTGTGAGTCACCACTCACCCACATTTGAGAAAACACGCCAGATGAACACCTCACAGTTTACAACTGCCTGCAAATTTGTCATGAAGTGTCATCCGTACCACCACTGTGGGGCAGGTAGGGCAGAAATGCATGCTGCATTTTACCCCTGGCCCCTCCCACACCCCCAAGACTCAAGGTCACAGAGAAACAAGCAGGGAGCCAGGTCTGTGCAGGCCCGGGGCTGAGGTCTGTCCTCTCCTGGAGCCTCCCTGTCCTTGCGCAGGGCCTCCCTGCAGCTGCTCCCCCTGCCTCCACTCCTCACACAGCCCACCCTGTCTGCCGGCTCTCTTCTCCTGTCCCCTCTGCTGGGGACAGCCCGCATCCCCATCTGGGAAGACCCCCCAGCCTCCCAGCCTCTGTCAACACACCTCCTGTATGACATTCCCCCAGAAGCCCTGGGTTGAGGGCTAATTTCTTTTCTTTCTAAGTCATGTTACCCTTGAGCTAGTAAAGCAAAAGGAGGAAATACGGTAAAGCATTTATGTGATTTTGGACTGGGGGGAAGACAAATAGCAAACTGAAAGATGAAATGATGAAGAGAAATATTTAAATCCAAAATACTGACCCATGAGTTCTGGAATAGGCACGTCTCAGGGCCAGTGACCCCCTGTGGCTGACAAGGAGTGACCTACTCAACGTTAAAGTCGGGAGGGGGGGACTGATCCTTTGGAGAGGCAGGGAAGGGGAGCGTTTAAGCGTCAGCATGGCACGAAGTGCAGTGTTGGGGGAGACCAGATTCGAGAGAGTGAATGAGCTCTGCAGATGCGTCCCCTCTTCCTGGGAGCAGAGGACTAGGGGTGGGGATCCCCAAGACTTCTCAGGAGCATCCCATGACAAGCGGAGTCCTTGGGCTTCCCTACGCCAGCCAAGTCCTGGGGTGCAAGGGAAGCCAGACCACAGCGTGAGTGGAAATAAGAGGCAAAGTACCAGCAGGTCTGGGTTCAACCCGATGCCGGGGGGTCGGGGGAGAACGGCAATGGCCAAAGAGGGTGGCCCGCCTGCACCAGGAAGGCCACGCAGGCACCCTCGGCAGCCCCTGCAGGGTGAGGCGGGCACCCTCCAGCAGGGAAAGCCGGTGCAGGTGGGGCCCGTCGGCAAGCCTCCAGCTGGAGGCCCAAGGACTTGAGCCAACAGCAGAGCAACACGCCGTTCCTTGTTTCTGGGGCCGAAAGAGGTGGCAGAACCCTCATCCGTGACCTCACCCTTGGTTATAGCGGATAATATCCTTCCTCAGTGGGCCCCTGACTCTGTGACCAGCCCCCAGGCAAGGGCTGTGCTGGACAACGAGGCCAAGGAGGCCAAGCCGTCTTCCCCGAGGCCACGAGCAGGTGTTCCTGATCCTTCCAAGAAGAGGGAGAATTCAGTTGCTGTGGAAAAGACTGATCTTGCAACAGGCCTGTGGGCACAGGGGGGTTAGAGTTTTTGAAGCCGGAGAATCAACGCTGGGTCCTTCCCTCACACTGAAATACGCTCCAGATGGGTTAAAGGGGTCAGTGTGGCAGATGACAAGGTGAAGGGCTCTGAAGGAAGTGTGGATGAGGACGTTTACACGCTGGGAGCGAGAAGGCTTCTCTGCTGCAGGACCAGAGCCAGCAAGCAGGAGGGAGCCCTCACCTCAACCCGGGGAGGCCCGTGGCTCCCGCCAGAGGTGCTATACGTGCGCAACCTTGGTGGCTCTAAAGGTCACCTCCAGAGGGGACCAGAAGAATCTCTGTAATTCCCAGCAACGCAGCCCTTCCTGCGGCCCACCGGGCTCCGGGCCTCCAGCAGCCCTGCGACGAGCGCCTGAGGAGCCTGCCTCACCCCGACAGGAGACCCAGACTCAGAGAAGTTAAGCAACCGAGAGTTTGGGTCCGTTAAGTACAAAAATGACAACCGTATTCTTAGAAGGATCATCCACTTACAACAAAAGAAGTCAAATGGCAAACAAATCTGAGGCAGAAAATGGTTACAATTCACGTCCATCCAGGACCTGGACGTTCGGACGGCAGCCCGGCATGGAGAGGCGTCAGACCGTCTTCTAGAACAACCTGCTGGGGCGCAGGTGAGGAGCAGGGCCCGGGTGGCCAGCGGAGCTTCGGCCAGGTTGCTCAACCTCGTGGCCTCTGCCTCCTTGTCGGTAGAGTGGGGACAGCCGTGGCACAGTCTTCCATCTCGTGGCTGGCCTGGACACACAGGGACTGTCTGTCACAGCTCAAATACATCTGTGTGGTCCCTGGGTATCCTGCTGGCTGCCTGGGGGGTGTCCAGTCTGGCTTTTGGGGGCCACAGAATGCAGCAAACCTCCAACGCCCACAGTTTCTTTCCTGCTTTGTTGGGGGTCTCAGGGCATCTCTGCAGTCTTGAGCCCAGAAGGAAGGAAGGAAGGAGGGAGGGAGAAGGGAGGGACGCCCTGCCCCCACCCCCATGCCGGGGCAAACCCAAGAGCCCCAGTCACCCCGAGTGCTGGGGTCTCCGAGGTCATTGGGTGGGCTGAGCCCACAAGCGGTCCCCCGCTCCTCAGCGCCCCTACTCCTGTTGTCAGGAGGAGCCCTATGGTCCCTTCCTGCCCCACCAGCTGCGCTCTCCTGTCTCTGGCTCTTCCTCCTGCCTGTGTTCTCAAGTCTGAGGAGGCCAAAGGAAGAACACTCATTTCCTGGGGGCTGGTTTTCATTTCCTGGGTGGACGCTGCCAACACAGCCCTCACTGAGCAGCTGCCCCAGCCGCCCCCACCAGCTCCTGTCCTCCCCCCACCGGGCTAGGCTTCCAGGCTCCCTGCCGGGGGGTGCTGGGTGCACCTGCGTGCCACTGACTGGCGCACGTGCAGGACCCGTCCCCGCAGCAGTGGCTGGAGGCAGAGTTGGGGGTGGGGGTGAGGGGCTGAGCCATCTGGATGTGTTACAGGAGAGATGTCCCTTCCCAAAGACGGGCCAGATGGCACCCTCCCCAGAGGCCTCCCCATGGCTCTGGCACACTTCCTACAGACCTCGTTGCCTCGGGCTGGGGTAGAGGTTGGGGCTGAAGGCACGTGCAGCTCTTGTTCTGGACGTTTAGGGAAGTTCAGTGCATGGGCAGTGGATAGAGGCTGTCGGGATGTGGAGTTGCACAAGGGGAAGTATGGTGCCTGCAATGACAGAGGTCCGATCAGACCTGCACCTGAGCACCAAGCTCCTTCCCAGCTTTCGTGCTTTGAGAAGGGCTGGGTTGGATCACTCTTTACTCTCTGGTTCCTGAGAAAGCTCAGGCTGCAGGTGAACCCCACCTTCCCGGACAGAATCCTGCCCTAAATGCTGGGTGCCTTTCTTGTTATGGAGAAGTGCAATATAGGAAATCCTCTGGGCATCCCCCCACCTTTCTCCCCAAGAACTGGAGACTGGGGTAGCTCAGGGCACATTGTGGGACCCCGAGCCATGATCCACCAAGGGTAGACCCCAGTGAGGGCAGCGGCACGGCGAGAGCGGGACCCCCGGCTACAGCCAGGCCAGGAGCATGAAAGTTCAGATCTGTGAGGACCCGGCAGGTGGGAGCCGGAGGGAAACCCTTACTCAGACCCCAGGAAACACCTCTGGGAACTGCGAGAGGCTTGGGAGTGAGTCCCGGCACAGCAGGGATCCAGTCCTGGTGGAAGGGACCCTAGCAGAATGTGGCAGGGGCTCTGGGGGTGGGTGACCCCGCAGCCTCTCAGAGCCAAGCTGCTGTGAGTCTGAGGGGAACTCCTCCCCTACTTTGACGTGGACCCATGTTGGAATTACCAGCCCCGGCACCTCAGTTCTGGGCCCGCTCAGGAGATCATGCTCCAAAACTCAGGAGTCTCGGCTGAGAGAAGCGAGACAGAGGGCGAGGTGGGCCTGTCTCAGGCCGCAGAGAGGCCCCCCGTCCTCACATCTTCTTGGACTTTGGACATTTGACTTCCACGTGGTGGTGCTCAGTCTGAGGGGGGCACGTGTGGAACCTCGGGGCCCTCAGGGGAGCTGGTGGACCCGAGTGTCTTGTGCCACTGGTCCAGGGGTCCCCCAGTGCCTCCCTAGGGTCTTAGACATCCAGACAGAAGAATGGGGTGATCACACAAGAAGAGAGATTTTAAGAATAAACTTCATTTTTCAAGACTCATTTTAGATTTACAGAAAAATTAGCTAGTACAGAGAGTTCCCATGTGCCCCACACGGATGGGGGCACTTGTCTCCTGTTTGCCCAGCTCATGGTCCTTGGTGGGTTCTGTCCAGCAGCAGGTGTGCCTGCCCAGGCCTGGCCCTGGTGCCAGTCCCTGGGGAAGGGGCTGTCCCGTCAACGCTCAGGTGGCTCGTCCTTACAAGCAGCTGCGATGCCTGGAGCGAGATCCCGCATGCCACACGCCGCAGACAAGCATGGGTGTGCCTCCTCCAGGAAGGAGTGGGGGAAGGCTGGAGGAGCACAGGAGGTGCCCTGGTGGGGACCGAGGGGCACCCCCACACCCGTTGGGCCACCTTGGTGTTTCTAAGGAACTGGGCTCTCCCCGGGGTGTGCTGGGCTGGGTGACAGAATCTGTCAGCCTCAGTGAAGACCATTTGCTCCTTTCACATGGTCCCCCGCTGCCCCGTGTGGCTGATCTCCCCCATGTGGCAGCCTCCTGGGTGGGCTCCTGGGGCTGCTCCCTCGCTTCCGAGACCCAGTGCCTGGGGCAGACTGTGTGCCACGTGGCCAGGTCAGCAGGGCTCATGGGAGGCTGAATTTGCCCACAGGATTCTTTTCCAGAAGAGGGGAGCCCCATAATCACCTTCCACCCTCACCACCAATGTGTGGGATGGGTGAATCTGAGATGCTGCCTGAGATGGAAAAGGGACTCCAGGTGTGTTGCAGGCAGGCCTGTGGAGCTGGGAGATTATCCCAGCTTTCCATGAATGTACAGTCTACTCATGGGGTCCTTATAAGAGGGGCGACAAGGTTAGAGGGGGCCAAAGCCCCATGACTGTGGGAGCAGGAGGAGAGGGGACACTGGGCTGTGGGAGGTGGCTGAGGATCGCGGCAGCCCCCAGCCCAGCAGCCTCGACTGGCTCCATAAACCAAGTTCAGGTTTATGATGGCCATCAGGACTCTTAGCAGATGTGAGACAGAAAGACAGAGAGACAGAGAGGGAGACAGGGGAGTTAGAGATGGGGGGTGGTCAGAGGGAGAGTGTAAGGGGGGGGTCAGGGAGAGAGAGAGGCGGGGGGGTGGTCAGAGAGGGGGAGGCTCAAAGAGAAAGAGCAAGGGGAGTTAGGGAGAGAGCAGGGGGAGTTGGGGGCGGGGCACTCAGCACTCAGAAGTCCCAGCACCAGCCTTTAAAGGTGATTCCAAGTCTAACAGCTCGCGGCTCCCTTGTGTTGTGTTTCCAACGGCTCATCTGGGAGCACTTTGCCGCGAAGCTGACCGCGTGTCTTCCTCTCTCGTGAGAGACCACGGGCCAAGCTTCCCTTTGTCTGTTGTGGTCCAAGCTCTCGCAGCCCGACCTTTCCTGAGGATGGAGGACAGAGCTTTTTGATCAAGAGATGTGTTCCATACGTTTGTTTGCTACATGTTCATGGGGAGAGAAGTGGGGCGAGCTAGCCTCTGCTCAGCCGGCTGCAGCACCCCACCTCAGACCACCCTCCCCCCAACCCCCTACCTCTCCTGGAGCCAGGAGCCCAGCCCTCCCCCACCCTGCACGCTGCACGTGCACACACCCCCCCCCACACACATACACACACACACACACTGCACCCCGCATGGGCTCCCTCCAGTCTTCTTTACTCTCTGTCTCAGGACTTCTGTACCTGTGTGTGCCTTTCTCTGCTTGGTATTTATCAAGAGTTTTATGGCTCCTTACTCTGCGTCTCGGTCCTCTCTCGTGACTCCTTCCTCAGCTCTCACGGCTCCAGCCAGACTGTGAATTTTCCGGGGTCTGAGCTGTGGGCTCTTTTTCTATTAGGAATGCCTTCTTGCCCAGCCAAATTGGCGTTTCTTCTGGGGCAGGGGAGGGATCTCAGCTTCTGCTGAGACCCTCGTCTCTCCAACTCCCTCTTTTCATCCCTGATAACCTCTTCTGCCCTCTATGTCCCCCCCACAACAGACTGTTAGGATGACTTGCTTGTGGTTGGTTTCTGTTTTACAAGGTATAAGACGTTCTGATGAAGACACACTAAGGCCCCGGTGCACGAGGTCCAGCGTGGGCTTAAACCCGTGCAGGTCTCCTTCCTAACCGGTACCTCGGACCCCAAACAGACCTCCGTGTGTTGGGAGTTCTGTCTTGTCAGTGGGGCCCTAGGCTGTTAGGGTCCGTGTGGTAGCTGAGAAGAGACAAACCCCAAAGCTGGGGCATCTCTAAGCCAGTCAGCTGGCTGACCTCTACAGAGGTGCTCTCAATGAGCCTGGAGGGTCCTGAGAAAGCCCTCATCAAAGGTCTTGTGTGAGATGGGACCTTTTATAATTTATGGAGCTCATGGATTCTTGTGTCCAAGGGATTCAAGCATTGGCCTGTGGCTCAGAAACAGAATTCTGGGAAGAAAGCTATTTCTACTTTTGGACACACATTGTACTTCCCCCGTTGTCTGTTGGAACCCGAGCACAACCTGAAGAGGACACATCTTGGCTCCATTCTGCAAGGAGTCTTTGAGTAACCAAACTCTAGCAAGTCGCCTTGGATGGTCTACACAACACGGCATGGCCAGCTGGCAAAGAAACGTTCACGTTAGCAGAAATGCTTGCTTTGCTGAGTTTGAATTTTTAACAACCCGACTCCTACTCCATCGACTTGTGTGTGTGAACCACAGCGGAGCTGGCGAGGAGACATGATTTCCCCTTTGTCTCCTCTCTAGAGCAGGAATGGCCCTGTGAGGCACACTCTTGCGTCTTGGTCATTTGGAAGGGTAAACATTTGGGATTTTGTCAGTTGGCTTTTTTCTTCAATGTCGAATGGAGACAAAAAAATACAACAAAGAAAGAGATGACTTAACTCAGACACACACAGTTTCAAACTTTAAAGATTATTCTAGAACCGGAAGACAAAAATTGCTTAACTCTTATAATAGATGCATTTGAAGTAAATTAAAAAAACTTAATCCAAGCCTCTTTTCTCTGCAAGCTGAAGAAAACCATCTGTTTCATCAGGCTTGCTCTGGAATGCCGTGAGGCTCGGGCTGAGGCCCCTGGGGCAGCTCCACGCGGGACACTGACTCCAACAAAAGAAACATGGAATGGGAACTGCTTTCGAGTTGCCCAAGCTGCCTTTCCCAAGCGGAGTGGGACAGCGGTCCCTGGGTAGGACTGAGGTCCCGTTGTCTGCAGTCATACTTGGAGGGACAAGCAGTTTGTCTGGTTGTCCAGACTGCCCGTGGAAATGAATGCCATCACCGTGTGGAAGGTACAGCCCTTCTGGCGGGCAGTGGCCAAGGTGCTGGAGAGACTCTTCCTTCCTGCCTGAGCCCAGGGAAGATGCTCCTGGCATCTGTCTGTGAGGCAGATTGCTGGATCTGGGGGCTGACTCTACATACTTCACTGGGTGGGTCCGGTGCTTTTCAGGGTGTAGGTCTGTGATCGTGTTCCATGACTCATCTCGGGAGTGGTCTAAGGAAACTCTCTGTCTCTACAGGGGTCAGTTTTGATAAATTGTATTTTCCTAGGAAGTTCTCACTACTTTGAGATTTTCAAATTTATTTACATTTAGTTTTGCAAAGTGGTTTCTTGTTTTTTAAAAATTCCTTTATTTCAATGACTATCACCCTTGTCATTTCTTATTTTGTGTGTTTGTGTTTTCCTTTTTTTATGATTGGTTTGGCTTGTGGCTTGCTTTATTTTTCTTTCTTTTTTCAAATAACAGGGATTTAAATTTATTTATTAATTGCATTATTTTTATTTTTGTAATGAATTAATTTCGGCCTTTATTTTCTTCATTCTGCTTTTTAAAAAACTACTTTCTTTTCCTTTTTCTGGTATATTGGGTGGAATATTTCCTTTTACTGTTTCATCTTCTAGTGATTTAGTTAAGCATAAACTATAAACTTTCTTCTGATTACTCCTTTAATTTTATTCCATTGATTTCACTGCGACCTTTCCATTATCATCGTTCTTTTAAGAAATTCTACAATTTAGGTCTAGTTTTAGCCTTTGACCCTAGACTTTTTAATTGACAGGTTTTTCTAATTGTCTCATGGAAAGGACTTTTTGTTATTAATTTTGGGTTTTGTTTCATTATGAACAGAAAATACTGTTCATATTAATTCTATTTTCTGGGATTTCTTGAGCTTTGCTTTGTGGCTTGGAAGTCAATGGGTTTTCAAGAATGTTTTAAGTACACATGCTGTTTTTGCTATAAGATCAGGGTTTGACGTGCACCTTGCTGGGTAAACCATGTAGGTTTTCTGTTTCCATTTTGGTCTGTTGGTGTTCACCAAACCCATCTTTAGCTGAGAGCTGCACACTGATGCTAACCTTCCTGATTAGCCTTTCTCCTCGTATCTTTTGTCGTTACTGTTATGAGTCTTGCTGCTTCATTTGGAACATAAGTATTATTTCATCTCCCCTCTTAATTATAGCTTGTAGCACTAGAAACTGTCATTCTTGTCTCATTTGATAGTCTTTTGCCTGAATTCTACCTTGTTGTATATCAAGAGCACAACCCCTGCTTTCTTTCCATTTGCCTGTTCTCTTTTCTTATTGCCTTTCCTAAATCACATTCTGTGAGGCATGTCTCTTACACTCAGCATGGAGTCTGGCTTGGCTTTTTGAGTTAGTCTTAAAGTATCTTCCTTCTAATCAGTAATTTTTTCCCTTTTCCCTTCCTCCACTGACCGAACTTGGAATTCTCTGCTCCTGTCATATTCTTTAATGCATATTGATCTTGTAAAATATGTTAGAGCCACCGCAGTTCTTCTACCATATTGTCTGTTTTATTTTTTATCTCTTTGTTATTCATTTAGTATTTAGGAAATTTTGTGTTTTTATATAATTTTGTAGAATTTAAATATTTATATTCATATAACATTTGTACTTATACATTATATCCCTTCATATAATGTCCTTAGTCCTTCCCTCCTCTGTTTATTTAAGCTTCTACTACTTGGTTTGCTAGTCTGAATTGTATCTTTTCCTTCCCTCCTCTGTCTATTTAAGCTTCTACTACTTAGTTTGCCAGTCTGAATTGTATCTTTTGACCCCCACTCATTACCACTTATTACCTATAAGTTAATCAAACAACCTATTCCCCCTTTGTCAAAGCATATGAACATTTCCATATGGCTTTTACTCTACTCCCATTGCTTTTTGGTGGTGGTGGTTTTGATTCCATAGTGTGTCTATAAATCTGGGAATGACGATGATATACTTCTGTTTTTAGAGACTGAAGATGTTCTTGAAAACACTGTATACATTTTTCTGTGTTTCCAGATGTTATAGGAATCCTGTGCTTCATTCTGTGAAGAATCCTTCACTACATTCTGTGCTTGCTGAAGTTCTGGTACATCTCTCTTTCCTCCCTCTGGAAACTGAATAATGCCTTAGGTCTTTTTATCAAGTGTCTCGTTACCTGTGCATCTCTGTTTGTCAGTCTGGATATTTCCTTCTGTTCTTAAGTTCTCTAATTCTCTCTTCAGCTGTGTCTAACCTTCCACTGAATTCATCCACTGTGTCCCTGTGTTCTGTTTTGTCACTGAAAAAATTTCCATTTTTGAAAGTTTCAAGTTCTTTGAAAAAAACTTCCATCCTGTCTTTTATTTACTTAAACATACTTGCGATCATTATTTTTAAAAATATTTTATTTATTTATTTATCAGAGAGAGAGAGAGAGCAAGAGAGAGAGAGAGCACAAGCAGGCAGAGTGGCAGGCAGAGGCAGAGAGAGAAGCAGACTCCCTGCTGAACAAGGAGCCCGATGCAGGACTTGATCCCAGGACCCTGGAATTATGACCTGAGCTGAAGGCAGCAGCTTAAATGACTGAGCCACCCAGGCATCCCTCCATGATCATTATTTTAAAGTCTGTCTCATAATGCCATTATCCAACCCCCTTCAGGTCCATTTGTTTCCCTTGATTGGTCTTTTCTTTTCTTTTTCCTCTTCCTCTTCTTTTTTTTTTTATTCCTCATCATCTCATAAGTCTGGTTATTTGTTTTTACTGAGTTCCAGATAAGGTGTATGAAAAACTGTGGAGGTAATTGAGGTATGGAATAACATTGTTGTTTCTCCAGAGGGAATTTACGTTTGTTTCTGAAAGGTGGTTACAGGCATTCATAATCCCAGATGACTTTAACTGATCAGGGTCTGAGAGGAAGCTGGGTGCTGTCCTTGCAAGAATTATTTATTTCTGGTTCACTTGTATACTCTATTATCTTCAGATATTCCTCAAACTCTCTCTTTGGCAGTCTTTATTTTTCTTCTTATCCCTGTGACTCCGAAGCACTGCTCAGCTTCTCAAACTTTTTTATGGAACAGATATATGGCCCTGGGGAAAATCTGGGCTTTCTGAGTTTCTTTCTTTTCCTGGAGCATTGCCTTATGTTTCTTCACATTATTAGCCATCTGATGTCTTCCAATAGATTTTTTTTTTTTTTGGTCCAGCTTTTCTATTTTTTTCTCAGCTGAAGGGTTGGCAGGAATTACCTATTCTATCATTCCTGGAAAAAGAATTTTTGGATAACTTTCATACTATTTGGCATTTTCCAGATTTTATTTATAGTAAATATGTATTTATTTAATAATTATAAACAATTAAGGAATTAAAAATACCAGATAGATGTAGAGGAATATATCAATGGGCTATGAAAGAGGACCCCTGCTCAGTGCACTCTGTGTTTCATTAAAGAGATAAAGTTGTTGATATGGGGGCCAGTTAGCCCCCCTCTATGGGGTTCACTATCCATTAGTTTTGCAGGAAAAGAAAACAGAATAACTAGGAGACTACAAACAAGGAAGGAATGTATATTTAGCTGCTCTGTCCACCAGATGTCTGTACTGAAGCCCTGATCTATATCAGGAATCCAAAGACTTTCTGAAAATCAGTCCAGTGTTTGTAAATAGGAAAGTTCCAATATGGACAGTGGAATTACCTGAACTGTTTTTTTAAAATAAACATTTTGAGTATTTCTTTCCATGTATCTTGAGCTTTTGCCTCCTTTTAATTTAACTTAACTTTCTCTTCTTTAGCTGTTGGATCACTTGAAAGACCCATATAAGTTTACAACATTAATAGCATATAATGTTGTGATATTTTGCAACTTGAAGCCAAGTTAAACATATGGCCATTTTAATGTTATTTTGCTGAAGACCTTTTTCTGGAATGCCTTTTATTCACTCTTAGGCAGAGCTAATTATAGATGGATTTTTAGCTTGCGTGTTAAGCACATGATCTGGTATGTCTGAACAAGAATGAAGGGGCCAAATCTCTCCTATGGGAACAGACAAATCCTTTGGTTGTACAGGAATTTTTTTATTTTAACCATTGCTCCAGTGATGTTAGTCAATTTTGGGGGCTTCCAAATGTCTTACTTATAACACAATTCTATTTTCATAGGACTTAATTTGTATAATTAAATGTGTAAAATTAAACGGACATTCTCAATTTTATGTTTATCATCAATTTAAGTTTTAAGAGAGACAGAATTTGCCTGTAGGAGGCCCAAATAACTATGGATATAGCATACCCTGCAATATGCCTTCAGTCCACCTGAATCACCAGTGACCCTGGCAACAAATCATGGGCCATCCTTTATTGGGCATCTGCTGTATGTTTATTCCAGTGCTGAGTCCTCTGGAGGCTATGAAATTAAAAAAGAAATGTGGTTATTGAATGTAGCTAGATGGAGAGGATCCTGTGGGATAGTTTGGAGGTGGTGAGCCCAGTGTTCACAGAGTATTTTATGTAGGTAAGTAGGTTTCCTGAACTCCATCCAGAAAAACTGTCTATACCCTAGATTTGTTAGGGAGTTAAGTAAGATAAAACATGGTAATAAACTTAGTTCACTGTCTGGCTCATGGAAGCCAGCCAGCCATCTATCATCTATCTATCTATCTATCTATCTATCTATCTATCTATCTATGTATCTACTATCTATCTTCTCTCTCTCTCTTATCTAGCTGGCTAGGTAGCTGGCTATATCTGATTCAGAAGTTAGTTTATTATTTTATTTTATTATTGATAAACACTTTCGATTAAATATTAGTTTCATTATCTTTCTATTCCACTGAAGGCTTCTAACCTTGTTTTTTAAGCTTTATTGACATATAACTGACACATGGTTGTATTACTTGAACGTGTGCAAATACTGATGTATGTGTGTAATGTGCAACAATCACGACAGTATGCTTTCTTAACATCCTTCACTTCACGTAATTATGATTTCTTTTCTGTTTGTGAGAAATTTTCAAATCTACTTTCTTCACAGCTTTCAAATATATAATACAGTTGTACTGACTATCATCACCTGCTGTACACTGCATGCCCAGGACCTATTTATCTTATAACTGGAAGTTTATGTCTTTTGACCTCTTCACCCATTTCAGCCATCATCCCACGCCTTTTCCCTGGAAACCACCAAAGTGTTCTCTGTGTCTAGAAGTTTTGTTTTGTTTGGATCCCACATAGAAGTAAGATCATGTGGTATTTATCTCCATCTGACTCATTTCACTTAGCATAGTGCCTTTAAGGTCCATCCATGTTGTTGCAAATGGTAGGATTTCCTTCCATTTTTGTGGCTGAATAATATTCCCCTGTATACACTATACCACATCTTTACACATTCATCTGCTGATGGACACTGGGTGTCCCCATGCTTTGGCTGTTGTGAATAATGCTGAAATGGGTCACAGATGTTGTCGTATACACTGTCCTTGTCACCACAGGAGCAGTGGGGAAAGTAGCAGCAGGTGAGAAGACAGCATGAGACCACTGGGGTGAGAAGCAGCACCAAAGGGGGAGGAGTGTGAAGGGGAAGGAGAGTATCCAGGGGAACTGTGGGTTCATGGGGGCCACAGGAAGCTATCTGTGTCAACTGCCATGAGGCATTTTTCCTGCGATACAGTAGCAGTGCATCTTTCTGGAACACAAGCCTATTACCTTTCTAAGGTCCTTTTCCTTTCCCATTTCTTGCCCTTGTGACTGCTGGAACCATCTCTCTCACCCCACTCCTGTTCAGCACTGGCTGGGCTTTGAGGAAGGGGGGAGGAACAAAGCAGGTACACCCTGTGCTCATGGGGTAAAAGCTCAGTGGGGAGACACTTTGAGCTGTGTTCTCAGTGCAGGGTGAGAATAACTATATTTGGGGACATTGGGGGAGCAGAGCACAAACTGACTCCTCACTGCATCCCCAAAGGGGTGGAGATGCCGCTGGATGGGAAAGATGTGGTGGGTCAGCACAGAGAGGGAAGGGGATCCAAGCAGAACAAACCGCATATGCAGAAAGCCACTTACTCTTCAGAGTTGGGGAAGAATATAATTCCTTACAGTTACGTTCAAGGATGAACGGTCAGATTTGCGAAGGTCAAAAATATTTTGGGGAGGGAGACCTTAACAAAATTTTTATCCCCAAGTATTTTTAAAAATCTTGCCATAATTATTTTATGGGAGCAGTTTCTACATCTTCTGTATCTGAACATGTTAGATATGATCATTTAAAAGCAAACTGATTAGTATAACTTTCAGTGTTCTTAGACCAAGGATGAGATTCTTGACCTCTAAGTATTGCAAATACATCAATACTTTTTAAAGTTCCACATCCATATCCACAACACACACACACAAACACACACACACACACACACACACAGAGAGACACACACACACACACATTTTCCCCAGTAGCTTCAAAATTTTATGAAAAGTTGCTCCTCTTAAACAATATTTAATTTACAAGTTGATTTATGTGCATTTCTACATTTTTCTGCAGTGTATAAGTTATTGTCTGAGGCTTTAAGACTTGCCAGTTTCTGAAAAAGCAGAAGCAGCAAGGCTTTCAGGTTCATATGTCCAATTCTAAATAGCTGAGCTGTGTGGGTTTCACTTGATCATGCTAAAGATTTAGTAAACTTAGACAAGAGCTAAAACTATCAGAAACCTAATGTGTAAGATAGACTGAATTTTCTAAGTGAGCATTTCCCCCCCCTTTCTCTGTGGTGCTAAGAAATTAAGGATCTTGTGTTTGACGTGTTCCTGGGCTGCCCGCCTGCAGTCTCCAGGGGTCCATGTGTGTGTCTGAGTAAAAGCAGAGGCACAGGGCTTTGGCTGGAAGCCCACAGTGGGCAGACAGATGCTGTGCAGAAGAGGCCAGCTCAACCTCATCCTCACACATCCGGACAAGCCCAGCCTGTATCCTGAAGACAGCAATTATGTGCAGAAGATCCAAATTGCTGCGTATTTCCAAACATTTGGAATCTTAATCCCTTCAGGAAGGAAGCTTTTTCTTAGATGCCATACCAAACCTAAATGGCAGAAATAATCCACATGTTTAGAGCAGGTTGTGTTGTAAAGGAAAAGAACTCTGAAAAAGTGATCTGAGTTGGGGTCTGAAAAGGTAGGGGGTGTTGGGCAAGATCCCTTGGTGCCTTGGTCTCAATCTCCTCAACCAAAGTGGGAGAGATGAAGCAGATAAGGTCACTCCAGCTGGAGGAGGTCTCACAAGAGAGTAAGGTTGCTACAAATTCTGTGACAGCCAAATCGGTGGCCACTTGGCAAATGTTTCTAAGCAAAAAAGCAAATGGGAATACTTCCAAGTTGTGAATCAGTGTGCCCCCTGCCCCAATAAATAGGACTGATGAAGAATGAAAAATCCAATAAACACTAGAAGTCTCTGGAAACACCTGATAATATAGCCCATTGTAGGGCAGGATGACACCACACTTGTTCACATTTATCCCTTCCTCTCACTTCAGCTAGATGAGACAACTGCTCCTACCACAGAACCCAGTGTTGCATAGGGAAAGGAGAGTTGGTAAGTGGTGTCTCCTCCCACTCAGAGGGCAATGGGCTCACCCGAGGGGCAAGAGGACATAAGGCCAGCAAGGGGGTGAAGGATTGTGTGTCCTACGTCTGTACCAACCATCTAACAAAAGACTCACAGACCAGATACTGTAGCACGTTTAGAGACCTTGACAACACAACACCCATTCCCATCTCAGTCTGTTAGAGCCACATAAATGCCTCTCAACTATCAGAACTAATCAGGGCTGGGCATTTTGCAAACTTTGTGTATGGAAACAAGTGCCTTCTCAGGAAGGCAAAGATGTAGACACTCCACTAACCCTCATTCCTGAGAGTCATGTCAAACCTACAGTAGGCTACCAGAAGATAAATCAAGATTGAACACCCATCCCCAGATGGAGAGTCCTGATACACAATGAGGGGTAGGTATTGATCATTAAGAATTAGAGATGAACAAAAAAAGGAAAGAAGCAACTGTGAGCACAAATTGAGTAACATTCAAAAATCAATTAATGTAATCCATCACATCAACTGCTTGCTTACATTATCATTATCAATAAATGCAGAAAAAGCTTTTGACAAAATCCAACACCCACTCATGATAAAACTCTCAGTAAACTAAGGATCAAGGGGAATTTCCTCAACCTGATAAAGAATATCTACTAAATCCACAGCTAATGTCATGCTTAATAGTAAGAAATAAAAAGATTTCCCACTAACATTGGAAACAAGGCAAGGATCTCCCCTCTCACAACTCCTATTTCTACACTGTGCTGGAAGTCTGAGCTAATGAAATAAGGCAAAAAAAATAAATAAATAAAAAGTACATAGACTTTCTCCTATGGAGAGGAAATAAAACTATCTTCTTAGATGATAAGATTTGATATGATTGTTCATGTGGAAAATCCAAAAGAATTGACAAAAGCTCTTGGAATTAAGTGATTATAGCAAGATTGCAGGATGCAAGTTAATATACAAAAGTTAATGGCTTTCTTATATATCAGCAATGAGCAAGTGGAATATGAAATTTAAAACACAATGTAATTTACATTAGCACCCCCACCCCAAATGAAATACTTAGGTCTAAATCTAACAAAATATGGATGAAATCTATGAGGAAAATAACAAAACTGATGAAGGAATTCAAAGAACTGAAGAGATGGAGGGAGGTTTCATGTTAATTTATATGGAAGACTTGATATTATCAAGATATCAGTTCTCCCCAAGTTGGTCTACGGATTCAATGCAATTTCAATCAAAATCCCAGAAAGTAAGTTTGTGTATATTGACAAACTATTTTTAAGGTTTACATAGAAAGGCAAGAGACCCACAATAGCTAAGACAATATTGAAGATCAAGGTTGGAAGACTGGCACTACCTGACTTCAAGACTGACTATGAAGCCATGGGTAATAAAGACAGTGTGGAATGGGCAAAAGAACAGACAAATAGACCAATGGAACATTATAAAGAGGCCAGAAATAGAAATAAACCTCCATAAATATAGTCAACTGATCTTCGACAAAGGAACAAAGACAATGCGATAGGGCAGGTAGTCTTCAACAAATGGCACTGGAACAACCAGGATATCCACGTGCAACACACACACACACACACACACACACAAATCCCCCAAAACAACTAGACACAGATCTTGCACCCCTTACAAAAATTAACTGAAAATAGACCATAGACCTTGTATTTAAATGTGAAATACAAAAATGTAAAACTTTTAGAAGATAAGATAGGAGGAAACCTACTTGACCTTGGGTATGAAGATGACTGTTTCCACACAACAGCAAATATGTGATTCATGAGAGAAATCATTGACAAGCTGGATTTCATTGAAGTTAAAAACTTCTTCTTTCCAAAAAAACAATGTCAAGAGAATGAGAAGACAAAGCACAGAACGGAAGAAAGTATTTGCAAAGGATACTCTGATAAAGGACTACTATCCAAAACATACACAGACCTCTTAAAACTCAACAACAAAATAAACAACCCAATTAAAAACTGGGTCACAGACCTTAACAGGCATCTTACCAAGCAGACATACAGATGGAAAATAGCATATGAAGTAATGCGCCACACCACAGGCTATTGGGAAATACAAATTAAAACAATGAGATACCACCATGTACCTATTAGAATGGCCCATATCCAGAATATTGATGCCATCAAATATGGCTGAGGTTCTGGAGCAACAGAAACCCTTACTGCTGGTGGGAATGCAAAATAGAGCAGCCACTTTGGAAGACAATTTTAGTGTTTTCTTACAAAATTAAACATAGTACTAACATATGATCCAGACACTGCACTCCTTGATATTTACCCAAAGGAGCTGAAAACTTATGTTCACACAAAACCTGCACATGGATGTTTATAGCAGCTTTATTCATAATTTCTCCAAATTGGAAGCAACCACGATGTCCTTCAGGAGGTGACTGGATAAATACATTATGGTACATACAGATAGTGGAATACTATTCAACACTAAAAGGAAATGAAATAAAAGCCATGAAAAGAAATAGAGGAATCTAAAATGCATATTTCTGAGTGAAAGAAGGAAATCTGAAAAAAAGGATACATACTGTATGATCCCAACTATATGATATTCTGGAAAAAGCAAAGCTATGTGGACAATAAGAAGATGAGTGGTTGCCAGGGGTAGAGGGAAGGGAGGGACGAACAGGTGGAGCACAAAAGATTTTTAGGGTGGTCATAAGATTCTATAGTATGAAACTATATATATATATATTTATTTATATATATATATATTTGACACCTATCATTATACATTTATTTTTACTCATCAGGGTTTGTTGTTTTGATCTATGGATTTATAATTTATAACAAATTCAGAAGCATCTCAACCATTATTTCTTTTTATTTTTTTATTTTTTTAATTTTTTTTTAAAGATTTTATTTATTTATTAGACAGACAGAGATCACATGTAGGTAGAGAAGCAGGCAGAGAGAGAGGAGGAAGCAGGCTCCCTGCTGAGCAGAGAGCCCGATGCGGGGCTCGATCCCAGGACTCTGGGATCATGACCTGAGCTGAAGGCAGAGGCTTTAACCCACTGAGCCACCCAGGCCCCCTCAACCATTATTTCTTCAGATATTTTTTCTCCCCTCTGCTTTCCTTCTGATACTCATATGCTAGATGTATTGATATTGGACTCAAGTTTCTGAGGCTCTGTTCCTTTGTTTGGGGTCTTTTTATCCCTGATGCTTTAATTGGATAATTTCTATGACTATGACTTCAGGTTTATTAATCAAGTTTTTTTTTAAAGATTTTATTTATTTATTTGACAGAGAGAGACAGAGATCACAAGTAGGCAGAGAGGCAGGCAGAGAGAGGGGGAAGCAGGCTCCCCACTGAGCAGAGAGCCCAATGTGGGGCTCAATCCCAGGACCTTGAGATCATGACCCGAGCTGAAGGCAGAGGCTTTAACCCACTGAGCCACCCAGGTGCCCCATTAATCAAGTTTCTGACGTATAGACTGATAATCCCATTAAGTAAGAATTTCTTCTTGGGTATTGAATTTTTTGTAGTTATAAATTTCATGTTTTAAAAAAAATTTCTTTGATCTCTCTTCTCATATTTTCTTTTAAATCCCTGAACAGTGTGGGCATACTTGCGATAGTGACTTGAAAAGCCCTTCTCTTCTAATTCCATAATCTCTTTATTTCCCTAATTCTCTTGACTTATTTTTCTCCTGGCTGCAGGCCGCGTATCTCTGCTTCTTAACATGTTTAGTAATTTTTGGTCAGTTGCTGGACATTGTGAGTATGTTGTTGTGTGCTGGATTGTGTTCTCTCCCTTTAAAGAATGACGATTGTTTTGTCAAGTATTCGAGTTGCTTGTGAATCCACCTAATCATTTTTAGGCTTGTTTATAACCTTTGTTAGGGTAAATCTCAGTGAGTCTTTACTCCCCCAGTGTTCTATCCACTTTGGCTGGTCAGAACTCAAGTATTCCCAACCCTGTGTGAGTTCTGGGGGTTAGTCTACTTATAATTCCCCAGAATTTCCGCCTACCTCATGGAGTTTCACTGCACACACAAGCAGCTTAGTGTGGAGCAAGAAGCCTAGGGGACATCTTTGAGATTTGCGGCTCTTTCTCTGCATAACTCCTTTCTCTCTGGATCTCTGCCTACTCAGCCTTCTGGAAATCTGGTCTCTCACTCCACAATGCACAAGACTGCCAGACCCTTACACTACAGTCCAGAAAGTGCCTCTAGGTACAAATTTAAGTAATCATAAGGTTCACTGCTCACTCACAGAGATTACAGCTCTGATCCCAATGTCTTTTTAAGAAAGTGTCTTTATTTTTACATATTCGTCCAATTTTCTACCTGGAGGGGAAGTCTTTTTCTAGTTACCACATCATGGCTAGAAGGGGGAAATCCCTCACAGTATCTTGAAGCTTGTATTGATATTTTACCTCTTCCTAAAGCCATTTTGGGACCAAAAAATGGGCTAGAATGTTTTACAAGTTGTTTCTAGAAGAAAATATCCCTTATTTACTCCCATCCTTCCTTTGCAGTTTGGCTCAAAATTAGTCATCCTTTTCAGTATAAAACAATTCTTTATAAAATAATTTTTATGTGGTTCAATCTTCCTGGGGCCTTGGTTCGAATACACAGCAGGAGAAACAAAGTTACCTATATTTAGGTATCTGGGATAGCCATGGAAGTGGGTCCAGGTTACATACAATAAATATTGAAGTTTTTTTTTTTTTTGACAAAGTACTCAGCTTTCAAAAGATACCTGCTCTAGAGGTTGTATATCTCGATGCAGGAACTATGGTGCCAATAAAGGGAAATATTTTAAAAGGGAAAGAAATGTTTAAGAGTTCATAAGACTTAGTCCCCATGTAAATATTAGTCATTAGGAACAAGAGAGAGAGAAGCCTAGGGTGTCTGGCACATTTTTGGTTCCTGAAAGTGTTTGGAGTTATACCCAGGAGGAGTAGAAGGTTTTAGGGGAAGATAAGCTGCTGTTTCTCAGCCACACGAAATTGGAGGAGCCTTCAGGTGGACCTTTAGGTGGAGACAACTCAGTCGAAAACGGGCTTTGTGGAAGCAACTGGGAGAATGGGGTGGGAGTCGAGTGGGATAGAGGAATTTGCAACATAAAGGTAACAGCTGGCATGTAGGTGGGCACATCTGGAGAGAGGGAAGGGAGGAGAGGCAGAGCAGAATGAAGACTTAGGACAGATGTAGAAGTCTGTTTTTTAGTAGTTTATTGTCTTTTTAAGATAAGTATATGAAGCATGTTTATGTTCTGTGGTTAAACACCATATACCCAGCAGAGGGGGTAGGATGAAGATTTGGAGGGGAGAAGAGACCATTGATGAAATGGGGTTTCCAACGCGAGGTGTGGTAAAATCCAGAGAGATAAGAATGAGTTTATGTTTAGACAAGAGGACAGATCCTTGCTCTTAAAGAAGGGGAAGGACTGTACCACAGGGCCCTTGCACATCCCATGCAGACCATGGAGTCAGGGTTCATTGCTGTCTGATCTCAGTCTCGGCAGAATGCCTGTGATCCTTCCAGGAATATGGCAAGAGAGGCAACCTTGGAGGAGCTAGTCCTGAGGCCATTCTTACTTACCTCCTTGCCTTGTAGGAAGGAGGCTCGCTGTCTCGTGAGAGGCTGCCAAGGACAGTGTGTCATGTACTTCCCTGTTCTGGTGGGACTCAGACTTCCCCAGGTCCCCCTTAGGGCACAGGCTGGAGCTAGAAAGCCACTAAGATATATTTTAGGATCAGGTCTGCAGTGACAGAGTGACCTCAGCTCAGGACTGTCACCTGGTTCCTCCAGTTTGGTGTCCTCTCATGAGACTGGGATGTAGGAAGCTGACACTGCTTCTGCTTGTTATGTAAGGGACAAGCCATCCACAACTTTCTCCTTGCTGGTTGAACCCATGCAAGGGTGGCTTCAGCCAACCTGTGATCCAGCGGTCACGGCTGCTTGGGGACAGCTGTACGGCTTCACAGAAAGTAATGTGTGGAGACACAAATGTCTGGGGGACAAAGGGGGCAGGAAGCACATGTGATGGGGTTCACTCTGTCCCTGAGAAATGGGCAAGGTTTTCCAGGGGTGGTGGTGGAGAGAACACTTATGAGAGGGAGAAGGTTAGTGTGGAAACCATGAGTGACAGAACTGACAGGTGCTGGGTGGTGCTAGGTGGCATGGGTGTCTGTGTCCTGTGGGAGGGCTCACTGCCTGAGGAGTACGGGCCCAGACACCTGGATGATGCTCTAGAAGATTCTCATGGAAGGCAGAGCTCTCCCGTGCTGAATCACAGATGTCCTGGGAGAGATAACATGTCTCCATAAGGGGACATCCCTGTCCCTCACAGCCCCAAATTGGGCCTCGTGCCTGATAGCTAGAGTGGAGGAGGGGGCTCTCAGCCCAGAGGGATAAAGCTTCTTTTAGAAATGAAGTCCTTGGTTCAAGTGTTGTCTTTCTCAGAAGCTGTCCCACGGAAAAGACTCCGGTAACACGGGGTGTGGAGTCCTGGAGATTAAGACTCTGGGGGTCTTGGTGGGAAAACCATCTACAGGTTTTGTGGAGCACAGTTCAAAAACCACCAGCCTGATGCAACCCCATCTTTGTGCAAATGAGGAAACGCAGGCCCTGAGCAGGGAAGGGACACCCCACAAACCACACGTGTGATGAGTGACAGGACTGATGCCAAACACCGGTTTCTTATCCTTTGACCAGCGCCTCTTTACCCTCACCACGTTTGTTGGAAAATTATCCCATGCAGGTGGCAGGAAACACAGAGCCGAGTGAGGGCCACACAGAGCAGGGTGGGGTGAGGGTTCCCAGGGGTGGGCTGGGGTAGCTTTTCCTTCACTTAGGGGACCATACTCGTCCTTCACTTAACATTCATCAAGCCCCTCTGTGTCTGTGTGATAGTAGGCCCAGGGTACAGCACTGAGGACCCTTCACCCGTGTGACGCGTATGCTCTCACAGGCGAGAGAGACCCCCAGTAACTCATGACAATTTTGAAGGTAATGACACTTAGACTCATTTGTGGGATGTGTGTGTATAGTTGATATTTAGTTTTAGGGAGAACAGCATGCCATTTGAGTCTTATGAGAACATCTGGTCTACAGGTGAGGAATCAGGAGATTGCACAATTTAAGTGACTTGCCAAGATGTCCCAGATGGGTCACGCGAGAACACCCAGATCCCAGGCCCCACCTGGCACACCTCTGCCTCATTTCTGAACATGTCACATTTCTAGCTTCCGTCTCCCACTGTGTGCAAACCTGCTTTCCTCACCCTCCCCTTCCTCACAGGGGTCAAGGCCACAGAGGGAAGACTGCCCCTGAGGGTGGCCCAGTCCCCCACCCCCCACAAGTGACACAGAGCTCAGCACAGTGGGGGCATCTTAAGGCATGTGGGGAGCAAGGGCTGTCTTCCAACAGAGGCCACATCACGGGGAACCCGCGGGCTGGGGAGACTCTGTCGGGAGAGGGGCTCATTTATTTCTCCCGTCCCTTCTTGGCAAATTTTACTACCAAGGGTCTAGTTGGAAATTTTATGTCGGATTTGCTCACAAGTTTCAGGGTATTTCTGGAACATTGAGTACACGTGGAGAGTGAAATTCCTCCCTGGAGGGCACCCAGGAGAACTTTTGCATTTACTGAAATCTCAGCAACGGGAAGATCATTTCACTTCACGGGAGCAAATGCCATCAACCAGGGAAATCTCCACAACTGGGAGGTCACTTCAAGATCCTTGCCTCATTCCTCTCATTTAGGAAAAAAATTGCTTGCTTATAGCTGGGGCCATTTTGACCTGCTTATAAGTGGGTCATGGATTTTGAATTATGATCCCTAAACCTGGAATAATTTCTAGGAAACAGAGCGTGTGTGTCTGTCCCTTATGTTTGCTGCCTTTCTGTTCAGGGTGATCTCCCACTGGCATTCTGCGGTGTGAGCCAAGGCATGTCACCTTAAGTGGGATGAACCCTCCAGCATCCCACAGATGTCAGTCCTTGGGTTAGGATACTGGATCCCAGGTTAGCCAGAAATGCTTCAGTCAAACTCAGTCCAATCATTCTGATTCTTCTCCAAAGATGATTTATCTTAAGATCATCACTATGTCGATGAAAGGGGGAAAGCGAACTCACATTTTTTACTTACTGTGATTCATGTATCCATTGTTCCAGAACCCGAGTCCTGTTTCATTTTGGCTTTCTCCTTGGCAAGAGCTTCCTCCCACATACTAGCTCTGTGTGGTCATTAGCACCCATTTCTCCACGGCTGTCATAACGTTCGAGCCAGTCTTCATGTCCTTCCATGGGAGGACTGGCCACTGGAAGTCCCTGTCGCAGGCGAGAACTGTCTGCCCCAAGTGGGAAGCATGCCTTTGTGCTGAAGTCATGCCTTCCACAGCAGGCTTCACGTGGAGGGCTGTGGCCTGCAGGACCCGGGGCTCAGTGAGGGAGAGGAGGGACAGACAGATGGATGGAGACCTGGCAAGGCCATGGGGCCGGACACACGCGGGAGCTACAGCCCCATGCGCTGAGGAAGGCTATGGGGCAGGAGGCGTCATCTGGCCTCAGCACGGCCAATCAGACGGGACAGAGTGTGGAGTTCAAGTTCAAACTCCGCTGCTAAGCAGCCCAGAGACCCAGGGCCAGTGGCCTTCCTGTTGATGAACACCTACTGTGTGCCAGGCCCAGGAGACACCAAGAAAGAGCGGACAGCACTCCCTGGCGGAGCTCCCAGTCTAATTTGGTGGTTCTGGGTAAAGCTGCTCTCCCTCCCGGAGGCGCTGTGCAACACCCATGACACGTTTGGCTGCTCTGACTCGAAGCGACGGGTGCCCGAGGCAACCAGCGGGAGAGGCCAGCGGAGTTGCTAAATGTCCCATAACATGCAGCCCGGGCCCCGACAACCAACAATCAGGGGGCCCCAAATGTCCGTGCTGCTGAGGTTGAGAAACTCTGAACTAAGAGCAGAGGCATGGGTAAATGGACTGCTGACATTCAGCGTGACGAGGATTTTGGGATCGGGGTGAGCCAGGTGCAGAGGGACCTCCCCTCGTTCACTGTGAGGCTGAGGTATTGGGTGAATATAGAGTGACCCCGATGAGACCCCCCCAGACCTGCCCATTTGTCAGGGGTGCCTGGGAGGGGCTGATCCCAGTCTAGCTCCACCAGGACCCCTGCCCTCCCCATCCCCAATAGGAGGTCCAGGGGAAAAGCGGTGGCTGCCATCAGCCAGACCCCATGCTCCCTACTTAGTCTCCACTGAGTCATGTAAACCTGCATAAACCCTATGAGAAACATCCCAATTTCAACCTCCACTTGAGGGCTAGGTAGTGGCCTGCCTATATCTTTCTGCCCCTGAAGCCTGTGGCGTAACCACAATACCATGGGTGTCTCTGTAAGGGAGCCCCGGGACCTCACTGTCCAGGAGGTCTGCCAGAACCATGGATCAGGGAAAGGGAGCCCAAAGCCAATGGAAAGTTCTGGAAGCTTTGAGCCTGGGAAGAATTCCTTCCTTTCACAGCAAAGACAGAAAACCTCATGGAGGTTCTTGAGGGCGGGAGATGGAGCACAGTCTGGTCCCTTCTGCAGACTCGTGTCCCCACGCAGCTCACGGTGTGTGGCTGAATGCAGGAGGGTCCCTCCTCCTGGTTCATCAGTAAATTCAGCTCAAACTCAGTGAAGCCTCAGCTGTCCCTACGAGAAACACAGTTGTTTTTAAAGATAAGCCACAGGGCAATCAGGATCAGACTTCTTATTGGAAGGATAGAAATTAAAAAGTTCTTTATGTTTCTCTGAGAGAAAGCAGGGTAGAATCAGTGTCGCCAGCAGCCAGGAAACATTTAACACGAATTCCAATGAGGCAGGACACTGGAAATGGTGAAACGCAACTGGAAATCCAGCCGAAGTGTGCCTACAACTCAGAACAATAGGGGTCACGAAAATCAGTTCCATCTCCAGCTGGCACGGTCCACAGACACACACACACACACACACACACACACACACACACACACACACACACGGCTGGCAATGCTCCATTTTATGAGCCTGGTGGCAGTTCTAAGAGTCTCTTCATTTGTAAAAAATACACTGAGAGGAATAAATGCACTTGAGATTTATGCATTTTAGTGAATATAAATTACACCTCTGTATTTCAAATAATTCAAAAAATATTTGTGGACTTTGCAGTAGGTACATTATGCTTTCAAGTTTTACAGGTTTACAAAAACAACAGCTGATCAGCGAGTGTTTGATAAAGCAGCAAGGAGACAACAGACGGGCAGGGGGCCCCTGCAGGCACAATGCACACTAGAAGCTCACTGGGCCAGCTGTGACCTTGAGGAACACCGCAGGAAGAGGGCACCACAAGTGATTCTCTTCTGACATGTGTATGCAAGGTAAGAGCATACGAGGAGTTTGTGAGGTCCATTGACAATGATGGCATAACCCTAAGTTTGAGAAAGTCCAAGAAGAACAACCACCAGGATTTCTTTGGCTGGACATAGGCAGCAGAACCCCAGATGGAGCTCACTGTACATTTGGGGAAAAAGAAAGAAGGAACTGGACTTTTCTTTACAGTTGGACGTTAGAGCTGTGTGGGGTTGTGGAAAGTTTGTGGTGCAAACCCAAAGCTACCTGGGGGCCGAATATGATCAGTGAAAATTCCATTCCGAGCTCTGGAACAACCTCTGTCTTCTAGAAAGTCCATAACCTTCTAGAAAGTTTTGTTTCTCCCCACTTTCTTAAACCTAAAAAAAAACCCCAATAAGCATCATTTTTAGAACAGTTTAGATTTACAGAAAAAAGGAACTCAGTACATAGTTTGACATACCTCCCAGTTTTCCTGCATAATCTTACATTCTAATCTACATTTTTTACAATTAGTGAACCAATATTGATACATCATTATTAACTAAAGTCAAAATACTCTATTCAGATTTTCTTAGTTTTTTTTTTAAAGATTTTATTTATTTATTTAAGAGAGAGAGTGAGTGGAAGAGAGAGAAAGAGAATGAGCGTAAGCTGGGGGAGCGGCAGAGGCAGAAGCAGACTCCCCACCTGATGCAGGGCCCTAAGATCATGATCTGAGCCAAAGGCAGACACTTAACTGACTGAGCCACCCAGGTGCCCCCAGATTTTCTTAATTTTTACCAAATATCCTTTTTCTGTTCTAGTCCCTCACCCAGGGTACCACATTGCATGCAGCTATAACATCCCTAGGCTCAGCTGTCTTGGCTGGGACAATTTCTGACTTCCCTTCCCTTTGATGACCCTGACAGTTCTGAGGAGTAGTGGTCAGGTGTATTACAGTCTGCTTCTCCAGAGAAATTTGTCTGATGTTTTCCTCTGAATAGATTGGGATTATGGAAACAAGATCGCAGAGAAAAGTGTCAATTTCATCAAGAGTGAAAAAAATGCTCCATATTACTGAGCATCAGGGAAATAGAAATCAAAACCGCAGTGAGATACCACTTCAAGCCAGTCAGAATGGCTAAAATTAACAAGTCAGGAAATGACAGATGCTGGCGAGGATGTGGAGAAAGGGGAACCCTCCTACACTGTTGGTGGGAATGCAATCTGGTGCAACCACTCTGGAAAAGTGGGGAGGTTCCTCAAAAAGTTGAAAATAGAGCTACCCTACTAACCAGCAACACACCACTGGGTATTTACCCTAAAGATACAAAGGTAGTGAAACGAAGGGGCACCTGCACCCCAATGTTACAGCAGCGTCCACAATAGCCAAACTATGGAAAGAGGCCAGACATCCATCAATAGATGAATGGATAAAGATATGGTGTATATATGTAATGGAGTATTATGCAGCCATTTGCAAATCTTGCCATTTGCAAGGACATGGATGGAACTAGACGGTATTATGCTGAGCGAAATAAATCAATCAGAGAAAGACAATTATCATATGATCTCTCTGATATGTGGAATGTAAGAAACAAAACAGGATCATAGGGAAAGAGAAAAAAAAAAAAAAAAACAAGATGAGACCAGAGAGGGAGACAAACCATAAGAGACTTAATCATAGGAAACAAACTGAGGGCTGCTGGAGGAAAAGTGGGTGGGGGATGGGTAACTGGGTGATGGCCATTAAGGAGGGCATGTGATGCAATGAGCACTGGGTGTTATAGAAGACTGAAGAATCGTAGGCCTGTACCCCTGAAACCAATAATCCATTATGTGTTAATTAATTGAATTTAAGTAAAAAAATGTTAAAAAAAAAAAAAAGAGTAGGCTACCAACATGATTTGTGGGCAGTGATGACCACCTTTCTCTCCTGGCTGAGGTAGTGTCTGCTGGTTTCTCCACCGTGAAGTTTCTCTCTCCCCCTTCCACACTGTCCTCTCCGGAAGGGATCTTCACGCACGGAGCACACTTCAGGAGCTGGGAGTTATGCTCCCTTCAGAGTGGGATATGTGCGAGTGTTATTTGGAATTCTGCACTGGTGATTTGTCTCTTACACATTAATTTTTTTATTGATGTATAATTGACATACAGCATTATATTAGTTTTGGAGTACAACACAATGATTTGATACTTGCATATACTGCTAAATGAGCAAAATAAATCTCATTAATATGTGTCATTGTCCGTAGTTACGGAATTGTTTTCTTGTGATGAGAACTTTCAAGATTTGCTCTCTTGACAACTTTCAAATATACACTAAGTGTTATTATTATTATTATTATTTTAATTAGTCTCCAATGTGGGGCTTGAACTCACGACTCTTGAGATCAAGAACAAGCTAAGATCAAGACTGGGATGCTTAACCCAGTCTTAACCTGGCTCCCCGGGTGCCCCCATATATATGCTAAGTATTATTAACTGTAGGTTCCAGGATGTACATTTGTCTCTTCTTACCCTTCTGTTAATGTCATCAGTTATGTGTATCACTACGGACTCATCGATGTTTTTTTTATACTTTGGGTTATAACCCAATCCTGCATGGTTTTGTTGCTCGCATGGCTCCTGCTTTGGGCACTGGGGCTCTTACAACCTCCTGTGTCTCTTTGACCTGGCCTCATTGACGTCTTCCCTCCTCCCTCCGTCTCATCCTCCATTCCTCTCTCCCTCCCTCTTCCCTCCCCCCTCCCTCCCCTCTTTCTGCAGACACCTCTCCTTGTAGCCATCCGTGCAGCCATCTGTCCAGACAGACGGAAGGTTGAACCCCAGTCCTCACCCACGTCTCCGCCTGCAGTCCAGTACCTCGCGGGTCAGTCTAGCCTCCTCCCCTCGCTGACCGGAACCTTCAGCTTTGACGGTGAGAACCTGGCTACCCCCAACCTGCTCCGCAGCGTCCAGTCGTACAATCTCAGCACACGTGTCTGTCACAGTAGAAGGGCAGCCCCATCCCCACGGACAGAGCGCACTGAGGAGGAGGGCACTTCCCTGCGGCGCCGCCCGCCCTTTGCTCACAGACCCCGCTCCCGGCCCAGGATACTGAGCTCGGCACCTGCCCACCCATCCCCCAGCACAGTGTCCCTCGGTCTATAGCAGCTCCTGTTCCCTCCACCTCACCTGGGGCGGCCTTGGGAGGCTGCGAACCGGGCTCTCGGCCCTGCCCCTGGCTTTCAGTTGCAGACCCAATGCAGGAGAGCCCACCCGACAAGTAGACAACAGTACTTTACTACCCTCCTCCCCTCTCCCACAACAGCCCAGCCAATAAGCGACAGTCACGGCCCAGCCAACGAGAGACAAGTCACAGCCCAGCCAATGAGAGACATTCATGGCCCAGCCAATGACAGACAGTCACAGCCCGGCCAACGAGAGACAAGTCACAGCTCAGCCAATGAGAGACAGTCACGGCCCAGCCAATGAGAGACAAGTCATGGCCCAGCCAATGACAGACAGTCGCAGCCCAGCCAACAAGAGACAAATCACAGCTCATCCAATGAGAGATAGTCATGGCCCAGCCAATAAGAGAGAAGTTACAGCTCAGCCAACGAGAGACTAGTCACAGCTCAGCCAATGAAAGACAGTCACAGCCCAGCCAATGAGAACTCCCAGATTATTTTTCCTGGACTTTTAGTTTATAAGAGCCTTGTCAACCTTGTTTTTTTCCTCTGTAAAAGAGCCTCCTTGCCTTTGTTTTTGGGATTTGCCTGTGGTTTCGCCACAGCTTGCTTGTCCTGTATTAAAGTTCTCTTCTAAGCCCATTTTTGCTGGTAAAATAACAGGCAGTTCTGATTTTAAGGTTAACGGGACCAAGCCTGCATTTTGGGTGAGGGAATTCCTCCAAGATCCTAAATTAAAAAAAAAAAAAATTGGATATATTAACATTCAGGCTGTGTTGTACAGTTCTATAGGTTTTTACAAATGTGTAATGTGCATCTGCATCACAGTACCCTAGGAAACGGGTTCTCTACCTTAAAATCCCTTGGATTCCATCTACCCGTCCATTCCTGCCTCCTTCCCAACTCCTGTCCACCATGAATTCTTCTACTGTCACATAGTTTTGTCTCCTCCAGAACGTCATTGGGTTGAATTCATACAGTATGTAGCCTTTCCAGACTGGCCTTTTAAAATTCAGCCACAGATACCTGCGTAAAGTTCCTCCATCTTTTCATGGCTTGACAGCTCTCTCTCTTGGTGTTGCTGAATAATACCCCAGTACATGCAAGTAGCAGTTTGTTTACCCATTCGCCTACTGAAGGACAGCTTGGTTGCTTCCAGGTTTTGGCAATTGCGAATGAAGTTGCTATAAACATTCATCTAGAGGTTTTTGTGGGTACATAAGCTTTCAGTTCAGTTGGGTAAATACCAAGGAGCGCAATTGCTGGATCCTATGGTAAGACTATGCTTAGCTATGTAGGAAAGCGCCAAGCCGCCTCTCAAAGTAGCTGCACCATTTTGCATTCCTGCCAACAACAAATGCGAGCTCCAGTTGCTCGGCGTTTTCATCAGCATTTGGAATTGTAAGGTTTTTGGATTTTAGCCATTCTAGCAGGTGTGTTGTGGTCTCTCATGGTTATTTTAATTTATAATCCCCTAATGACAAAGGATGTGAGCGTCTTTTTAGATACTAATTTTCCACCTCTACATTTAATCTCATGAGGTGTCTGTTCAGCTCTTTTGTCCATCTTTAAAGTGAATTTTCTTATTTTTGAGTTTTAAGAGTTGTTTCTTTTAAGAGTTCTTGGATACGGGTCATTTATCAGATAGGTATTTTGCAAATATTTTTCTCCCAGTCTGCCATTTTTCTTTTCATTCTCTTACCAGTGTCTTCAGCAAAGCAGGAGTTTTTAAAATTTTAATAAAGCCCAATATAATTTTTCCTATCATGGACTGCGCTTTTGGTGTTGTATCCAAAAACTCATCACCAAACCCAAGGTCACCCAGGTTTTTCTCCTTTGTAAAAATCAAAAAATTATATAGTTTTGCATTTCACATAGGGCTTTCTGATTCATCTTAAGCTAATTTTTGTGAAATGTGGTGGGTCTCTCTCCCTTCTTCTCTCTCTCTCTTGCTTTCATCTATATCTAATGTATTTGTAGAGAGGCATCCAACTGTTCCAGAACTCTTGGTTGAAAGGAATATGATTCCTCCATTGAACTGCCTTTGCATCTTTGTCAGGGATCGATGGACCATATTTGTGCGGGTCTGTTCCTGGGCTCTCTGTTCCAGTGATCTATTTGCATTTTCTTGCACCAATATTACACTGTCTTGAATTACTGTAGTTTCACAGTAAATCTTGAGCAGGGGTAATGTCAGCTGTTCAACTTTGTTGTTGGTTATTCTGAGTCTTTCCTATAAACTTTAGAATCAGGCTGTTAACATCCACAAAATAACTTGTTGGGGATTTACTGGGATTGCAGTGAATGTATAGATCAAATTGATAAGGATTGACATATTAACAATATTAAGTCTTCCAGTCAATGAATATGGAATAGTTCTCCCTTGATTTCCTTTATCTAAGTTTTGTAGTTTCTCCCACGTAGATCTTATACATGTTTTGTATTTAAATATTTCATTTTATGCAAATGTAAATGGTAATTTATATTATATCAATTTCAAATTCCACATGTTCACTGCTGGTATATAAAAAAGCAATTGAGGGACGCCTGGGTGGCTCAGTGGGTTAAAGCCTCTGCCTTCAGCTCAGGTCATGATCCCAGGGTCCTGGGATTGAGCCCCGCATCGGGATCTCTGCTCAGCAGGGAGTCTGCTTCCCCCTCTCTCTCTGCCTGCTTCTCTGCCTACTTGTGATTTCTGTCTGTCAAATAAATAAATAAAATCTTTAAAAAAAAAAGCAATTGATTTTTGTGTATTAACCTTTCCTGGGACTTTACCGTAATCACTTCCCAGAGGATTTTGTTGATGTTGTTGTTGGTGGTGGTTCTTTGGGATACTTTACATAGATAATCATGTCATCTGTGGATTAAATTATTTCTTTCTTCCCTATCTGTATACCATTTATTTCTATTTTTTGTCCTATTTGCACTACCTAGAACTTCCAATACAATGTTGAATGGATGTGGTGGAAGGGACGTTCTTGTTTTACTCCTAGTCTTTGGAGTAAAGCATCCAGTTTCTCACATATGTCATAATTGATGTTCTGAGGCTGTTGGATTTTTACAGATATTCTTTGTCATTCTTTATCAAGTTGAGGAGATTACTTTGTATTTCGAGTTTGGTGAGAGCTTTTAACAAGTATGGATGTTGGTTTTGTGTACAGATTTTTCTGAAACAATATGATCTTACGATCATTCATCTTTAGCCTGTTGAGGTGGTGTATTACTTGAACTGATTTTGAGTGTTGAACTGGTTTGCCTATGTGGAGCGAATTCCACTTTGCTGTGATGTATAATTCCTTTTATACATTGTTGGACTTGATCTACTAATATTTTGTTAAGGATTTTTGAATCTATGCATAAGAAATATTCTTCAGCATTTTTTCTTTCCTTTAGTTCTTTACATGCTTTTGGTGTGAGGGTAATATTGACGTCATAGAATGAATTGGAGTTATTCCCTCTGCCTCTGTTTTCTGAGAGGGTTTTAAGAGAACTGCAATATTTCTTCCTTAAATATTTGGTAGAATTCACCAGTGAAACCACCCAGCTCTGGTGTTGTCTTTTGTAAGATGATTATTTATTGATTCATTTTTTAAATAGTTACAGGTCTCTTCACACTATCTATTTCTTCTTGTGTGAGTTTTGGTAGTTTTCAAGGAAGTGGTCCGTTTCATGCTGGGTGTCAGGTTTGTTGATGGGGTTGCTCATAGTAATTCTTTACCCTTTTGATGTGTATCAGATCAGTGAAGATGACCCTTTTTCATGTGTGATGTTGGTAATCTGTGTCTTCTTTCTTTTTTCTTTGTTATCCTGGCTAAGGGCTTATCAAATGTGTTGTCTTTTCAAAGGAACAGATTTGGGTTTTGTTGACTTTTCTCTATTGATGTCCTGTTTTCAATTTTGTCGATTTCTGCTCTAATTGTTTTAAGCTCTTTTCTTGGATTGCTATGGACTTAAAGACAAGACTTTTAGTTCTTGCGTTTCTCTGAACTCAAGGCATTGTTCTTACTGCATATTTTGTTTTCATGATTTTTGTAAAGAAAGTGGCCTGAACTGCATGGAGTGAGGTGAGGCTACAGATGTATGGGCAGCTGTCTGGAGCTGCTGTGCCATGACAACTGGATGCAACAATGTGTTGGCATTTTGAAGAGCACAGCTCCTTCCTGACTTCTGTTGTTTAGCCTTGTTATCACTGGCATTGAAAAATCGGAAGCACGGCTGAACACCGTGTGTGTCTCTAAAATATCCCTTCTTGTCAAGCAGTGTTTTCACAGTACCCCTCCCGTCAGAGCGAGACCTCTCAGGATGCGGATCCTGCTGGAGTAAGCATCCCACAGCACGTCTCCACTTCACCGCCATCCAGAGGAGGAGGGGAGTCCCAGTGTGTAAGCAACAGGGCCCACTCTTGGCCCCGTCCCCGGCAGATCAGACCTGCTCAAGTATCACTTGGCAGTCAGGGGTAACTGAAAATTGGACCCCTTGTTTTGCAATCCCTGCCGTTTTGCTGGAGATTAACTGAGGTGTCAGTTTCTTGGTGATAGCAGGGGTGATTTGGAGGACAGCTTGAGAATTATGAAAGGAACCATTGTTCAAAATCTGAGTAAGCTGCAACTGCCATTTTCCTCCTCTGCAGACCTATCTTCTTTTGAAATATACAGGGTTGCCTGGATTCCTATGGGGACGTCAAGAACAGATCAGGCCAAGTTGGGCTGTGTGCGTTGGGGTGGGGGTGGGGTTTACATTTGCAGTCTCATCAGCAGATCCAGTTAAGTGTTAAGAGTGTTAAGGGTTGTTCTAGAGACAAAGCCCTCTGGAGACTGGAAGAAGACTCAGGTCCTTCTGCTTCAGCTTCTCTTGGTCTGATTAGACCTAGGCTCCTGCAGCCAAATTGCATATTTGTAAATTCTATATTTTTATTTACTCTGATTCTGAGAGTGTGCTTAAGGCCCCTGGGGCAAAGGGATGATGGGAGGGGTGCTTCCTAAAATCAGGGATGAGGGTCTGCTCTGTGAGGACAGGGGATCTAGGGCTACCAGGCTCCCCTAGATGGGCGAGGAGCAGGACATGAGGTTTCCACTGCATTTCAGAACAGGCAGGACAAAGCCAAAGTAACTCCAGACACTCCCTTCCACTCCCCTAGATTTCTGTCTTCTTAAAACCAACCAAGTCTCCATTAACCTTCCCTGGAAATAAAAATGAGACCTGTTCCTATTGTGTCTGGGACAAGTGTTCAAATAGATACTCTCATGCCACAGTTTATGAAATCAGGCGAAAAACTACTAAATATAACAGGTCCATCCTCTCACTTTTGTCTCGCTTTGACAATTGTGTCTTCTTGTTGACACGGAAGGCTAAGTCTGCCTCCTTCCCTGCCCATCCCATTCTTTACCTTCTACCCTGAGGGACTTGAGGACATGTGTGGACACCACAGCCCCATCCATTAGAAAGGCAAAAATTAAAAAGGCCAACAGCATAAAGTGTTGTCAAGGATGTGAAGCAGCTGAAACACTCAGACACAGCTGGTAGGAGTGCACAACAGCACAGCTGCTTTGGAAATCAATGGGAATGTCTAATGAAGTTAAATGTGCACTTGCCATATGACCCAGCAATATACACTTAGATGTTTACCCAAGGAAAATGAAAATTGACAAGCACACAAAACCTGTATGTGAATGTATGTGGCAGCTTTTATCAGTCATGACAGCCCCCAAAATAGACACAACTCAAATGTCCTTCAGCTGGTGAACAAATAAAGAAACTGTGGTACATCCAAATAGTGGAATACTACTCAGCACTAAAAAGGAACAAACTAGTGATATGAGCACCAACATGCATTTAGCTCAAGTGCGTTGTGCTACGTGAAAGAAGCCAGATCCTCAGGCCATACGCTGTGTAATTCCATTTATATGACATTCTGGGAATGGCAGAATTACGGGGGCAGAACACAAATGGGTGGTTAGTGGCAGTTAGTTAAGAGTTTTCTGGATGATGGAACTGTTCTTTTCTCTTGACCGTGGCTGTGGGTATGTGACTAAGCCCTTGTCCAAACACACAGAATTGTATGCCACAAAGAGTGAATTTTACTGTATGTTGATTAAAAATATTAAAATATGCTTCTAAAAGAAAACTCAGACATGGTGTCAGGAGAATTAGAAACACATAGAAATTAATAAATTTGTGGGACACCATAGAGCACAACCCTGGTCCTTCTCCCAGAGCTCTCGCCACCTCCCATTAGATCCAAGGCCACTATTCCCCCATTTCGTGGGGCTGAGCTGCAGAGAGTAAGTGGATCTAAGGCTGCCCAGTGGATTCCAGGTGGACTTGGGGTGAGGCTCTGAGTCTCCCTGTTTCCAATTAAGTGCTCTGCTTTCACAACAGTTAATGACAGAGCAGTTGCCTCTCCTGAGCTGGGTGGCAAACAAGGTGGATGGGCGCAATCTTCTGCTGGTGAACCCAGAGAAGGAAGCTGGGAAAGCTCCAAGCACTTGTGAACTGAGTCACCTCTGTGAGCCCCCAAAACTCTGGTTAAAGCACTTTGATGAATAAAATAAGAAAGAGCTATTTTTCCCCCCACAGGAAGGGAGATGGAGGTCTTCTTCTGTGTTCCTTTATCCCAGGATGCTGTGTTCTATCCACCAACACAGAGTAAATAAAGTAACCTAAGAGTTGAACTTCCATATAGATGCCATCTTTTATCCACTGAGAAAAGACTCTGGCCTCTCTTCTGGTTCTTGTGTGCTAGAGCTAGACCCCGCAAAGCACTACAGTTCCTGGGATGCCTGGGGGACTTAGTCATTTAAGCATCTGCCTTCAGCTCAGGTCATGATCCTGGGGTCCTGGGACTGAGTCCTGCATTGAGCTCCCTGCTCAGAGGGGAGTCTGCTTCTCCCTCTCCCTCTGTGCTCTCTCTCCCAAGTAAATAAATAAAATCTTAAAAAGAAAGAAAGGAAGGAAGAAAGAACCAACTACAGTTCCTATGTCTCTTAGTCAAGTCGAATTCTGCTGACATTCCCAAGTTGATGTTCTATCTCTGTGAACTCGTGTCCAGTTTTCAGCAGCTGATGAGCCGCCTAGAAGAGGGGCAGGCTTTGCGTGAATGGTGAGTGTGGACACCAGGCAGGGCGTGTTGCTCACACAGCAGTGACCACCTTCACTACCCATCAGCAGAGGTTCCCACCTGACCAGTCAGAGCTCTGCCTGCCCCACATCCCAGCTGGGGACTCACAAGTAACTTGACTCAATATGCCTGTAACTGAGCTCTGGTCTCCATCCCATTTCCAAACTGGAGTCCTCCAGGTTCTCTGTCTCCATGAGTGTTAACTGCATACCCCATGGTCTGAGCCACAGTCTGGGCACCATTCTGCCCTCTGAGCCTCTTTCCTCTCTGCAGTCACTGGCGTACCCCCAACAATGTATGCTCTAATGAACCTAGCTCTGTCTGCTTTTGTCACTGCTCCACAGAGCTAAACGGACAGTGGTTATTGCCATGTGACCAAGGAGGGGACAGAAACAGATAAGCTCTGTCCAAAACCCCGTAGTGGGAAGTTGGGTGGCTGAGTTGAAAACCTGGGTCTCCATTGTTCCATTTTTTTTTTTAAATGATCCTCTGTTTGCTCTCCCCTCTTCTCCAGAGCTTTGGGAAGGCCTCTGAACTGCTCTGCAGAGACATCCCCTCTCATCCCCTCCAATCTGTGGTCTACGCCCAGACTCTGCTTATCCAGCCTCCTCTGGTAGTAACCGGAACAGCTTTATGTTGCTCTTGGGATAAAACCCCAAATCGACTGCTTGGCTGTGCCAGACCCTGACTGATGTGATTCTGCTTGCCTGTTTTATAAGCATTTCTCTCTTCCTCTCCACTTAGCCCAGACCTCAGGGCCTTTGCATATGTGAATTCTTCTGCGTGGATTGCCTTTCCTACCTTATTCTGTAGAATGGGCCCAGACTTGCCCGTTCTGTAGATCACCCTTATGTTCTCACGCTAGCACCTTACCAGACGAGGTTAGGACAATCTCTTATTGCTTCCTTAACCTCTGTTTTTTTTCTTTTGTAGCCTGATTACACATCCCGTATGTTCTTTAATACTGGTCTCCCTCTAGACGCCTTTGGGATGGCTTCTTCCTTCCCATCACTGAAACCTCAGCTTCAAGCAGAATGTTTTGTACAAACTCAGTGCTCAGTAAATATTTGCTGAGCAAATATTTAATGAGTCTGGAGAGTCCCGGATCCTTAGAAGCCCCCATGATCCCTTCACTTTACAGATAAAGGTCCCCCATGTCCTGGAGACAGAGCCAGAAAGAAACTTCATCTCCTTACCCCCATCTTCCCAAGTGCCTCTCTCTGTCCTCTGCTGTGTCTCCAAGGACAGAATTCTTTTTGCCAAGCCAGGAAGAGCTGCAGCCTTGAGGGCTGGAAGCAAGAAGAAGGGAGCCTCCAGCCATTTCAAGAGTTCTTCTCACCCTGTAGCCATACCATCTAGTATGCTGTGTACTAAACTAGGTGCTGGGTTCCCAGGAGCCCAGAAGGAGGAATTCTAGAAATGCATAACCACAGTATTGGACTCCACACAAAACAGAAGATGAGCAAGGTGGAATTCTGAATTCAGGGGGAAGAATGGAGCTCCAGAGAAGTCCAGAGACTCCCAGAGACAGAGCCCCCAGGGAGAAACCCAGGTGGCCATATATCCAGCCCTGTGGACATCGTCAGTTGTGAATTCACACGGACTCATCCCCCCGGACTGTGGCCCTTCTGGCTCGCTGCTCAGCCAAGCTCCACTAAAAGTACAGATGAGGTCACAGGACAAAGCCAGGTTGGCCAGCTTCAACATTGCTCCACGGACCTGGGCTCTACCCAGTGATCTGAACAGATGACCACATTCAGGTACAATGGCTGAAGCTGTCCCAGGGACAGTCCAGGCTCCAGGTGGGGGGACCTGTGTTTTACATCTTGACTGGAAGAGGGACAAGGTCAAAGGCAACGAGCCTGTGCAGCGGAGGACAGTGCCTTGGCATTGTTAGAAGAATACAACCTGCTGCTTCGGTCATGGCAGAGGAAACTCACCAAGCCAGATGTCCGAACCCTTTGGAGGAAGCTGAGAAGCCAGCAGCTGCCCACTGGGGAACAAGCCCAGCCCCCTTGCCCAGCCAGGCCTCATTGAGGGGAGGTGTGTGGGGGTGCAGTGATGTAGTGGGAACGCCTAGATCTGGCGTCAGGAGACCAGCGAGAGTTGTAACACTGGCCAACCACTGCCTCTCACGGCGCCTTGGGTTCTCATCTGGCTGGGGGCAGGACTGCGTGGAGACCCCTCTGGAGATATGCAGTGCATCCAAATTGCTCACTCAGACACAGCCACCGACTCCTTGAAGAGCCATCAGAGGTGGCTTCCAAGCCACTAAACCCAGCGAAGACTGAAGAAGTGTGTGGAGCACTGCCCACGCTGCCGCTAATGACCAAGAAAAGACCTGCTTTCAAAGCTGGGGGTGCATGTGAGCAGGAGAGGCAAGCGAAGATGGGGGGTCCTGGGGCGGGGGGCGGACAGCGCGCCGGAGCAGTTTGGCTAATGTGCAAAGCAGAAGAGCGGGCTGGGCGGTGTGCTGTGAGGTGTTAATGATTTCCTCCACTGCCGCGGGGGAAACCGAGGAGCCTGAAGCCGGGCCTCGCAGATAAATGGCTTGGCGTGGTGTTAAGTCCTGTATTTAACAGGCTGATTAATGGGCGGGAGGAGAATGGCGGGCGGCTAATGAAATGTGCAGGTGGCTGCTGGCGGGTTAGGGGCTGCTAACGCAACAGTGGACACCAGGAAACAAAATAGCAGGCAGGCAGGAATGTCCTGCACGGGAAAGTCCCCTCTTCCATCTGGATACGAGGGAACCACTCGCTGCTAATTCACTCGAGGAGACTTGTGAGCACCCATGGCACAGCGTGCTTCCTGGGAGACGTGCGCAGCACAGTGCGGCCAGACGGGGTCCCACACTTCCAGTGATCACACGCTGGTGAGCTCAGGAGTGAAAACAGTGGAAAAACTGACTTGTAATTTCAAAGGCTTTCCCCGAAGATGTTGAAGAACTTTGGAGACCAGCACAAGCCAGCACTAGGGGAGGAGACACCCATCCTCCAGGCCACGAGCATCTGGAAGTTCGGGATGATTGAGCCAAGGGAAGGGCGTTCCTGGGATCCCAGTCCAATGAGCTCTGGGCCCAGATCGCTGGCCTCAGGGTCTCTTGCACCTTCCGAGCCCTCCCACCCCACACCCCCGCCATCCCTCACAGCCCAGGGGCCACCAGGGCCTTCATCACTTTCCTGCTGCACTCCTGTGATCACTGTCTTTGCTCGCCCCACCACCGTCACCTAACAGGGCTCCAGTTTCCTCCCTCAACAGGGAAATAGCCTCCCAGTTGGGCTCTCCGCCTCCCAAAGCTTCCCCAGGTGTGGGGCTGCTCCCCTTTGCTCAGCAGCTGCACTCTGTGACTCCCTGGTCTCCGAGTCCTACCACCTGGCATCACCCATCTTCCACCCTCCTGCACAAACCCTGAGCTCCCTGGCTTCTCAGGTACAGAGGCCATGGCGGGGCGGAGAGTGGGGGTTGCGGGTCTTACCCTGTTGCCTGCTCACACCTCTGCCTTGCAGTCATCGTTACCCACAGACCTTCTCCAATTTCAAGCACCAGGCTTCAGCATCGAGTTCCAAAGAACCCTCCCTCGTGCACGTCGGAGGCTCACAGCCTGTATCCCAGCTCTGCCTAAATCAAGCGAGGGACAGGAACGCCAGCAAGAGCTCTCAGAGAGTGGCTCCTGGGAGCCAGGGAGGAGACCAGAGCTGATAGCTTCCAGCTTGTTCACCCTGATCCCATGGGTACAGCCTGACCCAGGGATTCCGTTCTGCAGCGGTCTTTCTGAAAGAAGGGAGGAGCATGCCCGCTCTTGACATTATAAATGAACGAAGACAGTGGCTGTGACTAGAACTTCCCACATCGCTGGTCCAGCCACGTTTCATGTCCTCAGGATGGTCCACAGGGATTGTGGGTGCCCTGTGAAGCCACACAGATGGCATGGGGTCTACGCTCAGAACCATCTCACTAGCGTCGAGGGGTGTGAAATCCTCGTGGCGGGGGGACCCGCAGGTCTGAGCTCCACTACCATGTGCCCTGGGGAATTGCTGATGCCTCTACCCCAGCAAGCCTGGCCATCCTGTCCTTCCTCTTGCTTTCCAAGCCCACCCACCTGATGCTGCCCGAGCTCTTCCTAAATTTCCCACAAACCACTCACTCCCCTCCCTACTGATATTTCTGGCCCGTGTGGTCCCAGCCATGTCCTCGTTGGCCTGGAGCCCCATCCTGCCCTCCAGCCTGTCCCGCACACTGTGGGCCAGTGATTCTTCTAAATGCAGTACCGGCCCCATCCTTTCCCACCCCTACCCTTTCCCCTGTCCCTGGGATGATGGGGCAGGCTGAATTCCTCTGACTACCTCCCACACGGTGGTGCTGACCCTGCACTTAGGCTCTGACAACATGCCCTGTGGTCCCCTCTCCTTTCTTTGTGGGCAGCTCTTCCCACCCTCAGATCCCACCTTGGCAATCACTCCCTTCAGAGCCTGGCTAAGGTGTGTCTGCTTGTCCCCCACCCCCCAACATACAGCCCTGGTACTTCTTGGCCACAGCACTCAGCAGCTGATGTTCCCTAGGTTGCCATGTGTCCCCCACGGGTCTCTGAGCCCCCCAGTGCAGGACCTGCCTGACTTTGAGGGAGTCTGCTGATGGGGGTCTAGAGGCCATCAGCCTTGTGCCCTGTCTGCCTCCAGGGCGGGGCCCTGACCAGGGACTCCCAGGTGCTCCCTCCTGCCAGCTTTCTTAGTGTAATTCCGTGTTACAACACCTGCTGCAAGGGCGCTGTGCTCAGAGCTGTGGCATACCCAGATGGCGAGGGTTCTTCTTGATCCCAACGAGCCGGGAGTTGAGCCAAGCAAACATGGGGACATCAGGGACATGACGAATGCCTTAGGGACCCACAGGCCACCCTGCTTGATGTCTACAGGGTGTTCTGAGTGTTCAACCAAGGCCATGCTCTGAGAGGTCAGGGGAGGTCTCAACCAGGTCTGCTTTGTTTGGTTGGTGGGTGTGATCTGCGGGACGAGGCAGGTAGTAAATCAATGCGTGAAGTTGTTTGTCTTCCGTGGGGGCCTCTGGGCCAGACTTCATTCCAGTCCTGCCCCCTCACAGGCCTCAGTCTCTCTATCTGCTGACAGAGCTGGTGATCCAGGGTCTGCCCCTCAGCGTGGTTTCAGGATCACCAGACATGGAAAATGTTTGTGAAGGAGCATCCTTGGAACCAGCGGGTCAAGAGCAGCCCAGGGCCAAGGTCTGGATGGCTGAGAGCAAGAGCAGGGACCATGCAGATGTGGGGGGATGGGGTGGGGTCTGGAATTTGGTGACATTGGCGGAGGGAGGGGGCGGTAACAGGTTCTTGATAAGAATCCCCTGTGATAATGTCCTGGTCCCCGTTCATGACCTCTCCACGTGGGACTGTCCTTCTTTTTGTCTCTGAAATGTATACTGCCTCTATGGATTGTCTCTGGTTAAATCTTACAAAATGATGTTGCAAACAAAGCAAAAAGGGCCAACGACCCAGAAGGTGAAGCCCAAGGCACCCCGCCTGGCAGTGTTGCTGGAGGGAAGGGCTGGCTTGGCGTCATGGTGTGGCCTCCTGTGCTCCCACAGACCCCTACCAGGCTGCTGTCTGGTTGACATGTGGACATCTGCCATGCCCCGTAAAGCAGCCGCTGTTGCCGGTCACCCAGACGTCACTCCGTAAATCTGTGCGACAGCTCGGTGAGCGGGGAGGGGCCGGCAGCTTTATGAGGTGACATCTCTGTGATTAATGGGGCTGGGGGCTGTATAGGAGGGAATGGGGTGGGGAGGACAAGGGAGCAAATATGCATGCGAGTCCGTGCACTGACACACGCATGCATACACACACGTTCACGAATGCATACACACTCCTGCGTACACACATGCACACACAGAGGATTCCAGGCCTTGCCTGACTTTGCCAAGGACACTGACTGCGTTTCCTTTCAGAATTTATTTCAGGCCCACCTCTGCCTCCTGCTGCAATATAAAACCAAACAATGGGAAAACGACCCGCGAGCAGATGTCTGCCTCGTGCAGATTCGATGCCTACAGGATATACCTTTTCCATCTTGGAGTTTTAGTTTAGGTCCTCAGACATTGAATGGGTGCATTTAGGAAAAAAAAAAATCAGTTAGCTACTGTCCATAACAAGAAGGCAGAGAAAAATGAGAGGCAGTGACACTTACTGAGCATCTACTGGATGCCAGAGCCCCCCATCCTCCACCCCCGCCCATTGTCTATACCTGTCCTCTCATTTACTATGGAAGGGCACTGATTTCCACATTCTCCAAGTGAGGAAAATGAGGTTTAATTAAGTGTCCAAACTGATATAAAAGGACAGTGGCAGGGCTGGGGGCCAAGCCACGGTTGCCAATGCCAGCATCTGGACTTGGTCTAACACATCTCCCTGCATATAACATGTGGTTATTAAACTGACAGCAAAACATGGCTTCATGCCCAACAAATCCCTTCAAAACTTAATCAGTGTTTACTAAGGATACAAAAGGATAAGGATTTACCAAGGATACGTATTACGCATGAAAAAGTACTCTTTTTCTTTTTAAAAAGCTCTTTAAAACCCTTCCCTTGGCGATTTGTAATTGTACTTAGAGGTGCTGTTAATTTATGGTATCAGTTCAGCTTCTTCAATTTTTACAGCTTCCAGCCTTGAAACTGGGGAACCTTCAGTTCTCAAAACTTCACAGGGCCCAACCCAACACTGCGCCTCTAAGATGTCCCTCAGATGCTTGTTAATCAATGAGGGGATGAGACATAAGTAAGTGACACGACTTTTTAAAATTAGTTTGCATGGGCACACTTGCCAAATTCAAGGTCATGTTGAAATGCACTAATTGGTGAAATTAAGGACCACCCCCACCATCATGGCTAGTGAGGTCAGTGGGCTCTCCGAAAGCTGGGACTCACCTGTCTTCTCACAGGGGGCAGACATTCCCTGACAGCCTGGTCATATATATGGAAATATATGGATACCATCGTCTGCAAGAGAGGAGGTGCTGGTAGAAAGAAGCGGGTATAGCAAATGCTTCTGCTGAGGACAGTTGGGAGATAATGAGCTGGAGGTGAGGACACAGTTAAGGAGCTGTTGCAGCCCTTCCAGCAACAGCAGACAAGGCTGTGGCAGCAGAGATGGAGGTACGGGGGGGACGGACAGGAGGAAAACTCAATGTGATCCCAGCTCCAGCTGTATGCGAGCAGCAAGAAAAAGTTGGTGACTCTTGGGTTTCCAGCTTGGTTAATGAGGTGAACAAATGGTGCAATCTTTCTTGAAGAGAAGGAAAAACGAGGAAAGAGACTGTTGTCACAGAAACCAGAGAGTGAAATGTGTTCAGAATGGAAAAATGGTCTGCAGTGCCAGGCTCTGCCTAGGAGTAAGGCTTAAAAATACTGAAACACAGAAGCAAGGATTCTTCTGTTTCCTCCCATGTCTGGAGAAATCCCCACTATGGAATGCCCAAAACATGGGATAACATATAAAAAGAAAACAGCTTTTTGTATGCATGGCTGGGTTAGTGGAAGAAAAAGAAGATATTGTCAGAGCTTGAAACAAAACATAGAACTGGAGTAGACCAACTGCTGGAGATGGTCCTTTCCTGGGATGTCTGCCCATCCCTGGTGGCCCATGGCCTGGATTTGAGAAACACTTGCCTAGGGCCAAAGCACACACCTGGAGGCTTGGGCCAAGCTGAGAGTCAAATTAGAAATTAGAAATCCTTGAAGCCAGAACTCCTAAAGTGTGTTACTTCAATAGGTAAAACTTGGTGGAAAAACAAAACAACACACCCCACTGAAGAGATGGTATCTGAGGAAAGGAAAAGTATCCTTGAGGAATTCTTAATTTAAAACCCATAGTCACAAGAGTTTGGGATGGGATTCACACAATGATACTCCTTATGTGGAGGAAAAAGTGAAAACTTAGTTTAAATAAGTCTCAGGTAGATCAATTCCCCAAGCACCTAGAATATGCAAATTTGGGGGAATGAACTTTAAACCCAGGCCTCAACAGGTGAAATCCTATGGAACATGAATCCACTATCAAATAATACAATTTGCACAAAGAAACTAGCCACTGAGAATAAAATTCAACAGAAACTACAAATTGCTATATATGATACCCAAAGATTGAAGATGTCATAATTATCAGATACTAGAATATAACATACATTTCTTTTTATCTGTATCAAGAAGTAAAAGAAAATTTTGAAAGCATTATGGCAAGAAATTATCAAAGAAATAAACAAGTAGATGCAAAAATAAAACCAATAAAACCACTAAGTATGAAATACAGCTGAAATCATAAACTCAGGAGATGGGGGAAACAACAGATTAAACACAACTGAAGAGAGACTAAGTGAATTAGAAGATCGATCTGAATAATTTCCATAGAATGTAAAATCTGAAAGAGGTGGAAATCATGAATGAGAGAGAGAGAGAGAGGGTGGAGGGAATGGAGAATGGACCACACTGAAGAGGTAATTGCAGGGAATTGTCCAAAGCTGTTTAAGGCTCTAATGCTCGGGTTAAGAAAGTCTAGCCAACACCAAGCACAATAAAAAGAAAACCACTCTAGTAGCATTATTGTAGATTGAGGGAAGCCAGACAGAAGGAGAGCATCTGAAAATGGAGAGAGAAAGCAGATCACCTCAAGAGCCACAGTTCAACAGCTGACATTCCAGCAAAGGAAGCCAGAAGACAGTGAAAATAACACTTTTCAGAATATTTAAAGAAAATAATCCCCAGTGAAAATTCTGTGCCCAGAGTATCTTCCAAGAATGAACTGTGCCTAAAGAGTCTTCAGACTAACAAACATGAAGAGAATTCATAACAGATGGACTCTTTTGAAGGTAATTCTAAAGGACATGCTTCAGGAAGGAGAATAGCTCCAGAAGGAAGGCCTGAGATTCACGAAAGAATGATAAGTGTATGAGTAAGTTTGAACGCTGACCATTAAAAAAAATGGTATCATCTCAGGGATAAAAAAAAGGATAGCAGTATATTAATAAAACCAATTGCATACACACTGGGAAGGGGATGATCAAAGTTAAAGAATTCTTGAGTCCTTTTTTTAAGAAAGAAAGATAAAGATAGCTGTTTTTACAATATAAGTTTAAGCTATTTGGGAAAGAAAGGATAGAAAAAGGCAAATACCCAAAGGAAAGCTAATTATAACTATATTAATATTAGGTCAGGTAAAGGCTAAGGCAAAGATATTTACTAGAAATAAAGAGGGTCAATACATATGGATAAAATGTTCAATTTAGCAGAGTAACATGATAATAATAGTCTTGTGGGACCTAAAAATATACCTTCAAAATGTACAAAATAAGAATTGGAAGAACTAAGAGAAGTTGATAAACACCAACTTAATAATTTAACACACCGCTCCTGATAGTTAATGGGTGAAGAGGAGAACTCTCAGAGAAGGTAGACAAGATTGAGCCAATGTAATTAAAGATCTAGAATCAACGGACATACATATAATATGGCACCCAACAACTGAAGAGTACATTTCTTTCAAAAACACATGGGGCATTTCCAAACATTGACCCTGTATTAAGCCCAAAGCAAGTCTCAATATCCATGTAGACTGTGTTATTTAACCATACTGCAGATAAGTTGTAAACCAACAACAAAAAGATAATATGTGTGTGACCTTGTCACTAAATCTAGACCAGACTTGCTGATTGACTGACTCAGCACAGGCAAGGAGCTTGGGATCTATCACCACTTCTTTTGATAGAATAGAGACAACTTTTGTCTCCAGTCTGGAATGGTTGCTCTCCAGTTCTCTTCTCATTCCAGCTCTCTCCACCATCATCCTGCTGAGAGAGGTCTTCTCCATGTCATATATCCATGGAAGCATCTATCAAAGTTTTCAAAATTAAAAAATTTTCCATGTCATCTTGACTCACAGGTTGGTCTCCCTGGGCACAAGTGTTTGGCAGTTAAGCCACCCAAGTGCCTGGGGTAGTTCGGCCCACCCCACTGTCTCCCTGCATGTGCCCCAGCCTGGAGGGCTCAGCAGGATGTCTCAAGGCATTCATGAGAGGCCTCTCTAAGAGGAATTCCTCAAACGCTCCTGCCACACACTCCTCTCATCCACCACATCCCATCTCCATCCTGGCTTTGAGGCAAGACGACTCCCTGGCAGGTCTTCCTGCCACCAAACTATAGTTTATAAGCAGATTTATTAGAGATGTGTGGAGTTAAATTATGCCTGACAGCAAAGGGCATGACTACAAGAACCCATTCTGCAACATCTGTTGAAACAAAAGAAAATATTTCCACATCTTCTGCCAGGGTTGTCGACCACATCTTCCTGGTCTATGGCAGGGAAGGAGAGGGGCCATGTATGCCCATAACACATCCCTGGTTCCATTGTGTTTTGATTTATTTACTGGTTGCATTTGAAATGTTATAAACATGTATATATTCTGATGTGTATCAGTCAGGGTTTGCCACAGAAACAGGAACAATAGGATATACAGATGCATTAGAGATTTCCTATGGGAATTGGTATTAGTGATCATGAAGGCTGGGAAGACTCATGACAAGCTGTCTACAGGCTAGAGAACAAGAGAACTGCTGGTGTCATTCCGTCCAAGTGCAAAGGCCTGAGAACTGGCAGGGGGCTGGCCAAGGGGGTGCTGGTATAGGTCCCAGAGTCTGAAGGCCTGGGAACCAGGAGCTCCCATGCTCTCCCATGTCCATGGCAGGAGAAGACAGAAGTCCCAGCTCATCAGGAGAGAGAGAAGGTTCACCCTCCCTCTGCTTTTTTGCTCTGTTTGGGCCCTTGGTGGTTTGGAGGCTGCCTACCCACACTGATGAGGGCAGAGCTTCTTTCCTTGGTCTACTGAATCGAATGTTCATCTCTTTCAGAGACATGTTCATGGACACACCCAGAAATCACGTTGTGTCAGCACTCCGGGCCTTAGCCAAGCTCATGCACAAGATGAATTGTCATATGGTGGCTTATTCTTTTAACATTTGCCGAGGGCCTTTTGGTTCCTGGCTCCAGGAGGATGAAGATGTGAACACAGGGATCCTTTCTCTTGAGTTCCTGAGGAGCTCACGCTCACGGAGGGCAGGGATCGGGGAGACAAATGAAGGGTGGAGCTGTCAGCACTGAGAAGTACGGTCCCAGTGGCTGGTGCCCTGGGCCATGGAAGCACAGTCTCAGAAGATTAACCTCACAGGGTGTGTGTGTGTGAGTGGGTGTGCCACCATGCACACACATGTGCCACACATGCATGATTATGGACTCTGCAGTCACAGCAGTATGGGTGTCAGGTTCCGCAGGGTGACAAGCGGTCCTCAAGGCAGCGAATGAGAAGAACATGCAGCAAAGAAGGGAAGAACCAAGGGGAAAGACAAAAACCTGATTTCAACACCAAGACGTATTTTAAATGCTTTATTCCTCGACAGGGGACCAGCAATGACATCAATGTTGATCAAGCAGAGGTCTACAGAATGTCTTCTCTAGTGGAATTTAACAATGTTGCCTTCGTATTCTGAGTCAACTGATGGCCAACTGGTGACCAACAGAGTGACAGAGAGTTTGCACTTGGGGTCCTGGTGGAGAGGATAGAGAGAACAGAGGAGGCCCCCGTGAGCAGAGCATCTGTTCCAAGGGAGAGCCAGAGGGGTCCATGGTTCAGCAAGGACAGTGGAGAGGGGCAGCTTGTCATGAGGGGCACACATGTGGCCACGCCACTTAGTGTCACATCGTCTCTGGGAGAGGCTGATGGCTCTGTGTTAAGCAATCGTCCATTCACTAATTTCATGCTATAAATGGGATCTCAGCGGTTTTTATTTTATTCATTCTTATTATGCATATTTCTTTCCCTTTTTGCCCTAGAATAGCTATGATTAAGGGTCAATACTTTGGTTTCTGTTTATGCATATTCAAGTGACATTGTAAATCTATAAAAATGGTATTTCCTTAAACAAATCCATAGAGTCTTTAAGTTTGAGAAACACCGATCATTTTATTTTTCTTTTTAAAAAATAATTGCTTCTCTATACCACGACACTGATATAACATTTTTCTTTTTTTTTTCTCAGTTTTTTTTCCAGTGTTTAAAACTCTGCTTTTCATTATCAAAGAAGCCAGGCTGTTCTCTCCTCAGATCCACACTGTAAAATAAAGAACATGACATTCCATTCCATTAGGTTTCATAAAAGGCTGCAGTACAGTTTCTTAAAAAGATGATGAAAAATGTGAAAACATCAATGAATTTTTATCAGAGAAATTTCCTTCACCTCCAAAAAAGACTGGAATTAATTTATGAAGCCCTAAAAGAAGAAACGGGGACTGGACTGGCCAAGTTCTTTTTCAACGAGGAACACTAAAACTCTTAAAGGCAACTTTTCTCATAGCTCTCCCACTGACAAAAGTGACCCCCTCGGTCCATATGGTACTTCTGACTGCAGACAAATCACAGAGCTGTCAGGGGGATGACAACTTGCGCTCAGTGTGTTTGAAAGGCAGCTCACCCTGTGTACTGAGCAGGTTTCACTTAAAGTCATTGTAGCTTCTCAAAAGGAGATTGTGTCCCTTTGAAATTCTCTTACAGAAGAAATTCCATCTCTGCTTTTTATTATACGATTGCATTAACTCTTCTATTAGGATAAAAAGAAACATATTTGGTTCTTTAAACAATAGAAAAGGGAAATGTTCCTCTCACCAGCCTTTTCTTTTTGGGGAATTCTAATGCATTCATGTCCTCAAAGGCATTTTCATTCTTTGTGGGGAGACGTGAGGGCCAATTAATATTAGCCCCTTGGAAGTAGCATGAGTCTTCCTTCCCATGCTTTAAAAACCACCCACACTGTGTTAGTTTTATCTGAATAAAGACAGAAATGCCATTTAAGAAGCCCGGGATTCAGCTGGACAGAGGCCGAGTGCTGAGGTAGCTCCGGGTGGAATTATCTGGAAGGAGAGATTAAGTAGTCCCGGGAGACCTGCTCACCTTGGCTGTGGAAATCTAACCCAGAACTAAAAAGTCTTCTGTTGTCACGGTGCCTCCCAGACAGTCGTCATGGGCATGTAGGGTACACAGTGTAGAAGCAGCCTTCTGTTTTGACTTTGGGGTAAGAAGTTCTTACTAAGTCAATCCTGCATTCCGTGAGTGAGGGGGGAAGCCTTCTGCATGGGGTCCAGATTACTGTTACAAGAATAACCAAACCCTTTTTGAATTAGAAAGCTAGTTTTGAGTGGGAAGGTCAGAGAATGGCTGAAGAACTGTGGATAGTTCCAATATTATTTTCAAGTCACTGCTTTACTGGCAGAAACATACTCCCTCTTGTTTTCAAGTCTGCAGGTTTCTGTGTGTTTCGTGTCTTCTGATCATGGTTTCATTTATCTTCATAATTTCTAGAGATGCTTCTATGAACACCCAAAGTGCAAGCTAAGCCATTATCAACATATTTGCTTGTCTAGTATATTGTGTATTGCAAAAATATGTAAAACGTAGGTGCTGTCTTATATTTGAGAAAATGTTAGCATCATTATAACAAGAAGCATTAGCATTCCAGGCCCATTACTGAAGAGCCCCATGATGGGGTCCTGGCATCAGACTGAAAGGTACTCATGGAAGGCTCATTCCTGAACAGTTGAGCTGTGGAGACTTAGTAGGCCATGAGCCTCGCTTGATCCATCGAGGATAATCAACGTAACAGCCAGACCTAGTCATTCTTCCTACCTCCTTCGCATCAGAGAGCATGACGACAACACAATCTGCAACATGCATTCGTGTGTGACAGCAGCACCGATGCTGTCTTCATGCCCGTGTCCATGTCATCCTCATCTTCAGTGGACAGTGGGGAGTATCTCTCTTACCAGTAGTACTCTACTCTCTCACTTCTTATGCCTACCAGTGTGAGGCAAGTAATTTATTGGCAAATCAGTGACAAATTTAGATTTTTATCACCACAGTAGCTACATTTGATCCCATTTGCAAGACAGTGCATAAAACAATATAATGCTGAGAACTGGAAAGTACTACATCTGATATGGAAATTTCACTGGCTGGGCTGAACGGCAGATTGGAGTTGGCAGAATAAATGTTGGTGAACTTCAAGCTAGGTAAATAGGAAGGATCCCATCTGACAATAAAGGAGTAAAAACAAACCAGTGAGCAATGTGCGGTCACCTGCCGATGTAATGGTTCTGTTTCTGTAGCATGCATACTGCCTGCACTGCTGCCATGCACCTTTCTCTTTCTTCCACCGCCTGTGGGGCCATCAGCCTCCGTCTTAGCAGCTCTTGCCTCGCCGACACCATGCACAGCACATAGCACATAGTCAACACTCAATTAACACATAGTCAAGGAGTGGATGGGCACGGTTCACCTGATGACTTATAAGTGGGAAGCAATCCAAACTCTCCAAAGTTGGAGGTCGGTTCAATAGGTACATCTGTATGATAGAACAGACCACAAAATTAAACATTTTCTGTTCGAAGAATATTTGATGATAAGAGACATTTCTCCACATACAGTATTAAATGAAGATAGGAAGATACAGAGCTTTCTATGCAATGTGATCTCTCGCTTTTCCTTACAAATTGTATCTTTTCATTCATTCATTCAGCACATGTTTATTCATGAGCATTATTGTTAAGCTTCACTGTTCTGGGGGCTAGCTGCATGTCTGCGTGTACACCTGTGTGTATGTGTATAGGCACGCTCCCCTGTATGTGTGCGTGCACATGCATCTGCGCACATGTGTGTACGGGTGCATGTGCATGCGTGCATGTGTGTATGCATGCACATGCGTGCGTGCACCTACATGTATATGTGTGCATGCGTGTGTGCATGTTTGCACACATGCGTGCACGTGTGTGCACACATGTATATACATGTGTGCATGTGCCTATAGTGTGTATAAACAAGCCATGCCCTAATGGGGTTTGCATTCAAGGCAGGGTAAGCAGACAGAAAACAAAATAAATAAGTTGCATATTTAATTCGGCGACAAGTTCTATGAGTCAAACAAGAAAGGGATATAAGTGATCACGCGGAAATTTTTAGATAGGATCATCAGGAGAATCATGCAAACATTGAGAAAAGGCTTGAAAGAGACGAGAGACCAAGCCATATGGATAACTGAGAGAGGACATTCCAGAAAAAACAGGAAGCTGGAGGGCTCTGAGCCAAGAGCCTGGTGTGTTTGAGGAGTGGTAAGGAGGCCGGTGTGGCTCAGCAAGGAGAACAGAGCAGAGAGGTCCTGAGCACCCAGCTCCTGTGGGACCTGCTAGGTCACTGCAAGGACTTTGGGTTTGCTCTCCAGAGAGGCACTTTAGAACAGAGAAGTGACATGATCCGACCTAAGTTTCGAAGGAATATTCAGGCTACTGTGCTTAGAAAACCCTTAGGGAGGGGAAGCCTGGTGTGTGTGGGGGTGTGTGTGTGTATTGTGCTCCATACCCAGCACAGGGTCTGCTTAAGATTCTCTCTCTCCCTCCTCCCCGACATTCATGCTGTCTCCCTCAAATAAGTAAGTAAGTAAGTAAATAAATAAATAAAATCTTTAAGAAAAGTCCATTCATTCTGTCCTCTGCCTTTCATTGGGGTCACTGCTGGTGAAGTGGGGGAACACGTGCCCTGATCCCAGGAGAATGCACATGTAATAATAAGGCCTCTACTGTGGAGGGACCCCAAACTATCTCAGCCTTCCCTCCTCTTGGTTTCTGGGTGGCTCTGCCAGGGGCGGTCCTGCTGGCGCCAAATCCAGTGACGGAGTCCCTCCAACAGGGTAAATGCTTTGTTCCATCAGGAGGCTGCTCTCAGAGGTCCTCAAGTAACACACTATGGACAATCCCACCCATGACTTCGACCAGGACCTCTTATTTCACTTTGATTTCTGGGGCCTGTGGATTTGCAAACTGCCCCCCCCCCCAATAGTGGCCACATCAACAGAACAGCTTTCCCTGTGGCTGCCCTTCTGGGAGGGGTCAGCCTGATTCCCGGTCTGCACACCTTTGTCTGCCGCATCCTCGTAAGGATCAGGGAGCTCAGATCTTGCTCTTAAGAGTTATGTCAACAATGGCAACTCACTGTGGGCCCTCTGCATTACGGCAAGCCAAGTCATAGAAGCCTGGTCCACTGTCCCTCCCCAGGTGCAGAAAAGAGCTGTCAACATCAGGGAGAGGGAACTGGGGCTTAGCGTCCACTCTGTCTGATGTACTGAGATGCTCCATTTCAATTTTCCACATGAAAAATGGCCTCTAAAGTCAACCCTCCACTTGGTGAGAGTCTACATGGCCTAACTCAGCGACATCTTCATCTCAGGTTCTGAGCCCAGATCGTACATAGATAAATGTGTGAAGAATGGATACAAGTGTCAGAAGAATGTCATCTGGAATGCGAGGGACAAGCGCATGGATGTTTCGGGACTGATCATGGCTCTGATACTGGTTTATAAGGGGCGGCCCAAGTCGTGATCCAAAATGCTGCTATGCAGAAATCTAACCACTCAGACCTCACGATGGAAACAATTTAAGTGCCATTTCAAAATAATATCTCACGGAGGGGTATTCATTGTAGCCAATGAAAGTACAAATCAATGCATCTTATACATTATAGGAAAACAATTTTAAGTCATTAACTTGAGGGCTATAAAGAATATCTAGTATCTATTTTTGCTTTTTTATGGCCTTCATAAATTTGATTTTAAAAGGTCTGTACAATTCAAACACAAAATTAACAGTGTATATTTCAGTGTAGACAGTCTGAAGGTTTTGCTCTTTGAATTTCATCAGGTCTAGAGGTACCCAAATCTTTTCATATGAATTACACTCATCTACCAGGAATGTATGAGAGTTGGCAATGCAACCTGTGTGTAGTGTGTGCAGATAAAACCTATAATTATAGAAGAAACATCTGGAGGTTGTTTATCTGAAACACTCTCTATGGAGCCACAGACGGCCATAATTAACTCGTTAAATTACTTGGATGACAAAAGGAGAGAAGAAAGCCCAGGCTCAGAGGCTTTGGGGTCTCCCACGAGGTGAGACAGCAGGTTGCTTTAGGAAAAGCAAGGATACACCTAAATTAACGGACTACTCAGGCTTGTTATCAGGGAAAGATACCGAGCAAAGCACAGAGGAAGGCTTAAATATGCTGATATTCCGCTTTCTAAGATCCCAGCTGCCTGTCCCCATGGGCTTTTGAATACAGTGTTTTCCAGAATAACACAAATGGGAGCTGATACCTCTTCCTGGCTGGACGATAGTAAATGATTGTGGACAGCGTGCATGGAGGTTGAAGGGGTGCATGACATTCTTTGGGCTGGTACGTCTCACGGGCACGCTCCTCGACTTGTTCAATGATTACAGAAAGCCCTGGAATGACGCCAGCTTGGCTTTGCTCTGTTGAGCCCAATTCCTCCTCTGTTTCACCCCAGAATCCCTTCATCAGGCAGCTCTGGCCACTCAGTCCTGGAGGAAATGGAGTTGAGGGAAGCCTGGAAGCACAATTGCACCCCAGAATGACTGTCAGCAGATCGTCACCACGCACGGTCTGGGGGCACCCTGCCCCAGGCTGTGGCCCCCTCTGGGGCAGCAGGGAGGGCAGAGGGAAGGTACCCAGATTTGGGAAGAGGCACAATTCCATCCTACTCTGTCTGCTCAGCTCCTCCACCTTGCAGACCCTTCCCTCTCCTGCTCTCCTGGGTGGCCCCCATTTCCTTACATTCACAACACACCACCTTCTCTTAGGATTTGGAGAGCTCTTTCATATCAGAATCCTGGCATCCCTGGGCTCTGTTAATTTGAGCTTCCTCACGGCACTCCTGAGAGGCAGACCATGAAAACTTCATTTTTCAGAGGCTGGGACGATTCATTCAAATTCTCCTACTTGAGGGTCAGGGCGACTCTTGGAAGAGCTTCCCCAAGCAGAAGCCATCTTCGCCTTCAGTGCATGGGGCTGGGTGCCTCAGGGTCTTAGCATCATGCCGGGGAAGTCGTTTCCTGTTTTCCTGCACAGTTGTGTGAGGCGGAGCTGGGCTTGTACGTGAGTGTAACTGGGCCTGGGTTTCCGATGACCCCTTCCCTTCCCACTCAGGGATGTGAAGACTTCTGCGCACGGCCTCCCCATCCAGGACCCCCCTCCCCGCCCATTCCTTCTTTTCTGTTTGGCCACACCCTGAAGTACATCCTTGGGGCATAACTGCCTCCATGTGTTGAGAGATCTGACTAGGACACACTGTTCTCCTATGGAGGCTGGCTGGGCCCCCACAGGCACACCTCTAGGGCTGTAGAAGCTGGGGTTGTGGAGATCCGCTGTTTTGTATCTTGTGGCCACATAAGACATGCTTCCATCTGTAAGTTGCCCCAGTAAACCATTTCCTGTCAAGCAGGGCTTGTTGGCCTTTTCTTTGGCTCTTTCAAGCCTTGGGATGATTCTGCATAGACCTCCCTCTCCTGGAACACCTTTCACCAGTCTTCTGTCCTTCAGTGATCCCATGTCACCAGGATTCTCGTCGTCATTACCCAGCCTGGTCATTTCCAGTCTCAGTGACAAGGACCCCAGGGGCCACTCCCACCTGCTCCTTCCAGCTCACTCTGTAGGACACTGGTTTTAGTGCTGGGGCCTGAGTTCCACTCCTCCCATCACCATCCATTGCTCTCCCATGTCCTTGCTGTCACCCTCCCCAGCCTTGATGTCACAGCCCATCACCATCATCACTGCCTTGCTTACCCCTTTACCCCACCACTGCGCTTACTAACAAAACCGACTGGCCGTCACCTCTTACCTGGTCCAGCCACAGAGGCATGTGTCCAAGGAAACTCCAACAGGCTGATGGGCCTGTCCACAGTCACCCCCATCAATGCCTGAAGGGCCTGAGGCTTCCCAGCAATGCTCCTCCATGCTCTGGTCACTCCCTGCTCCTGGACAATGACTTCACTCATCACTACTTCCCTGGTTTTCAGACACCACTACTCTTTTCAGCTTCCTTCTCTCCTCTAGCAGAGTCCAGATGGCCTGCAAACTCCACGAATTCTGCCCAAGACTCCCCTTTCCAGCCTCCACACACTACTGGCAGGAACAAGAAGGGGGTCACTGCCTCATGCCTTCCTGCCTTTTACCCCCTTCATACACGTTGTCATGGCTTTGACCACTCCATCTACCTGGAAGCACTTGGATGCTCTGCTCTCCTGTTTCCCCAGCCATGCAAGAAGCCCATTTCCCACATAGCTCTGCAGGGAGCAAGGCACGACCCCAACACTCCCTGTCCCCTTGCCCAGCTTCTCCTGCCTTCTTAGCACTTAGTCACCATCGGCTTGAGGGCAAGGGTTTATGTCTATATCATTCATTTGCTTCTAAGGTTCTTAGGTCAGTGCTTGGCAGGAGTAGATAGTCATAACCATATAATAGGTGAGCTCCTGAATGTTTTCCCTCCCCTGATGACTTTCTTTTTATTTCCTGGGCAAATGGAAGCAATCGGCTGAGAGCTTCCACATGCCTGACCCTCGACTACCATGTAACTGTACCTGACTTGTCTCCTTCTGTGTTGAACATGATGGCATTTTATCTGCTTTTTTGATGCTTTGCCATGAGTCCAAGTTGTTATTTTAGGGTGTATAGTATTTATTGTACTGTTCTGTGCTCTTCTACCACTTTTTGCACAGAGGAGAAGGATCTTACGGCAGTGGACTTCTGTTTCTCTTTTCCCAGGCTTTGTGCTATTGTTGTCCTGTATTTCATGTCTACATTTATTATAAACCCATGATATAGTCTCAGTGTTATTAAAGACATGAAAATAATTAAAAATAATATTTGATATTTACCCACATTATTACCATTTTTTAAAATATTTATCAGATAGAGATCACAAGTAGGCAGAGAGGCAGGCAGAGAGAGAGTGGGAAGCAGGCTCCCTGCTGAGCAGAGAGCCTGATGTGGGGCTCGATCCCAGGACCCTGGGATCATGACCTGAGCCGAAGGCAGAGGCTTTAACCCACTGAGCCACCCAGGTGCCCCCACATTATTACCATTTTTGACACTCTATTCCTTTTGGCAGATACTTATTTCCATCTGCCTGAAAGAAACATCAACATTTTGCATAGTTCAGATCTGGTGAATTCTTTCAGCTTTTGTATGTCTACAGAAATTTTGATTTCCTCTTTGCCTTCGAGAGATACTTTTGCTGGGTATAGAAGTCTATGTTGAGAATTTTTCTCCCGGTACTCTATCATGGTTTATATAACCATATGTTGTTCCTCTCTCTCTCTGGTTTGCCTGTTTTTTCCTGAAAAGAAGTCTACTGTCATTCTTTTCTTTCTTCCTCCATATGCCATGTGTCTTCTCTCTCCAGTTGAGTTTGACTTCCTCTTTTCACTGGTTTTCAGCAATTTATATCTTCTTCATGTTTCTAGGGGTTGAAGTTCATTGAGTTCCTTGGATCTATGGATTTTTAGTTTTCATTCAATTTGGAAGAATTCTGGCCATTATTTCTTCAGATGCTTTCTCTCTCTCCCTTTCTCATTCCTCTCTTCTGGAGGCCTCCAATTAACTGTTTCTTGGGCTGTTCAAGGTTTTCGCCCAGCCCAATGATGCTCTGTTCCTATACTCAGTCTTCCTACTTCCTACAGTCTTTCTACTGCTATGTCTTCATGTTCCTCTGATCTCTCCTTCTGCAATGTCTAATCTGTCCTCTGTGTCACACAGTACATTATTTGTCTCTGATATCACTGTTTTTATATCTAGAAGTTCAATTTTGTCTTATTTTTATTTTCCCTGTTTCCACTTCTGTGTCCAGGCTTTCCTGTAGCTTTGTGAATATACAGATTACAGTTACAACAATCTTCCATGTCCTTGACCACTAATGGTGTTATCTGTGTAATTTCTAATTCAGTATTGAGTGCTTTTTCTTCTTTATATGGGTTGTATTCTCCTGCTTCTTCACATGTGTGGTCTTCTTTGATTGGATGCCACACATGGTGCAGTTTACCTTGTTGTGTATTCTTAGAAGCATTACTGGGCTTTGTTCTGATGCACGTTTAAATGACACGTAAGCAGTTTGCTCCATCTGAGCTTTGTTTTCAAGCTTTGTTAGGCAGGACCAGATCAACATTGAATCTGGGCTAATTTTGCCCTGCTACCAAGGCAAACCCCTTCTGAGAACTCTTGCTAGTTCTTCATGATGTTTGAGGATTTTCTGCTGGCTGATGACAATAGGAATGATTCCTGGCTCTGTCAAGCTCTGTGTATGGTTTACTCTAGTCTCACAGATGGGTTTTCCTGTCCCTTGGCATTTCTCTCACATGCAAGCCCTGACCAGTACTCAGCTCAAGACTCAGCGGAAGACCCATGGCCAAACTCTGAAGCTCCCCCCACCCCTTCCTTCCTTTCTCCCTTCCTTCTTCCCTTTCTTCCTCCCTCTTCCCTCCCCCTCCTTCTGCTTATTCCCTTCCCCCCTCCCTCCATCTTCCTCAACTTTCCTACCCTTCCCTCTCCCCTCCCTCTTCCCTTCCCCTTTTCTCCCTACCTCCTTCCCTCTCTTCTTCCCTTTTCCCCTTCCCCTCCTTCTACCTCTTCCTCTCCCCCTACCCCTGCATCCTCCCTCTCCTCTCCCTCTCCCCCTTTATTCTCCCTCTCCCCTTATCCCTTTCTCTCTCTTTCTCCCTCCCTCCATTCTTCTCCCTCCTTCTTCTTCTCCCTCCCTCTTTTAGAAGCTCTTTCCTCTACAGCATTCTGCCTTACACACTCTAGCCATCTTGGACTTCCCAGACATCCAGCTTCACCTTCTCAACTCAGACCCCTGGGCTCCCTCTCCTCCCACCATGGTCTATAAATCCTCCCTGGATCGTAAACTGGGCAACTGTGGGACTTTGCTCATTTATTTACCATCTCTCAGGGGTCATTATCTTTCATTGACTGATATTTAATGTCTTGGAAACCATTGCTTCATGTATTTTATCTGGGATATTAGCTGTTTCAGACAGGAAACAAATCTAGTCCCTGTTAACCTGTCTTGACTGGAAGCAGAAGTCTGACCAACTGTTACAATTTCTATGGATTTAACCTTAAATGATTTGTTACCCAAAAAACCCAGGAACCCATAAGAAGATAAGATAATTTTTAAAAAGTTATGAAAGTGAGCATTTCAAGTCATAAATTGAATCAACTTAAGAGCATTGTAACAATATAGTAATTACAGGGTGTTTATTGTGACCCAAATAAATGGAATTTCTTACAGTAAATAAAGATTAACATGTAAAAATAGGGCTATAAATTTAATTTGGGGTTAGGAAAATCTGAGAGACTTAAAAACTTAGTTTAAAACTGGCCAGGAAAAATAAATTGTAAGTCAATATGTAATCCACATCTATAAATAATCGTTTTGTGCTGAAATATAATATTTATTAAAAATTTGTTAGTAAGTTAACCAAAGTGGATGCAATAAAGACATCACACTTCTGACAGCATTTGGTCCATATGTACAAAGTACTCTTTAATCTCAACAATAAGAAAACAAGAAACTGATAGAAAAATGAGCCCTTTTTTTTTTAAGATTTTGTTTATTTATTTGACAGACAGAGATCACAAGTAGGCAGAGAGGCAGGCAGAGAGAGAGGAGGAAGAAGACTCCCCACTGAGCAAAGAGCCTGATGCAGGGCTTGATCCCAGGACCCTGGGATCATGACCCGAGCCGAAGGCAGAGGCTTTAACCCACTGAGCCCCCCACTGCACACCTTCTAGAATGGCAGATCTGGAGTATTGACACCACCAAATGCTGGAGAGAAAGAGGAGCAGCAGGAAATCTCACTCATGGCTGGCAGGAATGCAAAATGGCGTAACCACTTGGGAAGATGGCTTAGTGGTTTCGTACAAAACTTAACACACTCACCATACACTTCAGCAATCATGCTTCTTGGTATTTACCCAAATGAACTGAAAACTCATGTCTACACAAAAACCTGCACAGAGACATTTACAGCAGCTCCATTTGTAATCGCCAAAAATTGAAGCAATCAAGAAGTGTGTTAAGTGAATGGATACAAAAATTGGGGTCCATCCAGACGATGGACTATTATTCAACACTAAAAAGAAATGAGCTAGCAAATGGAAAGACATGGAGGAAACATGAATGCATATTGTTAAGTAAAAGAAGCCAATCTGAAAAGGCTACATACTGCATGATTCCAACTACAAGAGATTCTGGAAAAGAAGAATCAGTGAGACAGAGAAAGGTCAATGGTTGCAGGGGTTGGGGATGGGGGGATGGACGGATAGGTGCAGCGCAGAGGATTTTTAGGGCAGTGACACCATCATGATAGACACACGTAATTACACATTTATCCAAACCTATAGAATGTACAACACCAAGTGTGAACCCCAGCGTGAATGATGGAATCCTGGGTTAATGACGTGTTAATGTGGGTTCATCAATTCTGACAAACGTACCACTCTGATGAGGGAGGTGGATGGGGGGCAGGAGTACATGGGAGATTTCTGTACCTTTCTCTTAATTTTATTGTGAAGCTAAAATAGTTCTAAAAAGAAAGTCTTAGAACTGAGAAAAAAATATTTGTATGAATTGCTTAATGTTAATAACCTAACAGAATGATGGTATGATTGAGGTGTAAATTAAAAAATCAAAACCATGATAAAAGGGTGTAACCACTATGAGAAACAGTCTGGCATGTTCTGAAAAAATTAAAAAGTAGCATATGATCCAGCAATCTTCCTTCTGGGTATACATGCCAAAGGATTTAGAGCAGGGTTTCTTTGAGAGGGATTTGCACACCCATGTTCTCAGCAGCATTATTCACAGTAGCCACGAGCTGAGTGGTTAAATCAAAGGTCTCAGGCACACATGATGGAGTGTGGTTCAGCCTCCAGAAGCAGAGCTTCTGACTTGGGCTCCAGGCTGGGTGAGCCTCAAGGAAGTAAGCCAAGCACAAAGGAACAGACATGATATGCTTCTGCTTACGTGAGGTTGCTGGAACAGTCACCCTCATAGGGACAGAAGGCAGAGGGTGGGTGCTGGGTGCTGGGTAGGGGGCCAGGGAGTCGGTGTTTCACGGGGATAGAGTTTCAGTTTGGGACGATGAGAAGGTTCTGAATGGATAGTGATGATGGATACACAGCAACGTCGATGTATTTGATGCTGCAGAACTGGTGAAAATGGTTAAGGTGGTAAATTTTATGTGTATCTTAGCACAATTAAAATTTTTTAAAAAGCTAATATAATTTTTTAAAAAAGGCAATTGATTTTCTGTTCTGACCCTGAGTCCCACCCTGAGTTCATGGGCAAAGCGCCATCTCTGACCCTTGCCAGCTCTCTTGGGCACAGGCTCCTCCTTGCTCCCGGTTAGCTGGACACACTGCGGCTTTCCCCTGCAGGGGTGGGCATGGGGGTGCTCTGTTCCATAGGGATCGAGGAGAGTGACCTGGGACCCCCAACTCAGAGAGCGGTCTGAAGTCAGGGACATTTCCCTCAGCCTTGACCTCGGCTGTCCTTCCCTCGGGCCCTGGGCATTCCCATCACTTGAGGACGCCTGTCCTGTGATAAACACCCGTCCTCTGGGTCCTGCTGGGTTGTTTGTTTTAGTGAGGCCGAGGCCCTTCCACTTTCCCATGAATTGCTGCCCCATGCTTAAGACAAAACAAGACTGCGTGGGCAGTGGCCTTGTGGGGTGATGGGTACTTGGGCTGGTGGGCAGTGGTGACCATGTGGCTCAGTGGCAGCAGTGATCTGGGGCAGAGAGACTCCCAGGTTTGGGTCAGTTTCGGCCCCATCTGAATGCACAGTGAGAATGTGTTGCCAACAAAAAGCTCAAGGAACCAACAGGTGCTTGAGGCCCCGAAGGGGAAGTGGGCGACCATTACAGTTTCCTCTGGGTCCCTTTGACCTTGTGCAGTGTGCGCGCTGAGCCCCAGCACCATCACTGTGAGGGGCTGTGGACCCAGAGGGAAGAGAGCAGGAGCCATGCTGGGTGGGAGGGGGAGCCGCCAGTGGGGCTGCTGGGCCTGGAACACAGGGCCTGGGGCCCAGGGAGGGGGCAGATGCCAAAGCCCCCCGTGGATGTTGGAAGCGGCCCCCAAACAAAGGTGCTCTGTTAAATTTGCGAAAGAAACAGGGTGAGACCGAGAGAGGGATGGCAGGACGGCGGAAAGGAGAAAGGGAGATCATCTTGTAATAAAGGAGAGCCTTCTCATTAGCCCTTGGATGGGGCCGCTTGGAATACAAGGGCTGTCTGCACAGACATGGAGCCTTGGCCGGGCCTGCCTCGCTGGGAGCTCACTGTCTAGAAGCCCTCAGCTGCAGAAGGCTCTGGAAGGATGGGAGCTCTGCATAAGGACTGGCAACAGCTGGGAGTAGCAGTAAGTGCTGGGGAGGGCCTGAGCCGAGGGGGAGAGGGACTGTGGGCAAAGGCGGCCAGCTGAGCAGGGAGATGGGATGTCTGTGGAGGGCAGAGCTGTCCCAGGCACCTGGGCCAGGAAGGAGGGCCATGCGGGCCATGCCTTTGGAGGGTGGCTGCGAGTCATGTGTGGTGGGTGGGTCTGACCAAGGTTGAGTCAGGACCAGAAGGCTCACCTGGTTTCCTGCGCCATGCACTTCCCCCGAAAAAGGCCAACCCAGATGGGGCTCTGGGGTGAGTCCATCTGGACACTGCCCATCAGGGCCACTCATCTGAATGCACGGTGGATGGTGGAGGCAGGTGGAGGGCATCATGGTGACCCTGTCAAGCTTGTGTGGGGACCTGGGGGTGACCCAGTGCCCAGGTCCAGCCACAGCTCCGGAAAGCAGGGATGGCAGGTGATGCTGCTGACCTGGTTAGCTCGGGCCATGAGCCAGTCCTGCTCTGGGCATGCCCCCCAACCCCCAGCAGGCTGTGGACCTGCTGCTTCCTGCTGCCCAGTGTGTGTGTGGTGGGTGCTGGACTCCCGCAGGCAAGGCCTACTGCTTCCCTGGGCAGCTGTTCTCAATACCTCCCCCCCCCCCCACTGAGCAGCAGGGTGCCTGGTCCTGTCCTGTGGTAAGCTCTGGAGACCCCGGGAGCAGTTCTTCAATTGCAAGGCCTGCCTTAGTATCTGGGGGCTGCTGTAAGCTCCACAGATGGGGCAGTTAAAATACACATTTGTCATCTCAATGTCCTGTGGCCACAGATCCAAGATCGAAGTGTGGGCTTCCCTTGGGGCCTGGCCTCCCCCCTGCTTCTGGTGGTCTTGGGCTTGTTGACATGACCCAACCCCTGCCTCCATCTCCCCCTACGGCCTTACCCCTGTGGCTGTGTCTGTGTCCAAATTTCCCATTCTGTGGGGATACTAGTTGCATGGGATCGGGTCCCACCCCACTTCAGTGTGGCCTTAAAGTAACTTACTAACCTAATGGCATCTGAATGACCTTGCTTGCAAAGAAGGGCACACCCCGAGGTACTAAGGATAATACGAATTTGGAGGACACAATTCAACTCATTACCGGCTGCGTTTCTGGCTCAGGGGCTATTGCTCGGGCTTTTCCTACTTTCCCATCCCAGCCAGCTCCCCCAGTGGAATGGGCTGGGAGAGGCTGTGGGCAGGTGTCCAGGACAATGGCCTGTGACTGTTCCCTCCACCCACTGGGCAGGTGTCAGCACCAGATCTTCATGAGGAAAACACCTGCTACAGAATGCCAGGGCCCCGGGATCGCGCCCTATCACTTGGTCTCATTAAAGAAAGGATTAAGGGAGCGTAAGACTTTCCCTTGCTTAATCGGAGACCTCATTTGCTCCGTGGTTTCGAGCCACTCCCTTCTGAGTGAACAGAGACAACAGGACCAAGGCGCTCACACCTTCCTCCTTGTGTTGGGAGGCGCAGGGCTGGTTGTCACCTGTGTGCACATAACGCTTTTCACTCCACCTCCCTCTACACCAGCCCCACTTGCTCTCCTGCCCCGGCCGTGGCTTTCTCCTGGAACACAGAGCCTCTGATCACTTCATTAGTGTTCATTACTGAGCAAGTGGAATTTGACCTCTGGCCTTGGACTCCGCCCACTCCGGCTATCATGCCAAATTCTAATGTCAGCCGTGGAAGCTGCTAACCACTGCCAAAAGGGAGTCCCTTGCCCCAGCCCCCATACAATTATGAATACTTCAAAAGACTATAAATGTTTTCAGGAGAAATCACAGCCAATCAAGAAGCCATATGGAGAGTGTTTGGGTTAAAAGCATCACACACCAATGATCCTAACAGCCAAGCTCGCCCTGAGCTCCAGTCCTGACGTTGTTGCCTGTGGCTCCTTCCCTGCCTCATGGCTCTTCCCTGTGTCCTAACATACTTCAGACTCCCTGCCCAGGCCCCCTTGGGCACGTTTCCAAGTGTGGACTGCGTGGGGCAGGATTCTGACCTCTCAGGAAGGCAAGTGTCCCCTCTGCTTCGTCAGGCCAGCTAGTGGGAAGGACTCAGAGGCTTGAAGGGCCTCACCTGCCACCACCTCTGACCTCCAGGGCCTGGGACATCCAGCTGTGACACGTGTGTCCCTGTGTGAGCCTCCTCCTGCTCATTCCCAGGACAGGCTGACCCCGGCCGTGTGCTCCTCGGTCCTCGGCTCCTGTGCGGTGCCATCGGCCAAAGCCGGAGCCCCAGCCCTAGTGTCTGCCTCCCATGTTCCTGCCTGAGGCCCATTGGGCACTGTTGGTTCAAGTCAGAGATAGCGCAGAACATTCCAGAGGGTCAGCCGCGGTCGTCACACTTGTCCTAGCCCCTCATCCATCCGGACCCTTGTCTGTGTTGTAGTCACATGTCGACAGTTTGCATTCTTTTAGGAAATCTGTGTCTTTTACCAGCAACTTTCTGCAGCCCAGAGCGGGGAGGATGCGGGAGGCTTCCGGGTGGGAAATGTCGGGGCTCCTGGGCATCCCACGCGGGTCTCTGGCTGCACAGTGTGGTTAATGAAAAACACGCCTGGTGTTTCCGGCTAATTTGGTTTCCTGCCAGGACAAATTAGCCCGAGTCACTCCTGCTTCCCTGGGGCCACGGGGCTGGCTCTTTGGTCTTCTGGAAGCTTCCAGCCCGGCCTGGCCATCAGGCTCAGCCTTGAGCAGGGCTGCCCCAACCAGGGGTATGCTGGTGGTGGGGAGAAGAAGGGGGTTCATCCCTTGTCCCAACAGATGACCCAGCCATCTCTGGCCTCCCCTCTGAAGCACTGGGGAGGGGGGAATCTGAGAAAGCAGTTGTGGACTAGCACAGACCTCCCCCCACAAGATGGGAGTGCCGCCGAAGACACAGTAGGACACGGAATAACAATCCCCATCTCCCTGCTTCACCTGAGATGCTCTCCTTTTCATCTGGACTGAGAAAACCTTTCCTGAGCTTTCACTCCCATGTCTCTGGCTACTGTGCCCAGAGCAGGGGCTCTCCTCCGTCCTGCCCCCTTGGACACCTTCTCGTCTGGGGGCTCAAGCGTGCAACCCTCAGAGGCTTTTTACAAACCCCTGTGCAGCCCCTCTGGGGAGCCTGGTTGGCACAGTCACGGGTCTCCTAAAGAACCCCCCAAAAAACAAGTTTCTATTTTCCTGTTGAGTCAAGCTGTGGACAAGAGGGTGAGTCCAGTGGGTCTCACAGTCACGGGGGCCAAGGATGGAACCTGATGGCTGGCATTGGTGACCTCAGGCCCTTCTGTGAAGGGATTCCTTGAGCAATGGGTTTGAGCCCAGGCTTTAGGCTCAGACAGATGAATGCCCTTGAACTTGGATGGCAGGCCTGCACATGCAGTTGTGTGGACTGACCCAGCCTCGAACCTCAGCCACAGCATCTTAAGATAGTTCCTAACTGAAAGCAGGGAGGACAAAACTGATGAGACTTGGCCTGGGCTCCAGCAGACCAGCTGGAAGCCCACCGCACACGAAAGAAAGGGCCCCCACAACAGTAAAGACATAGAAACACACCTGGTGTGCGGGGGGAACAGTGAGACCAGATGCTGGCAGGCCCAGCCACAGGTCTTAGTAGCCAGAGGTGGAGCCAAAGGGAGACAGCACCATAGTCTGGCTGGACAGGCCTGGGAGAATAGCACTGTAATTGGAAAAGACAAAGCCAAGGTCAGAGTTCAAGGTCAGGATGGAGTTGGCCTAGGGCTGAGAACAAGACATTGTGGGGCTCAGGCAGGAGCAGCGTGTACTCACGACCAGCCTACTGCTTGTTTACAGAGGCTCTGTTTCCCTGAATTATGTTGAGACTGCAGGAGACATGCTCAGACTAACTCATATCTAGCGTTGTCTGCAGCCATTTGTAATTTCCAAAAGCATGCTCTCCACATCTCAAGCAATCCTTTCTTCTGTTCTGCTGGCAAATCTTCTGGAACCTCCATGATTACAAAGGCCCAGTGGTTTTCCGTCAAGTCATCCTCTGGGATCTAGAGTTGGGGGGCTGGGGGATGTGTCACAGCCCCATCTGCGAAGACCGGTGTCCAAGAGGACTTCACCTCAGAGAGCGTCTGGGTGAGTGGAGACACCGTGTTCCGCTGCCCAGGTCTCTCTCTTTGGGCAAGACCAACCCAGCCACTGAATGGAAGGCATAAAGAGGTTTGTAATAGTCCTTTCTTCTCTTACCATCTTTAACATTTAGGGTTGTTGTGTCTTCTTGATGGACTGACTCCTTTACTGAAATGAAATTGCCTTCTTTATCCCTGGGGGTATTCCTTGTTTTGAAATCTACTTTGTCGGAAATTAACATCCCCACTCTGGTGATAAATCGGTGTGCTTCCCACCCTTCTACCGTTTATCCGTTTGTGTCTTTATATTTGAAGTGGGTTGTTTCTTGCCACACAGCATCATCTGGGCCTTCCTTTCATCCAACGTGGCAGCACCCGTCCTTCGACGGAGGCATTTAGACAAGTTGTATTTAATGCTTGTCATCCTGCTGTTTGATCTCCATTGGCCCAATCTCTTCTTTATTCTCCCGTTTTAGAATATTTATGATCCAATTTTATCCTCTTATAAGGCTCATTAGCTATAATTCCTTGTTATGCAATGCTCGTGGTTGCTTTCGGGGTAAATTACACATCTTGGAGACTTCAGAGCGCACCTTCCTGGGAGGTTACGCTGGTCAGAACTGGACAGCGGCAGCCGCCCGCCTCCCCGTTCCTGGCCTTTGTGCCCACGCGGTCAGACATCCGACCTACACACACTAGTTGCTATTGCTTCCAGTCAATTTTATTTTACAGAGATTTGCCTCATAAGTAAAAGGTTAATGTTCGGACTCCTGGAGCTGCCTGTTCTGGGGCCTCCACTCCTCTGTGTTGATCTTTGTGTCCATTAGGCTTCATTTTCCTTCTGGAGGACTTTCTGGAACAGTTCTTGTGTTTGGGGTCTGCTCTTGATAAATTTTTTCACCTTTTATTTTTCTGGAAAAAAAAAAAAGCCTTTCTTTTTACCTTCATTTTTGAGGATACTATAGCTGAGTTAGAATTTTAGGTTGATGACTTTTTTGGCTTTTGTAATTTAAATGTGTGGCTGCCCCATCCTCCCACTCACAATGTTTCGGTGAGAAATCTGTTGTCACATTGTCTTTGTTCCTCTGTCCGGAAGATGCCACTTTTCTCCGGCCTCTGGTAAGATGCTCCTGTCACGAGCTTTGTGCTGTTTGACTCTGATGTGACTTGTGTGGTTTCCTTCATGTACTTTTCTCACAGTTAAACTCTGTTGACATTCTTGGGTCAAATTTTATTTACCATTATTTTCATTTTTTCTTCAAAAATTTTTATGACTTCCCTCTCTGGACCTAACTTTTTGAATGTCATTGTCTTTTTCTTTTTCTTTCTTTCTTTTTTTTTTTTTTTTTTTTTTTTTGGTCTGTTAATCCTAATATCTGAATCCGTTGTGGGTCTATTTCAATGTATTGGTTTTTCTCCTCATTATAGGTCCTATTTGTCTTTTTTTTTTTTTTGGCCTGCTTGGTAATCTTTGACTGAATGCCAGATATGATACATTTCTTCTCGTTGGGTGCTGGCTATTTTGTATTCCTGTAAATGTTCTTATGCTTTGTTCTGGGTTGCAACTGAGTTTCTTGAAAACAGTTTGATCCTCTTGGGTCCTGCCTGTAAGTGGGACCAGAGCCTTGTTTTATCCAGGGTGCTTACTCTCCATGATGGAGACAGGTGCTGGCACTCCCTCATCTGGCTGTGTCTGAGACATGTGTGAGTGCCCAGCACTGGCCCTGAAACCTTCGAGGTGATTCTTCTCTGGTCTTGGGAGTTCTCCTCACACACACCAGAAACCAGCTAATACTTCAGGGCATGAGCTCAGGCAATTAGGCTGGTACTCTGCCCTGCAAAAGGGGTTACCTTGAACTCCCCACACTCTCCACAGTATTTCCCCAATGCAGGGAGTCCTCTGGGCCATGCCTGGCCCCCCGCCCTCTGCTGAAATCCCAAGGCAGTAGACTGGGATGTGGGACACTCATTCTCTCCACAAGCCCAGAAGGACCACAGTCCTTCAATGCCTCAGCCCAGTCTTGACGCTCGCGGTTTCATTATGGGGTTGATGCTTGCTTGCTTTTTCTTCAGGTGGAAGGGACAGTTAGGTCCCTATGACTCTATCTTGGCCAGAGGGAGGTGCCAAGGTCTTCAAGTATGTTGTGGTCTTGCCTTGCCCACTAGAAAGCATGCCTGCAACAGTGCTGGGCGTGCTGTGTGTCCTGATACATGTCAATGACATCAATACATGAGAACATGAATTTAACATGAATAAACGAGTAACAAGCAAAAGGTGTTTTTCACGAGTAAGGCAAGCAACCACCATCTCATACACTTATTTGTATTTGAGTCTTGTTTCTGAGGCCAAGGAGCCTGTAGGGTTTATTGTTCTGAAACCCTTAGGGCTGAATAACTTTGTCTTACATGCTTTCGGCTTTGAACAACTATTTTTCTAATCCATAAATTAACAGGGGGCACTTGCAAGTGTGTATAAACAAATTTGGGCTCACACACACCTACAACACAGTTTACTTATCCCCACAGCACCCGTGGCAGCCCTGGACGTTGCTGACCGGTAACAGAAGGGTGAAGGGCGGCTGCAGCCACCTAGTGCTGCATTAACTCTCATCCATGACGTCTGCATCTCGTCAAGGCTTTCGGATCATCATTGGATCCGAAGAGTGAGGGACGAGAAAGTTGAGGCAGAAATGTTAGCTGCCATGGAAATCACATATAAGTCAACTGGAAAACAAGTGTCTTCACAAATGCAAAACCTAGGAGAGTACCTGGTGGGGAGTAGCTGGTCCCTGTGTCTGGCATCCCACCTCCACAGTTCATCAGCTACTACGGACACAGCCTTTCAGGAGGGACTCTAACCTCTAGGATGTTCTGGGAAGCCGGTGTGGCAGGACGCCCAGGCAGGCTGGTAAAAGGCTTCAAAGCAGCTGGCATCCGGGAGCAGGTGTCAACCTTGAAGGGGAGAGATCATAACCTTCTAGCAGGACACAGGACATATTCCCCAACCAGAGGAGCAGCTGTCCCATTCATTGAGGGGCACAGGACACAAATAGCCCTTGGGGGATGGAGCAGAGCCCAGAGCGTGACATGGGAGAGTAGAGCCTTTCAGCTTCTCTCCCCTCTCAGACCAGCTCTCCTGTTTCCCGTCTGTGACACCACCGACTCCCCTGGAAAGCAGCTCCAGATCCGTCTGTAGGTCACACTGGGATGAAAGCAGGACCCTGGCAGTGAGGTGAGCCGGGAGGGTCCCCAGAGCCCGGCCACCTGGTCTGCCCCTTCTGAGGACTTGAAACACATCAACCCAGAGCCTGTGAGCCTGGGGTGCACTGCATTTGAGTTTTAAAGTCTGGGAGCCTCCTCCCCTAGATGACTTTGCAGCACAAGCAGGATCTGATCCTAAAGCAGTCCATCGTCAGTTTCATTGTTCCCGGGATCCTGTGCAGTGGTTGCAAGCTGTTCTGTTTTTGAACCGTGTCAGATCTTCAGTACTCCCACCTCCCCAGCGCCATAGGCCTTCTCAGGCCCTTGCGACACTGCTGAGCCCCCAGAGAGAGACCCCCCGGCAAGGCCTCAGGGAAAGACCCAGGGCACGGGGGCTCCCGGGTCTGCGCTGACGAATCTGCTGCGAGCACTGCCCCCTGGTGGTCACACAGCGACGAGCACCTCCCCGGGCAGGGGACCAGGGGCTAGTAGTGCAGTGAAGTGGGCTCTCAGGGAAAGTGTGGCTGATTCGTCTTTTCTCCATGTTGCCTCCACACAACTGCAAACAAGCGAGGGTTTACGTCAGGATTTTTCTCCTGTTGTGGAAAAAATAACATGAACGGTAAATTTTTTTTTTTTTTTTTAAATTTCAGAACTGTAGATGATCATTCTGCATATCCAAAATCCCAGAATGTCCAAGCTGGAATGAATCTCTAAGAGGATCGTGCTCAGATCCCCCTTTTGTGAAAGTTAGTGGAGATTGGAGTCCAGAGGAGTGGGTGACTTCCCTCAGATCCCACAGCGAAATCTGGACTGTTTGGGGATCAGTCTTTAGTCATGGCTCTATCCCGAGCTGGGAGCTGGGAGGGGCTCCTGCCACCAGACAGCTGGGTTCCTTCGCGTGATATCCCAGGAGGCGGGAGGGCAGGGCGGCCCAGGGACAAGGGGCAGGCAGGGAGCCCTGAGCGCTGGGCTTTGGTGCTGCCTCAGCCCTGAGGGTCCCGTGAGCAGGTGGATTGCTTCTCCCCTTTCTGGGCCCTCTTCCTGAGCCGTGACATCTCTTCCCCAGCCCGGCTCAGGGCCCGAGGGCCAGGACCAGACAAGACGGGCTTGTGCCGTCACACTGAGAGGCACTGGCTGGGCCCTAGGAAGAGCTGGACTTTCTCCTGATCTGTGTGCCCTCTGCTTCTCTGGCCACTTCTTACTCACCGGATGGAGCCACTGGCGGCTGCCTTGTGGTCTCACATGTGCTTTATGAGTTCTGGTGGGTTGTTTTTGTTTGTTTGTTTGTTTGTTTGTTTTAATTTTGATGTGTAAGTAAAACTATTATTTCTTTTTTATTGTGACAAAATACACACAACGTAAAAGGTACAATCTTAATCATTTTTAAGTGTACAGTTCAAAGACATTAAGTATCTTCATGTAGCTGTATAATTAACTGGCCTCTGTCTCCAGAACTTTCTCTCCTTCCTCAACATAATCTCCGTCCCCATGAAACACTGACTTCCCATCTCGTCCCCAACCCCTGACGCCCACCCTTCTGCTCTCTGTCTCTGAGAATCTGACCACTGTAGGCCCCCACATGCAAGCAGAATCCTGTAGCATTTGTCCTTTGGTGGCTGGCTTATTTCATGGAGCACAATGTCCTCCTGGCTCATCCGTGTCACAGCCTGTGTGAGACTCTCCTTTCTTTTCAAGGCGGAGTCACACACCACTGTGCCTCCACATTTTACCCACCTGGTCCTCCATGGATGGACACTCGGGGTGTTTCCACAGTTGGTGCGGTTTTAGGGAAGGCTGGAGGGGAGGGCTGCTGTCACAGCCTCTGGGGGACGGGGCACTGTCAATCATGTCTCTCTCAGCTGGTGGGTGCGTGTCCCCCAAAGGGGGAGGTCAGGCCTCTGGGAGACCCTCACTGCAGGTCACAGTGCCCCGGGCCACCAGGGCTCCTTCCAGCCTCCTGCAGGCAGGAGCCCATCATCTGATCTGTTTGAAGTTTGGAAACGGATTCAGATGGATCCAGAACCTGAAAAAGAAATGACCCTCCAGCTGGTTGGAAAACACAGAAAGCTTGTTGGTTCGCTAAAAAGGTGACTTTCAAACGAGCAACTCCCAATACATCAGACTCGGCGTCCTTAGAGGGAGTGCGGTGGCAATGATTTTGTTCCCGCAGAGTCGGTGAAAACACGGTATGGCCCGTGGGAGGGAAGAGTTTCAGCCCCTGTCTCTGCACACTGTTCTGTTTCTCCTAAAAGCAAAAACAAAAACCATCCGTGACTGGCCCTGTCCCTTACCTCTGGCCTCCTGTTCTCCCTGAATGCAAGTGCGGAAAGGCACTTTCACAAGTCTCCGTAGGATAGTCTGCTTTCCGTTCGCGCCTGCGCCCCCAGCTCTCCAGACCCCTCAGGCACTGAGGCTCTCTCCCTTCCTGGACCAGGCCACTGCCCCATCCCCCTACACTGTGAGGCCAGGTCACACCGACATGGGGCTTCGCTGTCACTCTGCCACATTTCTCTGCTCTCAGCGAACTTCCTCTTTCAAATCCTACCACGGGCTCACTGTGTTATGAGCAAGCCGGCTTACTGTGCCTTCCAGTGCCTGAAAGCTCTCAGAGCATAGGTACATGTCACCTCCTCTACGGTTCAGTTTGTGCAAAAGAGGGCAGTTTGTGCAAAAGAGGGCAGAAGCCGCAGAAAGTTGGGCACGCACTAGGAGGGCTACGGTACAAGCCTAGGACAGTGGCCCCTAGGACAGTGGCCCCCAGGCTGTGGGGACAGGAACCCCAGGCGCCAGCCCCCAGCCCTCCACCTTGGGCTGCAGGTACTGGGCCCATTCAGGTCCCCGAAAACCAGCAGCCTGAACATTAGAGGGTTACCCAAAGTTCAGTCAAGCTCCCCAAATTGCAAACAAGTGCGAAGAAAAACAGTAACGCTAAGGAAAGCCTCAATGATGAGCCACAAAGCAATGATTCTCTCTTTATGAGCTCTAACACACTGCTCCGGAAAACGAAAGTGGCATGAGGGGAGTATTTCCAGTGGGACCCAGGGGCATCCTATGTGCGGTGGGCACTCACAGGCTTCTGGAGGAGGGAACGGTCGCCGTGACTTTGCAGTTCTGGACGTGTTTTCAGCTCTAGCCTTGGCTGATCGCGACAGGGTTTTAAAAACAAACTTCTGAGGTTTCTACTTAAGGAATATCCCACTTGTGTCTTTTAAAAACTAATTTTTAAACCTGTAAATGTGTTCTCCTGGCAATTCATTCCTTCACTTCTAATCAACTTAATGTAGACCACTTCGTAGTAATGGAATTGTTTTTTCAAATTACTTTATAATGCCCACTTACTTGAGATCTTAGAAGCATGCAGGTCGCAAAATGAAACTTTCGGTGAATTTTAACTTTTAGCTTTTTTAACTGTGAAGAAGGTACAGAGGACTCACCAGACAGCTTCATATTTAATTTAAAAATTAAAAAAAATAAGAAGTCTTTTTAAATCGTGCAGGAAAAGATCCCATTCCAATCACACAGCTTTCTCTTTCGCTGTCGCCAGGCCACATTTAAGTCCTCCAAACCCTTGAACACAACCATGAAAATGAAGCAAAAACTCCGAGTAAAATATTGACTCATCTGATGTCAGCCTAGGCATAATTTTATTTTCATTATCTTGCCCCCCCCCTTTTTTTTAATCTCTGGCTTTGTTGAAGGCTCTCTTTACACTTCATATTTTGCTTAGAAATATTGATGACTCTGAGTATATTTTCTTCACAGGGTTTTCTAAAAGAAAGGTGATAAATTTACATTCTATTTTCCCATTGTTATGGTCACATTTCGGACATAGCACAGTGTTATTTTTGTTGAAAATGTCTATTCCATGCCTCTGGGTTTTCCTGAATCTGTTCAGCTAAAAAAGAAGGACAGCGAGATTTCCTATCTGTAATTTTTTTTAAAGGTATAAGACATTTTAAAAAATAAAATAAAAAACCTGCATTAAATCAACAACAGAAATAGTGTTCTCTGTTTCCAAACATCTCTAGACTCGAGTATTATTTTCTTAATTCTGGAGCACGCACAATTCTCACACGACACCTGTGTACTTCCTTACCTACGGGCACACAATCTCTGCAGACTCCAACAATTGTCTAAAACACGTGCCCACAGTGTTTTAACACGAATGTATTTGGCCCAGCCACATTACACAACAAAGGCTTTGTAAGAAATCAGGCTTGGGATGGTTGCTTCTTCCCCGAGCCTCGGCCTGGAAAATGTATCTTAGAAGGAGAAAGCAAGGTGCCGGGAGTGTTTGTGACGGAAGCCAGTTTGACACGCTCTGCCAGGTGATGCTCTTTGCTGGGAGGTGAACCCCAAAACAGCCACATGCACGAGGACTCTGTGTTTAACTAGTCCTGGCTGATGGAGAACTGGTCGTCCCTTTGTCCAGGAGCTCCCCCTGCTCACACGGGCGTGCGGATCTCTCTGCCTTTGCAGCTTCCTGGCATGGGGCTCCCTGGAGCCGGGGTAAAGTCCTTTTTTATTTTGATCACACGAGCGCTCCCAGCAGATTGGAGAGACCCCACTTCCACCGCCTTCCACATCTGAAAACCCTGCCACGGTGCCTCTATCTGTGAGGGAAAACACGTTTGTGTACTTTTCCAGGATTCCTTACCAGATCGGGCTGCCCGGGTTAGGCCCCAGCACCGCTCCTCCTTGTAAAGCTGCAGGTGTGCGGGCTGACAGCCAGTCCAGCCGCTGATGGCCATCGGAGGGCTCGGCGTAATTAGCAGGGCTTCCTTCTCGCCTTTAATCAGTTGCTGACACCTCACTGTTTAATATCACGGTGAGCACAGTCGCAAACAATGCAGGACAGACCCCTGAAATCTCAAAAAAAAAAAAAAAAGTCTCTGCTTAGTAACAAACATAAAATCCGTCATTATTTAAAACGGAGGAATTTTGTTTCATTATAACAAAACACCAGTTCTATTCCTGGTGCTTTATTTTGATTGCAGAAATTCTTCTTTTGACAAAGCAATTTCTCCATACAAAGAAACATTGTATCTTTTGTTTATTTTCATCCCTCTGAAATAGGGAACACAAAATAGGGAACGATCTTTTACTGGAGAGCAATTAGCCTTATTCCTGTCCCAGAAAACGTTTGAGCACACAGGCTTAGAGAAGGGAATATTCCTTCAAGAATTACTGACCATTAAGTCATAAAGACGACTTAGAGGTTATTTCCCTCTAGCAAATAACCATAATTTCCTCGAAATCCAGTTCCTTATGTAATTAAAGTTACTTATTTATTTGGGGATTTAAACGTGCTTTAATATTTTAAGATGTGAACTGGCCTTAGCATCAGCGTAAAACTCAGTATCTGGAGCCCGGTGCTGAGTTCAATGCCACATATAATTTTGTCACTGCTCGGTAATGCACACTGTGCTCCTAGGAATAACAGTGTAAAGTGCTAGCGCGCCACGGGAATCAGGAGGATCAGGAACCAGGAGACAATCGTGCTATACCGGGGTGGGGACTCTATTTTCCTGGACTCCTCTGATCTCCCAAAGCTCGAATTTTTACAGCAAGGCAGAGAGAGGGGCTCGGAGTGTGTTTATTGATACAGAATGCTCGAGACTGACAGGCCTTTGCGTATGATCAAGCAACTTTCTGTGCAAATCTTATGGAATGTGGCATTCCAGACTTTAAAGGGAAGGAGAGATCGCCATGGCAACGGCACATGGGGGCTGGAGTTGGGGGATCCCCTTGGGAGCTCAAAGGCCAACAGAATTTTAAGCATTTGCAACTTAAAAAAGAAGAAGGGGGAAACTCCGAAACTCTGCCAAGGATGGTTATAGAAATGGAACGTGGTTAGAGGTCTCTTCAGAAAGATCTGGATTAACCCAGCTCAAGCCTGGACAATAGGAACTGGAAAGGACAGTTGTTTTTTTTGTTTGTTTGTTTTTTGTTTTTTTTAAAAAGACAGGTCTTGCATTTTCTATGGAAGAGGGAGATGTTGTCGCTGCTAATATCCGGAAAGGAGCCAAGTTTGGGAAAGAGGCCAGGGCCGGCCAACAAGTGTCCTCGGCTGGTGGCCGCCCTGCTTGTAGGCTCCTGACCACCCAGGCTAGGCCTCTCCTGGCTGGGATACACAGTGCGTCTGGAGGTGGCCCACAGACCCTGCCGTTTGAGGTCCCTGGCGGCCTAGCTCAGCACATGGCTCAGAGACAGGCAGAGCCTGGCAAACACGGCCAGCCATCACCGCAACGTGTCTGCGTGTGCGCAAGTGTCTCCAAATAGCACAGAAACCTCTCAGGATGACAGGTTATGAATGGAAGTGGAGTGTAAAGGTGACTGTGAACACTGATTTGTGGTGGTAATATCTATAAGAGGTAAGAATAAGCAAGGAATAGATTTCTTAATGGGGCCAATCCAATCTCACCAGAAATGGGACATTTTTATATCCTCCCGATTTCCCCAAAAAAAGGACCATCCCCAGCGGGCAGAGCATGAGTTCTGTGGTCGGTGGTCAACTGAGTCTATGGGTACCGACATCAGTGCACCCACGTGGCCAGGACAGGAGCCAACATCTGGCCCTGGGGGCTCTGCGGGGTTTAGGGGCTTGGGCTGAGTCAGGTGGACAACAGTGGGCACCAAACGCACACAAGGGCTTGCAGGAAATCACAAGAGGACGGACTTGGTAGCCGGCTCCCACCTCTCATTCCAGCTGTGTGAAGGCTCGGAAATGGGGTGAGGTCCACAAGTTCTCTGAATGATGAGGCCAGAAGAGGGTTCTGGTCTGGGTATGGCAGGCCGTCTAGACCAGCCCTGGGTCCCAGTGTGGTGGTGAGTCTGGCACACAGTCGGCCACACTGACCACCCCCTTGTTTTCACAGTGGCTCTGATGGCTTGAAACAGACATATTGCAGGTCAGTAGTGAAGATGCTGGATGTGGGGGGGGCAGGGATCCCAGCCTCTAGGAGGAAACCAGGGCAGGGGGGAGTCTGAGGTCCCTGAAGGGCTTTCCTACCTCGCTGGTGATCTTGAGTGATTCATTGCGTTTCTCAGAGTCTCTATTTTCTTGACTGAAAAATGGGTCTAATACTACCTTTGCACCTCCAGGGTCATGTACTCAAGAGGAACAAAAAGCAGGTACTAAAGGAATGAGGGAAACAGAGGTGGGAAGTGAGGAGATGTCAATAAATGAACTTCATTCTTTTTCTGATGGTAAAAATGACCAATAGTTGTAAAAGTACTGACGAATGTATAGAAGGTGGGAAGAAGATGAAGAAGGTCCTTCCTAACTGAGTGACTGAAAAACCTCTCCTTCCCACCCCTCTGTCACTTACAAATGGGCTTTTGAGGTTATATGGTTTTTATTGTGATAAAATACACATAACAAAATTTACAGTTCAAGTACAGAGTTCAAGGGCATTACATACATTCACAGCATCATGTATCCATCATGACCTTCATCTCCAGAACTTTGTCATCCTCCCAAACAGAAACTCTGTCCCCATGAAACACCGACTCCCAGCCCTGTCCCCAGCCCCTGGCACCACCATCCATTATCTGTCTCTATGCATTGACTTACTCCATGTGCCTCATGCAAGTGTGATCATACAGTGTTTTCTCATGCATGACTGGTGTCTTTCATTATCATGTGTCTTCAAGGTCCAGCCATGTGTCAGAATTCCCTTCCTTGTTGAGGATGAATGACCTTCTAGTCTATATCCCATTTTATTTATCCAAATATCCACTGATGGACACCAGTGTTCTTCCAACCCTGGGCTGTTGTGAACACTGCGGTTGTGAACATGGGTGTGCCAATATATCTTTGAGCCCCAGCTTACAATTCTCTGGGATATACACCTAGAAGTGGGATTGCTGGATCACATGGAAGTTGTATGTTTATGTTTTTGAGGAACCACCAGACTGTTCTCCACGGCAGCTACGCCAGTTCACATTCCCACCCTCAGTGCACAAGCCTCCTCCTTTCCTTGCCAATGATTCTTATTTCTGCTGTTGTTTTTAAAATAATAGTTCTCCCAATGCAAAAGTTGTGGCATCTGATCATGGTTTTGATTCGCAATTCCCTAATGATTAGTGAGATTGACTATCTTTTCATGTGCTTACTGGTCATTGCATATTTTCTTTGGAGAAATGTCTGTTCAAGTCTTTTGCCCATTTTGAAACTGGATTACTTGTTTTTTTGCTTTTGTTTTTTTGTTTTTGTTTTTAATTATTTATTTTTGTTGTTGCTGGATATACACAGACTTATAAAGGGTTCTTCTTACCTTTTTCCTTGGAGGTAAATGAACGTCTAGGTTCATGGTTTCCAGCCTGTCTTCTGTCTCTCCATGGTGTTCTTGCTCTTGAAACAGGAGTTAGGTAGTGGTTAAAAATGCAGACTCTGACTCAGACCCCAGCTACACACTTTACCAGTTACGAATTTCTGAGCAGGTGGCCTTTTCTTTATATACATTTTTCTTACCTGTGGAATAGATATTTAGTAATGCTCACCATGTAGATTTTGTGGATTAAATGAGTCAGTCTCATAAAATACTCAGAATTGTACCTGGAATGCAGGAAATATGTGGAAGAGTTAGCTCTGTTGTTCAGCACTCCACATGGCCAGGTCTTGATGTTAGCTCAAGGAGAGTCAGAATCCAGGGAGTGGAGGGCTCCTGGAAGGGCTGATGTGTGAGAATCCAGGACATCTCCCTCGACAGCTGATGGAAGCAGTGCCCAGGTGGTGTGTGCCCACAGCTGCCTGTGCTCCCCTGAGCAGCTCATCTCATCCTTACACAGCCTGCCACACCTGTCTCCGTCTGCAGCTGGGAAAATGGACACCTTAGAAAGGTCAAGTCACTTTTCCAAAGTCACCCAGCTGCCAGAGGGAGGGTTAGGATGGGAACAGAGCCATCTGGTCCCAGAACCATGCCCTTCACCAGCCCTGCGGGGAGAGGAGTTCATCCTGAACTTGAACTGTGATGGACCAGAATGTAGATCCTGATTGTGGTCATGGTTACACAGCTGTAGAGGTTTGTCAAAAAGTACAAAGGGAGAGTTTTCCTGAATGCAGACTATGCCTATAAAACTAAACATGGGAGAAAATAATTTAGACAATTTCCTTGAGTTTGCACGGACATGTTTTGTGCTTGAAGGCATCTTCGTGACATTTATTTTGCTGTTCGTTTGATAAGAGACCTTCACCTCGCAGACACGGAACCATCAACATCAGCTTTCTTGGAAGATATGAGCCTATCAGGGATTCCACGTGCTGGTGGCAGGGATTCCAGGCTGGGCTTTCCTGGGTCAAACGAGCCACGTGTGCAGGTCTATGGTGGAGCGTGCACCTGCCGGGGGCTAGGACGCTGCCAGCTCCTGCCCACCTTGATTCTAGTGCTGTCACTGAACAGGAGGTCTGGTTCCCTTCCAGCTTTAAATACCACCTTTCTCTGAGTTCACAGAATTATCATCTGAGTCTGGCTCGGTTTACACTACCTTAACCTGAGGGGTCGCTGGTGTTGTAGTTATGTTCTGGACGCATCTGCCACTTCACTTTTGCTTTCTGAGGAGGATGTTTGCAGAGAAGGGTCACCTGTGTGATCACACATGTGCTTTGGGGAGAGACAAAACCAAGGTGGCAAAGAACTTTCCTAAGGCCCTGCCTTCCTCTCCAGGAGGCTTCACCCGGACATCCACACCGACCAGCTCTGCCCCTGCAGCGGGCGGACAGCTGGTCATTGCACCCACCAACATCACGGCTTCCCCGGCCCTCCAGCCTCACTCTGCCTTCCCCGCCCACATCGTCTGCCCTCCCTCTGAGGGCCTGTACCCCTCCTGCTCTGCCCTGGCCCTGCTCTGTGCGGGCTCCTGACCAAGCCCATCCCCCTCCCCCCGCCGCCGCATCACTCTGTGTGACATTTCTCCTGGCGCTCTTACCTTCCCCATCTCCGAGCCGAACCCCCATCCCGTCCTGCTGTTTTAGAAAGGGACTTTCAGCTCAACCTGGGTGGGCATTTCAAGGATATGGGACTGTGAAAAACACATTGGCAGGAGACAGAATACTTGGGTGGTTCTTGAAGGCAATTTTATTGAATTAGTGTTGCTGGCATTACGCATGCGCGTGCACACACACACACACACACACACACTTTCTCCCCACATGTGAGCAGGTTCAGTGTAAATGTAAAGGGGGCATAACCATAAGTATGTTTTTACATATTAAATATTTAAAACTAAATCTTGCTTTCTGATGAACCACTGGTTGTGTCTTCTTGATTCAAAAAAGTAGCTTAGGAATTTTGAAAGATGATGGAATTGTTTTATATCTTGATTGTGCTGCTGGTTATGCAACTGTACATTGCGTGTCAAGGTCATCCTTCATTGGAGGGGTTTTACCGAGTGTAAACTATGCCTCAGTAAAGACTGGAGAAACAGTAGGTCGCGGGGGAGGAAGTCAACGGGCTCTATACACCAATAGCGCATTGGTGAACTTTTTTCATGTAATGAACTGACTCAGTAGCGGTTATTCTGAAAAGAAGAATTCTAAATGTGGACCAGCTGTGGGAGTCTCTCTGTCTGTCTGTTTGCCTTTTCAGTCCTCCTCCCTTTTATGGGAAACATACTCCCTCCTTCTGGGCAACTCATCCTCCCCAACATGAACCAGGGGTCCTAGAGAGACTGATGTCACAGCAGCCTGGCCTCAGGCCACAGGGTGACACACCCCCAGAAGAACCAGTCTCAATGAGTCTAGGCAGATGGGGCTGGTCTTCTGGGAGGTGCCCCCCAGGTGAGTGGGCATGTTGTTGGTGGCTAAGACCACCTGGGTGAAAGGAGACAAAACACAAGTGAGGAAGATAGAGGTCATGGACTGAGAGAGAGAGTCACAGCAGTGCCCTACTCTGGTCCAGGCTGGGTCCCCATGCAGGAGTCAGATCTGGCCCATGGCATCCACCTTCCGTGGCCACATGGCCTTTGGCCTTCTCTGAAGCCAGGTGTCCTAAGTAATGAGCCAGTCTTCTCTGTTTGGAAATAGGACTGACTTTTTAAAATGTCCCTTCCAGGGCGCCTGGGTGGCTCAGTGGGTTAAGCCGCTGCCTTCGGCTCAGGTCATGATCTCAGGGTCCTGGGATCGAGTCCCGCATCGGGCTCTCTGCTCGGCAGAGAGCCTGCTTCTCTCTCTCTCTCTCTCTGCCTGCTTCTCTGCCTACTTGTGATCTCTCTCTGTCAAATAAATAAATAAAATCTTTAAAAAAAAATAAAAAATAAAATGTCCCTTCCAATTTGACCTAAAAAAAATAAATAAATAAAAATAAAGCTGTACAATTACACATCTGCTTTAATCCAGCAATTTCTTTCTAAAAGACTCCCTTAAGGAAATAATCAAGAATGTGTGCAAATACGTAGCTGGAAGGTTGTTCACCATGGTTTGGTTTATAGCACTAAAGAGTTAGAAATAACTTGATTTGAGATAAAAGGAGATAGAAATACACCATCTCACACCTGGAAAGTTAGGCCGACATCAGAAGGAGGGGATTTGGTGAGAGGGAAAAGTGTTAACAGTGTGGTTTTGCATTCACAAAATGAGCTTTAGAAGCACAGGGACCACCTCTCTGCTGCGGAGAAACAACAGGGAATGGGGAGGAAGTGGAGGATGTCCTCTGAGAAGCTGACAATGAGTATTTCTGGAAGTGGGATTCTGGAGGAGACATTGAAACAAAAATCTATATTTTATGTATTTTTTTCAACAATCAACACGTATTGTTTTTGCATTACATGGAAATAATACATTTGCAACTGAAGAGAAATAAATCAAAATAATAGCTGATGTAGGAAAGAACATTAGGGCTCGAAGACGACAGCCAAGAAAGAATTTTGAGACATTTTTGGTGCAAAAAGGTGATTTTATTAAAGCATGAGGACAGGACCCGGGGGCAGAAAGAGCTGCACTGGAGTCATGAGGAGTGGTCCATTATATACTTTTAAATTGGGAGGGGGTTAGGGAGAGCGCAAGTCTCTAAGGAACTGGGAAGCAAGGTTTCCAGGACCTTGAGGAGCTAGCTGTTGTGGGGGAAAAAGTCATTTATTATTGTCAAATAAAGCCTTAGTCATGAGACTCTTCAGATGTGTATCAGTGGGCTGTATGCTTGTGGGATGATTGTCAAAATATATCTTGGGGGGGGGGTTAGAGATAAAGGATGTTTCCAAAGGAATTTTTATATGTTAAGGTAGACTTACAGGATCCTCGGGGCCAAGCTAGGCTTGCCCTTTGCTGTTAGCAAAGCATCAGCAACGAGGCAGTTAGGTCCCTAGGGGAACGTCACTCTGCCCCGTTCAAGGACTTAACAATGGACTGTAGGTAGTAAGGAAACTTGATAATTTCTCTTCTGCCTTTGTTTCCCACATCAGTAGCCATTATCCCCTTTCCTAAAAATCTCAGCGGAGGAGGAAATCAGGGCCCAGCATGACTGAAGAGGTCGCCCAAGAGTTGACCAGAAGTTTTGGAAGTCCTGTTGGGCTCCTTCCCAAGGCTGGGGGGCCACCCTTCAGGGAGGGTGAGTGCAGCTGCCCTGAGGCCAGCCACTCCCTGAAGACAGGGTCCTGGCTGGTCTTCAAGATGACACTTGTGCTTCCTGTCCCATTACAGGAAGAAGGACCAGGATCAGGCTGGTGGGAGGGCAGGAGTACAAATCTGGTGACTCTCCATCACTAGTCAGACCGGTCCAGTGTCTAAGTGTGCAGGTCAGTGGCAACATTTTGTAGTTTTCGGGGTGTAAGTCCTTCTCTCCCTTGCTTAAACTTATTCCTAAGTTATTCTATTTGTCTTATTCTTTTTGAAACTATTACACATGGAATATCTTAATTTCTTAATATCTTAATTAGATAAATCTATCTAAAAATATCTTAATATCTTAATTTCTTAGTATCACTTTTGGACGCTTCCTTGTTAGTGTATAGGCATGCACCTGAGTTTTCTGTGTTGACCTTGCACCCCTGCAGTTTTGCTGAATTTATTTGTTAGTTCTAATGTGTATGTGTGTGTGTGTGTGTGTGTGTGTGTGTGTGTGATCTTCAGGACGAGGGAGGTAGGCAGGGCGAGATGGGCGTCTACAGTCCAGGGGAAGGGAAACTCATGGAGGCCCAGCCAGGCAATTTCAAGAACTAAAAAGTGCCTCAGCAAGAATGGAAAGAGATGCTTGACACCATCTTCTGGACACAGGGCATTTGGAAGAGACTCATGGTAAGGTTGTTTCCTTGGGAATACAGATTGTCCCTGAGGTCCCTTGGAGATGGCGGGGGGCGGTGTGGGTGTGAGGGACAGGACACCTAGGAGTCCTAAGGAGTTGCTAAAAATTGTGGGGAGGAAGCAAGTGGACTGATAAAACAGAGTGAGGCGTGAAGCCAGCCTCCCCTCCGAGAGCCGGGCGGTGAGGTAAGGGGGGAATATCACTGAAAGCCATTGTTCACTACTTACCCTGGCCCCAGGTCCACACCCTCTGGGAGAGGGGAGTCAGGAATGAGGCGGTGGAGACCACTCGCTTGCAGAAAAGTGAGTTCACAGTGAAGAAAATAGGGCTTTCAGTGTTTTCACAAAATACAGGTAGAATAAGAAAATGATGAATGAGGAAATGATAGACAACGAAGATAGAGGAAAAAGATCCAACCCATGGAAAAAAAGAGAAAATGGAAGGCAAGTCAAGATTTTAACAGAAGAAAATGTTCTGTGCTGTTTGAAAACACCTGAGTATTTTCAAGAGGACCCAGGGGTGCCTGGGTGGCTCAGTGGGTTGAGCCTCTGCCTTCAGTTCAGGTCATGATCTCAGGGTCCTGGGATTGAGCCCCGCATCGGGCTCTCTGCTCAGCGGGGAGCCTTCTTCCCGCCCCCCTCTCTCCACCTGCCTCTCTGCCTACTTGTGATCTCTGTCTGTCAAATAAATTTAAAAAAAACTTAAAAAAAAAAAAGAGGACCCATTGCTCATCAGCCAGGATGCCATTCACATTCTAATGACCATTTTGGGGGGGAAAAAAGGAAAAGGGAAGGCACAAAGTAAATGAAGAAAAGGGGAGCATGCCACTTAGAAGGGCTTATACCATGTTTCTAGATAGGAAGACCAAATATCATAGAAATATCAGCTCCTCCTAAATTAATGCAAGTGAAAATTCCTCCAGGATTTGTCTCACTTCACAAAAATTGGTGCATTTGGAAGAAGTGGCTTCAGCAGTTGAGGAGAAGAAAGGAACGGGAAGACAGATGGGGAGGAGAGGGGAGAGGACCAGCCCGCATAGATACAAGACTTCAATCCACAGAAGTTCAGTAAATTTCTGGTCATTCTAAAGAATGTAGCAGTCAGGAGATCTGTCCGTGCCTGCTCCAAACACTTAGAACTGCTGATTTAAGCTTAAAATATTGAACCAAGATAGAAAGCAAGAAGGGGACTTCTGGGGTGCATGGGTGGCTCAGTGGGTTAAAGCCTCTGCCTTTGGCTCAGGTCATGATCTCAGGGTCCTGGGATCAAGCCCGGCATCGGCATCCATCGGGCTTTCTGCTCAGCGGGGGGCCTGCTTCCTCCTCTCTTTCTCTGTCTGCCTGCCTCTCTGCCTACTTGTGATCTCTGTCAAATAAATAAAATAAAATAAAATAAAGATCCAACTGCAGCAAGTTAAAAAAAAAAAAAAAGAAGAAGAAAGAAGGGAACTTCTCCAGCTCCCAGAGGTAAAGAAGAAAATTGCAACTACAGCAGGGAGTGGGGCTTGGGGCTGTGTGCTCTGAAAGGCTTGTGGGGGCCTCGTGGTGGCAGAGGCCACAGGTGCCCATGAGCAGAGAGAACTGGGAATTGCTCCTCTTGTTTGAATCTAGCAGGTGAGAAATGAGGCAGTTCTCTGCCATTCTCGAACAGTGCAGGAAAATCTCTGGGTTCCTGGCCCCGGGTCATGTTCTAGAAGGAAACTTTCATAAAATGAGGAGACACTCAGCTGTGCTTTGTGCAGGGGTGAGGCCTACATGCACACTTCCTCTCAGGCAGGGTGGAAACCCCATGCTGAAAACCAAACTCACAGATGGGAAGTCGCTCTAGGTGGGCCTGGCGTCAACTGAGACTCACCACAGAACTTACTCTTCCACGTGGGAGAATTCACGCCCAGAGAACCAGACTTAACAGAATAACCTAAATGGTTATTGATTGATTTCAAGGAAATCCATCATGGAATGATTTAAAGTAAAAGTACTTTAAATACTCCAAGACCCAAAGGAAAGCAAAATAAAAATAGGCAGTTGATGAAACAAACATGAAATTTGAAAAATAATCAAATGGAAACCCTGGGTGTTAGAGACTTAAAAAGAAAAAAATCAATTTCAGTAATAGACATGATGTAGCTGGAAGAGGAAGAGCTGACTGGAAACAGGTCTGCTCACGCAGCAGCAGCAACACAGACCGATAAAGAAATACAAAGAGGAAATTCAGTGACACAGAAAGCAAAAAGAAGTTTGAATATACATCCAATAAGGCTCCAGAAAGAAAACAGTGGGGCTTGGGAACAGGCCGTATTTGCAGGGACAACACCTGAACATTTTCTGGGATGGGAGGAAGACCTAAGTGTTATGATTTAGAAATATCCTCAAATCCTAGGCAGCAGAAAGGAAAGCAAATTCACAGATGACAGAGCAATCTGCCAAATATCAAGGACAAGGAGAAAATTTTAGAGGCTTCCAGGGCTGAAAGGGACAGACACACAAAGAAGGAATAACCGTGTGGCGCTGTGTGAATCTCGTCAGTAGACCAGATGTCAGAACACAGCGAGGTAGGACCCACGGTCATTGCACTGGTCCGTACTAATCGAGGACAGACAGACACGTGCAGGAAAGAAAGCCCAGAGGGAGAGCAGAGAAGAGAAGTGGGCTTTTGACGCAGGCAGGACTGGGGAGCTGAGTCAGGAAGTGGTATTCATACAATCAGTTAGTGATGGAGATAAACATAACCAACTGTCTACCCCATACAACTACCATCATTAGACTCAAGAGCTAATGTTTTAAAATAGCAACAATACAAAATGTGCTATGTGGTACGCATAAAGGAAAAGTGTGTTGAACATTGATGGTGGCTGCAGAAATGCAGATCCGGACAACACGTTAAAAAGCAGAGATGGTCTTAAACGTTCACGTCTGTTCTGGGGACGAGGAAAGTGGCCGGAGACGGCAGTGGCAGGGACACAAACGTGAGGACACTTCCTGAGAGAGTTCAGAAGTGCATATCAAGCATGATGGAGGGTCCGTCGTCTTCGACTCGGTGACGCCAGGCTGAATCATCTACTTTAAAGAAACAACAGAAAAAGGAAACAATGATCTATGCGCAAGGATGCTCATCACCACCTCATTTGTGCTAATGAAATCTGAGAACAAATACAATGGCCATCAGCATGGAGAGGTCCTCAAATCAATAAAGGACAACGAAGCAATGAAAGATGATACAGTCAGTGTAAATGGTTTCCCAAGAGTTTTCAATAAAGGAAAATGAACAGACAGTAATGTTAAGTGCAAAAAAGCAGATTACGTTACTGGAGACCAAAGACACTCGCAAGGTTCTTTGAAAGGGCTCCCAGCTGGTGATGTTTTCGGGGTCGGCTTTGAGGGGTCCATGGTGGGAGACTTCCAGTCCCCTCTACACTTGTCTGCAGTTTCCAGCTTTCCTCCTGCAAGGAGGACTGTTTCGTAAGTGCCACAAAATAATGAATGTTTCAAAAACTTAAAACCCCTCTAGGAAATGACCCTTTGATGCAAGGTGCCCTGTGGTTTAATGAATGGCAAGGGAATCTGTATCACAAGGGGTCAGAAACCTTTCTCAGCGGAGCAAGGATGCCGGGCGGAGTACTTGTGAATCGGTGATTTGAGGACAGTCTGTTCTGGGACTTGATGACACACGGTGAGAAGATTCTAGAATATTAAGTGCCCTGATCGCTGAGGTCTCCACCCTCGAGCTGTGCTGCCTGTCACCTTCCCTTCTTCCCACGGAAGACTCAGACTCAAGTCAGAGAATCGCAGTCACTGCACCAAGGCTGCCAATTAGTACAAAGTAAATATTTCTCCAGCAGGAGAATGGATGGAGGCCACTGGAGCCCTCCTCAGAAGGCAGAAGGCACAAGGTTTCCTACACCCTGGTCCAGCCCCAACCAGAGATGAAAGAGAGGAGAGAGCATCCCTCAAGCTTCTGGGCCAGCGCCGACCAGGCAATTAGCCCTCAACATTTATTTATGGAGCTAATTTTGCACGTATTGCTCCCATTTCCGTCTGCAGATAAAAAGCAGAGATAACCAGCTTGGCGCTGGACACGGACGTTTCAGGAGCCCTGCGCAGGGACCGCCGGCTTCTCAGTGGGGGTCAAAGTATTCAGCTCACCACAAACCCCCCCGAACCCCTTCTCACCACCGTGTCTTCCTCCGACGCATCTGTGGACGGGATATTTATAGGGCTTCAACCATTTCTGGGAGGCACTTTGAAATGAAAAATAAGGCAGAAGGGATGTAGTTTTCTCGTATGGGCTTGTGGTGGCCATTCGCCATCCGTGTGGCACTGCGCCTCCCCCAGCCCGACACTTTTTTGTCACCAATCACTTGCCTGAATTCGGCTGTCCCTGAGATCATTAATAATTAGGAGAGAGACACCGCTTGCCCAACCTGTTGGCGATCTCTCCAGCAAATATGGGCTTCTAATTAGTGTTCTTGGGTCTTCCCCAAATATCTGTGCAGGGAACAGATGGGCTGCCCGCTCACATCTAGGGGATGACTGGGAAGTTGAACAGTTATAAGGACTTGTTATTATCAAATGTCCTCACCTGTCTTTACACCTGCTGTTACTAGCCTTAGGGTAAAAATAACAAACAACAGCTCATACCTTAACAATGGGTGGGTCAGTAGCTCATGAAACCAGACAGAGAAATAAATTACTACCTAATATGTTTTGAGATTTAAAGTTAACTTTGTTATTTTAAGAATTTAGAAGGATGTTTCTCCTGCTCAAACGATCCTAGGTCAGATTCCTCTAGAAGTGTTTGGGAGTCCCCCATACCTATTGTATTGCCTTGTTCAATTAAAGCACATTTAGAAGAACATGAAATGAATAGTTAATTCAAACATCCTTTATTAATCAGTGCGAGGTCCTTTCACACTGTTGAAAACATGCCTCATGGGACAAACAGATTCATTCTCTGCTGCCTCTCTCAGGACGTGGGATCAGATCCAATAACTTGAGAAAATAAATATGGCGATTTTCCTATAAACCCTAAAAGCTGGTTTGCATTAGCTTTGTTGCATTAAAAAAATAAAATACAAGGGGCTTCAAACACACAGTGGCCTTGTTCTTTAAAACAGGCTGGAGAAAGCTAAAGTCCGAGAGGATCAGCAAGGATGGCAAGCCAGGAAATATCACCGTCGTCAGTCAGTTTAGGTGATTGAAAAATTGGCCCCTGTTCCTATATGGGTGCGTTTTCAGCCCCACGCCAAATAATCCACGTGTGGAGGGGAGGCCTTTTATCTTCTATTTTTCGAAAATGCGCATGGAGACCTAGCTCACTTTCTGCATCAGCTGTGTCTCTGAACAGTTGCTAATCATTTTGGGGTGGTTCTTGTTACATGCAAAATTTATTTGGAAAATGATGGAGGAACTATTAGGAAGAGCTACTTGAAAATTTAGTCATGAATGGGTTTTTTTGGGTACGATTTTGTTTACCTTCTATCTATCTATGAGAGAGGAGAGCACAAGCTGGGGTGGGGGAGGGGCAGAGAAAGGGGGAGGTGCAGACTCCCTGCTGATCAGGGAGTGGATGCAGGCAGATCCCAGGACTCGGAGATCATGACCTGAGCCCAAGGCATATGGCTCACCAACTGAGCCCCTCAGGCGCTCCTAGTCCTGAATGTTCTGTAAAGAAGAGTCATCTCCATGGAAAGCAATCCCTCTTGGGATTGTAAGTACTTTTGAGCACTTGCTACCTGTCCTGGGAGGCAGGCGCTCCGGAGGGCTGGCTTATCTCAGCTCTTCTAGTCCTCCCCCTGCAGGATTCCAGGGACCTGCAGAGCGTGACCCTCGAGGTCCTTGACTGTGGGCTTTCTTGGGCTGCCCGGGGCAAGGGAGCCACTTGGTGGCACAGGGGGCTGTTTATATCGGCAGGCAGGACAATGTGTCTGGGGCTACAGATGTGCTGGGGCTCTGAGATCTCTTCTTGGCCCATGACCGGTATCCTGGGAGATGCCACATTGTAGAGATTTCTCTATGGTGGCGGAGATGGCTCCATCCCAGTTCCACACCCCAAAAAAGTAGCTCTAGAAATCTAAGAGTGATGCATTTACACCCGTGGGAGAGCGGGTGGCCACGATGTCAGGTAAGGGGTGACAGCAGCCCCAGGGGTGGGGAGCACTCGTGGCCTTTGCTTCCCCCTTTCTCCTGCTTCACAAGTCTCCGCTGCTGATGGGGCGCACATGGGTGGTGAAGCCCACAGGTGCTCTTGGTGCTACCCGCACACGCTCCTGGCTGGAGTTCAGAGTCCTCACCTCACCTCCTCCAAGGTGACCGCAGAACTCAATTCCCTGCAGTGGAAGGACCTAGGCCCTCTGCTCCTAGAGGAGGCAGTTTGCCAAATGGCCATTTGCAGGAGAATCTTTCTGACCTCTCAACCGTTTGCTCCAGGGCTCACCTGGTCAGGTCAGGCCCACCCAGGATAATCTCCCTTTGGATAGGTGTGGCCCATTCTCAGGAGGAGGATTCACAGTGTGGACTGCAGGGGTCCTGGAGTGACACCAGGGCTCTCCCCACCTCCTCTCTGCGCCTAGCAAGGCTGTTTCAGAGTAGCTGCATTCTCCCTGGGTGGCTCCGGGCTCCGAAGCAGCAGGGTCTGCCTATTTGCCCCGCCCCTGGTTCTTCCTTCCTGATGTGCCGAGTCTTCCATGCTCTTCCGTGTAGGGAACATCCTTCTAGAGTTGCTGTCCTGGCAATGACTGCCTTAGTCTTCCTTCACCGGACCACGTCTTTGTTTCTCCTCTGTTCCTAATGGATAATTTTGCTGGAGGTGAAAGTCGGGGTTGACGGTGGTTCTTGTATTTCAGTCCTTGCTGGTTTCCACGACTTCTGTTGAGATGCCCTCTGTCATCCAAACTCTTTTTCCCTTGGGTGAGGAATCATTTCCCCTGCCTGGTTTGAAGATTTTTTACTTTGTCCTTAGTTTTCTGGAGTCTGATGGTGATGCATTTTGGTGTGGGGCTCTTGGAATTTTTCCTGTTTGGAGTTTGTTCAGCTTTTAAAATCTGCCGATAAAGGTATTTTGTCAGATTTGGGAAATTTTCAGCCATTATTTCTCTGAAAACTTTTTCAGGCTCCCCCTCTTTGCTCTCTCCTCCTGGGTGTTCCATGCCACAAATGTTCGATCGCTTGGGGGTCCCTGAGGCTCCGTGGCAGGAGCTTTTCAGTCTGTCTTACTCTCTGTGGTGTGGTTCAGATCAGGGGATTCCTCTTGTCCTCTACCAGGTTCCCGGGTTCTTCTGCGTGCTCTCCTGCGCTGTTGAGTCCCGCCACGGGATTCTTTGTTCCATATTTCAGTTACTGTATGTTTCAAGTATCAGTAGATTTTATCTAATCTTTCTTCAAATAGGTTACATATAACTTTCAAGCTGGTATGTTTCTCACCATGCTCTTCTATCCCATATTGCAAACCCCGCTTGCCTAAGGTAGAAAATGCCTTTTGGTGACCATCTTGCACTTTTAAACATTTTTTCCTTCAGTAAGCTCCGTGCTGAGCTTGGAGCCCAGTGCCGGGCTTGAACTCATGACCCTCAGATCAAGACCCGAGCTGAAACCAAGAGTTTGATGGTCGATCAACTGAGCCACACAAGCATCCATCAAATACTAAAGCCACAGCACCCCAATCCAGAAATACTACGGATTCAGAAGGGGTTGGCTCCACCTCCCTCTCCAGAGAGCCCTGATTCCTGACCTCAGCACGGTGAGCCCTTGGGGCTTCTGCTAAAGGATACAAGAAGGCTTCCTTTGGTATGGCTTGGTGACGAGATCAGGCATGAAGCCTTCCCTGCTACTGTTAGCATTGGTCTTGATTTAAAGATCCCGAAGGTAGAGCCTGGAGTTCCGGGTAGAACCTCTTTGGGGTTCCGGGTGCCTCCTGGCCAAATGAACAGTCCTGGGTCATGAGACAAACTTTCTTCTGTTTGCCAGACTTAATGACCAAAGTGGCTGATGTGTCTCGACTCCAATGCTCAAACAGCCACATTTTAAATGCTAGCATGTGAGTGACCTTTAGCTGCGTGTCCCGAAACCGAAAGCCTGCTGTATTTTGACATTATCCACCCGCTCGTTGCCACAGGACTTCTCGTCTGTCTCCTATGGCCGACGTGATGCACCCCAATGATAGAGAGGCTTTCTTCCTTCTCTTTCTTTCTTCCTTTCTTGCATTCAGTCATCTGGAAATCGGAACAAGAAAGTTCTCCAGTTAACTTTGCCGCATCTGGGTGCTAGTGATTCACGAAGAAGCAGCCTCGTTCTGGTTCTCATTTCAAGCAATGTTTACGAGGAGTTTAAGTGGCTGCCTCTCAGGGATTTCTCTTTAATATATAGCCATTTGCTTCTCACAGAGCCCGGCTTCTCCTTTTAAAAGCAGAATAACATTTTCCACAACCATATCTTAGGAAACACTGGAAGGATTAACAAAGCCCCTATTTGCAAATCAATTTCAGATCGACTGGTCCGCAAGTATAAGATGTTGTTACTTTATTTGCTAATTAAAACCATTTCCCTAAAATTTTGCTTTCCTGCCTAATTTGAATAACAAAGAGAAGCAGAGATAGAACCACATCTGTTGAATCTTCTCAAATATTTCTGAATGCGGGGTGGAGGGAAAACATGAGACACCAAGCGCATGACGCACAGACACTGAGGAAACCATCCACGGGCTGACTGGCAGATGGTCAAAGCCGAACGAACAAATGTGTTTCTATTTCTGCCGCAATTAAGCCTCAATTCCCCAACCTCAAGTGCAGCCTGGGACCTCGTGTTCACGTCTCCTCCTTTAGGACAGGACTGAATCAGGGCTGTCGTGGTCTATGCTCACAGTTTAATACCCCTTCTTCCTTGTCTCCATCCTCAACTTCAATTTTTAGCTAAAAAAAAAAAAAAAAATGCTGATTATGTTAGAACGTCCAAGGATCAAACAGAGAAGGGAGCAGATGGACACACAACAGATTAGTGTTGTTAGCAGGAGGTTAAACCTAAATCCTTTGCTGAATATAATTTTTTTTCTGAAGGCAATTTTTTTTAAGGTCTTCAATTTAAACAGTGCAGTTCGTGATTCCCTATTACCAAGTAAGCCAACAAATGTACTTTTAAGCTTTTCATTTCAGCCACTTGGCACTGTAGACACAAGTGTCCTACCAGATTAATCTTTTGTGTCTTGATCCTAGTCATCCCTGTCTGAGTACAGATAGAAAATGCTGCAGACCTGAGAGCGATCAGTTTCTCTGGTCTCATAGACACACCTTGTGTGGTTTCTGTATGAAGAACCACCTTTCTGGAAGCCAGGGGCGCTGAGTAAACAGCCCTGGACAGAGGGTTTGTTCTCACCACTCGGTTGTTCTGTTTTGAAGCCCAAATAAGAGCCCTCCAGAGGGGCAGCTCTCTGGAGGGGCAGCCGTAGACCTCGGACATAGCTGACCAGCTCTCCGGCCCAAGAGTTGGAGCAAATGGGGACAGCTGGATGTGTAGGAGATGGGGTGCATGGGCTAGGGTGTGCTTGTGTTTGGTGCTCAGCACACTCTGTCCTGACTTCAGGTGGCAGCAAGAAGTCCTACCTCCCTTGTACTCATCCTACTGATAGGTGATTTGCGTGGGACTGACACCCTAGGTTTCTCCCTCGTGCCACCCTTGGTTCCAGTAAGCATGGCTCATACGCATCTGTCCTTAACTCCAGCTTTTTGCCTCACAGCCAGTTTGTCCCAGGTCCTGCTGAGACCTCCTGAATCCTGACCACAGAGGTCATTATTACCATTGTTTTACCATTGAGTGCAGCCCCCACGTGGGACTCTTCGCCTACAGCTTCTTGTGACATTTGAAAGACTTCTGCATGGGAGGAGGAGGAAGAGATGGAGCGGGAAGACGAGGGGAAGATTGGAACACTGGGGTATATGGCAGCTGGGTAATTTGTGCTAGAAAGCAGGTAGAGACCAAGGCTGAGACCAAGTCTTCACACTTCTGTCCTTTTCCACTCACCCTTCTGTTTCCTTCCTCTGCCCCTGCATCCTGGTCTCATTTAGGTTCATTCACCCTTGCTCCCTCTGCCCCAGGCTCTCATAGTATCATAGTACCTTCAGCCAATACCTCTGTTTGCAGAAGTTCCTAGTCTAAACCCTCCATCCCTCATTACCAGAAACAATTCCTTCTCAAAATCTTTAAGCAATCAAGCTCAAAATCCTTGGCCCAGCATCCTATCCCTCCCCAGTCTGACCCCTTCCCACATCCTGACCACTTCCCCTCAGCTCCCAACACTAACCCTCCCTCCCAAGAGATTGTTCTACTCATTATCCTGAGGACAGCTCTCGCCCCTCCATCGTGTGCCTCGTCTCATACAAGAAACCACAGGCTGCCCCTGTTCCTGGAGGACTTCCCGGCAGTCCTCACTCTTGCGCACGTCCTGCCCACCCTCAGGAACCGGACCACTCCCACCTTCTGAAGGAGCTGTCCCTGAGCATTCTGGACACAGGGCTTTGTGCATGCACTGCCTGCATCCCCCCTGTGACCCTTCAGGTGTGTTGCATGATGCTCTTGCCATTCTCGCCAGCCAGTTTGAGCAGTTGCTGAAGTCAGGAGGGATGTCCCCTTCTCCGTCCCCCTGACAGTGATTTCTTGGTCTTCTCTTTGACTCACTCAACCTCCTCTCACCATCCTACCACTGGGGTCCTCAGTTGGCCGCTTGGGACAGCTCCCCTTATCGGTGTCCTTCCTGATGTGCTGGCCACGCCGACTGGGTTCCAGGACTCTCCTCACTCTTTCCATCTGTCCCAGGAAGCCTGTGTTCCCTGGGATCCCCTGAGCCAAAGAGATGGGGCCCAGGCTGATGGGAGTCTGAGCCTCCCCCATGCCCCCCTACCCACTACCACAGCAGGAAGTGACCCCCCACTCCATGGGCTGAGCAGTTGGGAGTCTCCCGTCAGTCTCCCCGCTCTGACGCTCCTCACCTGGCAACTGGAGAGGTTCTCAGCCCTGTCTGGAAGGGAGCTGTGAGGGTGGAAAGGGTCTGCACAGGGGGAACTGGCACTTCATGGATGGATGGAGCTGAGAGGACGGCCTTGGCTCTTGCATCCCTCCTATACTCGAGTTCACAATCTCTTTGAGGTTACAGCACAACCTTGGCAAGAGTTCTGAGACAGCTGCAGGCCAAGTCAGCATGGTGTCCTCCTCAATGGGTTTCTGGTGATGCATCAGTCCCTGTGGACGTCAGAATCATCTCCTCTTACTGATGGCATTTCACAGTGGTGAACCTTGGGAAAGCAGACTGAGGGATTACGGAGGGCTTCCTCTGGGCCTGGCGCTGTGCAAGCCAGTCACACACATCCCTGCATAAACCCAGGAGGCCCTGGACATTATGCTCCCCATCCCCCACAGCGCTAAAGGCAGTGGGCATGGCTACAGCACTGAGATCGGACCAGTGCTCTCTGGACCGGTCTCTCCAGTGTCAGCTCAGCCACTGTCTGGACTGCCATGGTCCAACTAGATGTAGGTTTTTCTTCTACAAGGTGAGCCAGAGAGACCCCACATGTCCTTGGCCCCAAGGTCAGTGGGGAATCTGATGACGTGAAGTCCAGATAAAATTATAAATGTAAGTGTGGGGAGAGTTGGGCAAGAGTATGTATCTAACAGTGGCTCTTCCTTGGGAATAAGGAACAAGATGGGGACATGAGATAAAACCAAGAAAGTGAGCCACACACTGTGAAGAAGGATGATCTGATCAAATTTGGGGTTGTGTGATACATTGTGGTGGCGTGGAGTTATCCACTGGGGAAGGCCTCCGGGGCATAAGGCCTGGGTGAGGACATCAACCAGGCACCACATTCAGGAGGAATGAATCCAGAAGAATCTTGAGGAATGAATCCAGAAGAATCTGGATGAATCCTGGCCTTCCTCTGTTTATTTGTCTGTTTCTTTATCATATTGTTCTATTTTCTCAGAGATTTTCCTGACTTTCACTATCCAAATACTCTGTTGAAATGTCTATTTCAGGAATCGTATGTTGTTAATGTGTTACATTATTTTCTAAGATCTCACTTCAATTTTCTGTTCCTTTTTGAAATTGTCTTATTCTTGTTTCAAAGATGAAAAAAAAACTTCTCACTCTGAAGACAGAAATTATTTGTTAAAATATTTTTATTCCCTAAATTATTTCCATTTCTCCTAGTAGTTATGCTTTAGAGTTCATACTTGGGTTGGCATTTTAAGCCCCTTGTCCTTCTCTATTTCCTTCCTTAAACTTCCAGATAAAAGGTCTCTATAATTTTTAAAAGTCTATGTTTAATGTCTGAGTCTTAAATATTTTTGTATTCTATATGTAACTGTATCTAGTAAAAAAAAAAAAAAAAAAAAAAAAAGGACTGGTCTATACCATACTGAACTGACTTATTTCCAGTCTAGATGTAGCAGGTTTAAGCTAAAGTGGTAAACTGAACTGGGTTATAATGGCTAATATTAAAATGATGACTGGGGATTAATTATACTGAATATAATTCATGCTGTGGTTCAGTTCTGCTCATATTAACTAGATTTTCATGCAAGAGCCACCATCAACGTGCAGTCATATCCCAACTCTGCACAGTTCACAGCAAAGCCACCCTGCTCCCTCAGGTGCACCCGTTGGGAGACACGCTGCTTTCCATAGAGTTTGCACATGCTCTGTGGCCCTGGGACCCTGTCCTTATACAGTGGTATGTCCACTGCATTCAAAACATGAGAATCTATCCTGCCCTTGTGCTGGGCCCTCCCTGGAGAGACCATGACCCAGACAGGGAAGCAGAGGACTGGAACTCCTCTGAGGGGACAGAAAAAAGGTTGACTTGTAACTCCAGCTGCAAACATTATTCTATCTAAAACAAGAGATCGATCCAGATGTATGAAGTTTTTCACTCAAAATTGTGGGAGAAGGTTAGTAGTTGGGAGACCTCGGGTCAGACTAATTCCAGCTTTTCCTGGCTATGTGAGTTCAGGAAAGCAACTTACTCTCTTCAGGCCTTTCAAAAAGAAGGATTTAGATCAGCCCATCCTCTCTTTCTCTCTCTCTCTTTCTTTAAAGATTTATTTATTTATTTGACAGAGAGAGAGAGAGAGAGAGAGAAAAGGCACACAAGATGGGGGAGTGGGAAAGGGAGAAGCAGGCTTCCCACAGAGCAGGGAGCCCGATGCGGGGCTCGATGCGGGGCTCGATCGCAGGACGCTGGGATCATGACCTGAGCCAAAGGCAGATGCTCAACGACTAAGCCACCCAGGCGCCCCAGCAGCCCATCCTCTCTTAAATGCTATGATGCACGGTGGTGACTTAGGGAAGGGATGGCATGAGAGAGGGACACGGGGTAGAATGTTCTACCTCTAGATCTCTTTGATTTCCAGGAATCCAGTCTTTCTATCTACAAGTTGTCATTAGTCACCAAGACTTCCACAGAAAGAGGGGCTTATCAAGAGCTTTAGAAAAAAAAAAAGAGCTTTAGAAAGGAAGCTAGGAAGTCACAATTTATGTCTGATTCTATCCTCCTTTACTATCGACCTCCCTTGCTGGTTCTTCAAAGAAGACTTTGAAGAGAATTTTTTTTTTAACATCTTTATTTGCCCAAAATGGAAAGAATGATCTCATTAGATCCAGACCTGTGATTTCACTTCAGGTTCAGTGGGAAGGATAAACTAGCTCTTTGGAAACAAAGCCCATTAAACACACACACGTTCACAAATAGTACACTGACATTTAATTCTGAATAAATGATTCTGGTCCATATTGAAGACTTTCATAAAACAATGCACATTGGACCCCATTTCAAGGAGAGTTTAATTAGCATCTACGTATGGTAAGTGTTTTGGTACCTTCTGCTGAGGGTGTGGAGCACGGGTGTCTGGGTGTGTATGAGGTTTCGCCTCTAAGAAGCTCATAGCCCTGTTGTGAAGACGAGATCGTTGAGAGTAATCATGACAATCCCAATAACAGCGGCAGCTAACACTTACCGACACTTATTGGGCATTTGCTCTGCATTCGGCTCTTCCAAGACATTTCCGGGATTTGTGAGGTGGCCGGCACATGCCATACAGGTTGCCATTCCATCCCTCTTTGCTCTCATTCAGTGTCTTTGGAAGGGGCTGGTCCTCATTTAACCACTGACTGAAAAGACCTCAAATACAATCTGAGTCCCAGAGAGGGGAGGAAGGGGCTCTCACAGTGGGCCCAAGGCTGACTCAGGGCTCTTGTCTCAAAAAAGCTTAATGACCATGGACATTTTAGCTCTTTACAGGGGGAGCAACCTAAGAACTCTCCAGAGCCACCCCGGCCATCCAAACCTGCACAAACGTGTGGCTTCATCCTGCCTCTTGCCAGGCTGCCTGATACCTTTGTAGCCTATAGAGCTGGCGGGGAAGCCATCTCTAAGCAGTGATGAGGCTCACATGACCACACGCATGGCAAGCATCCCCACAGCCTGGGAAATTCATTGTCCAGCCATCGTGGATACATGTCAGATCTCGACAAGACCCGTCCCTTTTGTGTTGAGACCCTGCTGACAGGTCTTCATGCCCAGTTGGTCTCCATTATTATTTTAATTGAATCTCCAACCTCTGAAGTTAACAGGGTTTATTCCTTCATATCCCTCAATTTTACACATCAGACAGCAACTCTGAATGTCCAAGCTAGAACAATCCAAAGTGGCTTTTAAACTAATGAGCAAGTCAGATTTATTGGTGGCAAGAAATGTCACCACTTCCCTTACCCCAGGTCCTGAAATGTCCTGGTGATGATTTCCTAAATTATTCCACTAATGTGTCTGGAGGTTAGAGTATTTAGGACACAACTGTCTAGGAAATATGGAAACAGCATTGGAAAGATGTGGAGTTGAGTTTCTCTGCACCCTCACACCCAGCAAGACCAGTGCCTGTGCAACAGAAGGTTATGCTAGACCAGCCCAACCACATCTTTGTAGGCAGATTTTGATAGTGAAAGACTAATGATTGATCTTAATGAGGCTTCACTACCCATCTATCAGGATCATTATCGTATTTGGAAAGAGGTTACCAATAGATCCCTAGCCAGGGTGAACCTTAGATTAAGCAAATACAGCTATTAAGCAAATCCAATGGCCTAGAGGGACAGGGGCTCCACAGACAAGACCTCAACCAGAAAAGCAAACAGCATTAATGAGGCCACAGACACCAAAACCCTCAGCCCCAGCGCTTTGCACTTATCCTATGCTATTGGCCCAGAAGGGAACTGTATTAGTTTCCTATCACTGCCATAACAAATTACCACAAGCATAGTGGTTTAAAACAACATAAATTTATTATCCTACAGTTCTGGAGGTTAGAAGTCTGAAATGGATCTCATGGGACTAAAATCAAGAGAGTCAGCAGAGTTGGGTTTCTTCTGGAGGCTCTAGGGGAGAATCCATTTCCTGGCCTTTTCCAGCTTCTAGAGGCTGCTGCATTCCTTGGCTCATGGCCACATCACATTATCTGACTTCTGCTTTTATTGTTCTATTTTCATGTCTCTGACTCAGATTGTACTGTGTCCCTGTCATAAGGAGCCCCGTGATTATTCTAAACCCACCCCAATAATCTAGGATATTCTGCCCATCACAAAACCCTTAACTTAATCACATCTGCAAAGGTTCCTTTTCCACATAAGGTAACATATTCAGAAGTTCTGGGGATTAGGATGTGAGCATCTTGGGGGGTCATTATTCTGCTTCCACATGAACAGTGTTCTAATTTAAAGGATGGTGGTGCCTCTTCTAGAGGTGACACTCTGTTAGTCCCAGGGCCCACTGTGTGATCAGCTGTGGAGAGGGAACAGGGTCATTGAAGGAATGGCCTGGAAATCTCAAGGCAGTACAAGTGAGAATGAACATGAGAACAGTATCTGACACCTATGTTAGTTTCACTCTTTCGCACTTGTCTTACTCGTTATTTTGGTTTCTTGGGGTATATACCATTATCATTCCAATTTACAGAAAAATTGAGACACAAGTTTAAGTTATGTGCTCAAATTTTATCTGTCATAAGTGGTGGGGTCTGAATATAAATTGAGGCCTGAATGTGAATCTGAAGTTCACATGGTGAGTTTAAATATTTCAGGATTATGGAAGCAGAAATCCTAGATGATGAAAAAAAAAAGGACAAGAAAAGGAAATAAAAAGTATATAGATTGGGAAGGAGAAATCTGTCTTTATTTGCAGATGACATGCATATCAATATAGAAAATCCAAAGGAATCTACAAAAACAAACAAAGAAACAAACAAAACCTCCTGGAACTAATAAGCAATTGTAGCAGCGTTGCAGGATACAACGATAATATCCAAAAGTCAATCACTTTCTTATGCACCAGCACTGAACAAATAGAATTTGAAATTAAAGATGCAATACTATCTATACTAGCATGCCCAAAATATGTACAGGTGTAAATATAATAAAATATGTATAAGATCATATGAAGAAAATTATAAAACTCCCATGGAAGAACTCAAAGAACTAAATAATAAAGATATTCCATGTTCATGGATAGACTCAATATTGTCAAGATGTCAGTTCTTCCCAAATTGATCTATAGATACAATCCTAATTAAACCTCAGCAAGTTGTTTTATGGATATCAACAAACAGATCCTGGGGTTTATATATAAGGGCAAAAGACCCAGAGTAGCCAATGCAATATTGAAAAAGAACAAAGTTGGAGGACTGGCACTACCCAACTTTAAGACTTACTATAAACCCACAGTAATCAAGAGTGTGGTATTAGTGAAAAAAAAAATAGACCAACAAAATAGCAAACTCAGAAATAGAATCACATAAATATAAACAAATCTTTGACAAAAGAGCAAAGCAAAAAAATTCTTCAACAAATGGTGCTGGAAAAAAATGACATCCACATGCAGAAAAATCAGTCTAGATATAAAGCTTATACCCTTCACAAAAGTTACCTCAAAATGGATCATAGAGTCAAAGCAAAGTGTGAAACTAATTATTAAACTCCTAGAAGATAACATAGGAGAACATCTAGATTACTTTGGTTTGGTGATGATATTTTAGGAATAACACCAAAAGCATGATCTGTGGAAGAAAGAATTGATAAGCTGGACTTCACTGAAATTGAAAACTTCTGCTCTGCAACAAGGCAATGTCAAGAGAAAGAGAAAGAAGATAGGTCACAGGCTGAGAGAATATATTTCCTTTTTTTTTTTTTAAGATTTTATTTATTTATTTGTCAGAGAGAGTGAGCACAGGCAGATAGAGTGGCAGGCAGAGGCAGAGGAAGAAGCAGGCTCCCTGCTGAGCAAGGAGCCCACTGTGGGACTCGATCCCAGGAAGCTGGGATCACTACCTGAGCCAAAGTCAGCTGCTTAACCAACTGAGCCACCCAGGCATCCCGAGAATATATTTTCAAAAGAAACATTTGATAAAGAGCTGTTATCCAAAACATATAAAGAACTCTTGGGACACCTGGGTGGCTCAGTGGGTTAAAGCCTCTGCCTTTGGCTCAGGTCATGATCTCAGGGTCCTGGGATCGAGCCCCACATCGGGCTCTCTGCTCAGCAGGGAGCCTGCTTCCTCCTCGCTCTCTGCCTGCTTCTCTGCCTACTTGTGATCTCTGTCTGTCAAATAAATAAATAAAACCTTAAAATACATATATATATATATATATATAGAGAGAGAGAGAGAGAGAGAGAGAACTCTTAAAACTCAACAATGAGAGAAAAGAAAACCTAATTTTTTAAATGGGCCAAAGACCTTAATAGACACCTCACTAAAGAAGATACACTGATGACAAATAAGTAAAGATGCTCTGGATCATATATCATCAGAGAAAGGCAAATTAAAACAATGAGATACCACTACACATCTGTTAGAATAGCCAAAATCTGGAACGCTGACCACACCAAATGCTGGTGAGGATCTGGAGCAACAGAAACTCTCATTTATTGCTGGTGGGGTTGCAAAATGGTACAGACACCTTAGAAGACAGTTTTCTCACTTCTAATAAAGCTAAACATACTCCTTGGTATTTAGCAAAAATAGATGAAAATTTATGTTCACACAAAAACCTGTACATGAATGTTTACAGCAGCTTTGTTCATAATTGTAAAAATGGAACAATCAAGAAACCTTCAGTAGGTGAATGAGTTAATAAACTGCGGTCCATCCAGACAATGGAATATTATTCAGCACTACAAAGAGATGAGTTAAAAAACCATGAAAAGACCCGGAGCGAACTTAAATGCATATTACTAAGTGAAAGAGGCCAATCTGAAAATACTGTATGATTACAGCTGTATAAAATTCTGGAAAACGCTGAACTGTGGAGACAGTAAAAATATCGATGGTTAGGGTGCCTGGGTGGCTCAATCAGTTAAGCCTCTGACTCTTGATTTCAGCTCAGGTCATGATCTCAGGGTCATAAGATGGATCCCTGCATTGGGCTCTGCGCTCAGCGTGGAGTCTGCTTGAAATTCTCTCTCTCCTTCTCCCACTTCCCCCAGCCTGCTTGCACATGCATACACTGTCTCTCCCTTTCTTTCAAAAATAAAAATAAATAAAAAAGGTCAATGAGGGACATGTGGGTGGCTCAGTCGGTTAAGCTGCTGCCTTTGGCTCAGGTCATGATCCTAGGGTCTTAGGATCAAGTCCTGCATCAGGCTCCTTGTTCGGCAGGGAGCCCGCTTCTCTCTCTGACTCTGCCTGCCACTCTGCCTGCTTGTGCGCATGCTCTCTTTCTCTTGCTCTCTCTCTCTCTGACAAATAAATAAAAAATAAAATCTAAACAAAAACAAAAACAAACAAAAAGATCAATGGTTGTGGGGGGTGGTGGGGGGAGGGATAAGTAGGAGGAGCACAGAGGAGTTTTAGAAAAGTGAAAAGTACTGTGTATGACACTGTTACGGTGGATACATTTCATTATACATTTGTCCAAACCCATAAAATGCACAACACAAAGAGTGAACCCTAATGTACACCATGGATATTAGGTGATGGTGACGTGTCAGGGTAGGTTCACCAATGACAAGTGTACCACAATGGTGGGGCAAATGAATATGGGTGTGTCTATGCAGATGTGGGGCAGAGACATCCAGGAATCTCTTCCTCTCAATTTCTCCATTTTTCTGTAAGCCAACAACTGCTCTACAAGAGCCTTAAGATCATGAAAGTACCATTTCCATGGAAAGAGGGCATTTTCCACTATCACTCTGTAGTGGAATGACCCCACTGGAAGGAGCTATTAGGTCAAGACCCGCAGATACTGGAACAAAGCCTTCTGCCTGGGATGGAAAGTTCTGTAAGCCCATGATTCATGACACTAACAATTTCCGCTGATTCCTCTAAGTTTAAATCAATCTGACAATGTGCATTCTCTGTTTCATGTGCTCTTTAGATCGAGTGTCTTCACAGGACCATGCTTCATGATGTAAGTTACAGACAACTCAAGGGTGTAGAGTATGATTAATGTGCCATGTGTCGGTGGAAGGATCAAAGGTGGTGTATGTGCGTGTTCTAATATGGTAGGATGTCCTTTCAAGAGTTCAGGGCTCTGGGACTCCCTTCCCTACACAGAAGAGGAGGGGAGAGACAACCCTACTGAAGGAAAGGAGGAACATTGACCGGCATGAAACATTTTCACGATCCAAAAAGATAAAGAATGTTGGAATGAAGAGAAGAAAAGAGCCAAGGACAAGTGTGAGCTGCCATGTGACTAGCACTGGCTACTCCCCTCTTTATCTGGAAAGAAGTAAAGATTTATGATGGCTCCCAGGGCTGTGCAGAACCCAACTCAGAGGTGCCCTTCAGCATCCACGTACTTGGTCTTAACCAAGTGCAGACTCCAGGATAAGTCCACAAATGTGTGGGCCAGCTGTTCCACTTAATGCTAACGTCAATTGTGAGAGTTCTGCCACTCTGGGCTCTGGATTCATTATGGCCATGCTAAGCCAGCCCATTATGGCCATGCTGAGCCAGCCCATGACTCAAGCCAGGAGAGTCCTGGCCACACAAACCAGCTGGAGAGTGGAGAACTGGAGAGTGGAGGGCAGGGGACCAAGTAGGATACTTTCCCAGGTTGCTTCCAAGAACAGAATTATAGCCAGGGAGAGTATGGTCCAGCGCTCAAGGACCTGCAGTCATTATTCAGGGTGAGGGTGGGACCAAGCAAGAGGCTGGGCGCCAGGAGAACACGGGAGAGGTCAGGGACAAGATCATGGTGCACCAAGAAGCTTTGAGCATGCCAGGGAACCCGATCCCTTAGGAGTAGGGTACCTATTTATTATCCAAAAATGATCCTTTTGAGTGTGAAGGGGAGTGCTGTGATATACACACTAGGATGTGATTCACACTACTTGTGAGGTACCAGCCCTGTGCTAGCACCGGGAGTGGAAGGGAGAAACAAGGACAGCACCGAGGCTCTCTGTAGGGATGTCCCTGTCTCCCCACCACACGGACAGAGAGACATGGCTCTGTCCATGCGGGTTCTGAATAGCTTGAATGGCCTATGATACTAGGTTTTACCTGGGAAAGAATTTACACTTAGAAAATCCCAGGAATCCCACCTCTAAGAACTTACAAATTAGCTCCCCTAAGGCTAGCGACATTATTCCAACAAAGAGACTTATCAAATGCAAGCTGAGAATAAGCTCTGGTGATGAGTGAATGAAAAGAGGACCCAGACACTTCTGCTGGCCACAGATGGCCACGGCCTAGTAAGGCAGCCACTCCATGTATCTCCATGTGCCCGGAACAGTGGCCAGCTGGGGGACAGCAGCGGAAAGCCACCAGTAAGAAAGGCCTCCAGGATTCAGTGGGGCAGTGGGGAGCCCTGTTTCAGCAGGGGTTGTAGAAAGCTGAGAGAACATGGCCTCCATTCTAGCCACCAGAAGAAGCCAGATGGTCTAGGAGATCATAATTAATCTTAGTTCCTGGAGATCTGAGGTCACAAGGCCATAGGGAAACCTAAATTCCAATGTGCAACAAGCCCCCCGGGGAGAGTCGGGATGCACAGGTGGTTTCATGTTGGGTAGAGCATTGAAGGACATAGTTACGACATAGGTAGGCTGAAGGAGAGCACTGAAATCCCAGGATTTCTTAAATGACAAGTAAGGGTGTACTGGGTTGAAGGGTGGCTTCCCGAAGCCTACATCCGAGCCCTGATCCCTGGAATCTGCTACCTGTCAGGTTTTACAGGCAGATAAACACAACACCAGGCAAGGTAAGATTTATTAAAGGCACTCTCTGACGAAGTTTCAGGGCTCAGGAGAAGGGGAGCCAGGAAAGTCGCGTCGGGAGGTGGTGGGCACCCTCGGGCGAGGTTCCGTGACTCCGGAAAGGGGAGTCGGGGAAGTCGCACTGGGAGTGGGTCGAGGGGGTCTTTTATCTGGGTTAAGACAGGGAATAGGTTCACAGCCATATAAGGTATGGTATTCAGGGATTGGAGGGTTGGGGGAGTCTTGATGTTCCAGTTTCTTGCATAGGTATCAGGTTACTTGTGGAGACGTGACCTGGGCATACATCCTTATGGCGGGAGAGTCAAGGGTTAGGAAGGCGGGGTGGGGGGGCGCCTGGAAGATGGCGGCCCCGTGTTCATTTCTATTGTTCCTCCTGTATTCCTGGAGCCTCCAACTCAACATTACCCTACTTGGAAAAGGCGACTTTGCAGGTGTAATAGCTTAAGTTCTTGAGATGGAGATCGTCCTGGATTGCTCAAGCGAGTCCTGAACCAAGTGACAAGTTTCCTTATGAGGCACACAGAGTGGAAAGACACCAAAGAACAGGGGACCCGGGGCCAGGGACAGAGACTGGAGCTGAGCTGGGCACAAACTAGGGAGGCCAGCAACTGCTAGAAGCTGGAAGAGGAGCCGCATTGAAATCTTCCCTGGGGCATCTATAGGGAGTTCAGCCCTGACACCTCTCCATCTCTGTCTTCTGTCCTCTAGGACTTTGAGAGAATAAATTTCTGGTGTTTCAAACGATGAAGTATGTGGTAATTTGTTAGGGGGGGATTGTTAACTAGTACAATGGGCTTAGAATCCCTGGTACATCAAGGCACCAGGGAAGTCTGCGCTCACCCATCAGCTTTTTTCTATGTTTTTTTACCATGAATTTTCAAGAAAGATCAGGCCAAGGAAGGAGACCTGACAGCGTTCTCAGTGATGCACAGGTACAGATCTTCTGCCTGCCTCAAGGACCCTTCTCTGCCATGGGAAAAAAGCCAAGCCAAGGCAGGGTCAGCCCCCAGCACCCAGGAAAAGATGCCCTGCCTCAGGGGAGAGGAAGAAGCAAAGTGATCTTTCTCGTGGAAGCAAAGTGGACACTTCTTTTATTTTTTAAATTTTTAAAAATTTTTTATTAACATATAATGTATTATTAGCCCCAGGGGTACAGGTCTGTGAATCACTTCACAGCACTCACCATAGCACATACCCTCCCCAATGTCCCCCCACCACCCTCTCCCTACCCCCCTCCCCCCGGCAACTCTCAGTTTGTTTTGCAAGATTAAGAGTCTCTTATGGTTTGTCTCCCTCCCGATCCCATCTTGTATCATTTATTCTTTTCCTACCCCCCAAACCCCTCTCATTGCCTCTCAACTCCCTCATATCAGGGAGATTGTATGGTAATTGTCTTTCTCTGATTGACTTATTTCGCTCAGCATAATACCCTCTAGTTCCACCAATGTCATCGCAAATGGCAAGATTTCATTTCTTTTGATGGCTGCATAATATTCAAAATGGACACTTCTTAAGACCAGTAAAAGCTGAGTTACTTAATTCCCCATCTACTTGTGCTCCAAAAAATTATTAAAGGACATTCTCCAGGCAGAAGAAGTGTGAGATCAACAGTCCCAGGCATACATTTGGATCTACACAAATGGATGAGGGATCTCAGAATTGGCCAAAATGAGTCACCATAACATTCTGTTTTAATCTTTTTCAAAGATAATCCATTGTCTGAAACAAAACAAGGAACGATATATGGTAGAATTTATAACACATGTAAAACCAAAATGCAGGACAACAAAAGTACCAACAGTAAGGGGACAAAATGGAGGAATGCTATTGTTGATGGCAGGCAAGAGAGACTGTGGCAAAGTAAAGAAGCGTATTGTAAACCCAAGGACGCATATGCAAGGGACGGGCAGGAATAAGCTGACTGACCGTAAGGTAAGGCTGAATACACAAAAACATTTCATCACTCCCAAAGCAGGAAAGAATAAGAATAAAGGACCAAAGCACAGAAGGAACAGATAGAAAATAAACAAGATCTAGATTTAAATTCAACCATATAAGTGATTACATGGAACATAAACTCTCCATCTAAACATCATAGACTAATCTTGGAAAGAAAGCAAGATCCACCTACATAAAAAAAAAAAAGTGAGATGAATATATATATATATTCTATATATATATAAACACATATAGAATATATATGTGTATATATATATATATATATATATATATATATATATATATATATAGTACAAGGAAAGGGATAGAAAAAGATATAGCATGGAAACACTAACCAGAAGAAAGACCAAACAACAGAATAAGATCCATCACAAGGAGAAAGAGTGAGTTCCCTTCCAAACTGCTCCATCAGTAAGTTCATCAAAAAGACATGGCAATTCTAAGGGCCCCCACTGACCGAGCTTCAAAATTCATACAACAAAAATCCAAGAGTCCTAAAATGAGAAAAAGACAAATCCACAATGATGGTTGGGGATCTCAACTCCTCTCTCAGTAACTGATTGGAAAAAAAAAAACAACAAAATTCAGTAAGGCTGTAGAAGATTTGAAAATCACTATCAACCAACGAGACCTAATTGGGCATTTTTTAGAACACTTCAGCCAACATTATTTTGACATGCACACGGGACATTTGCTAAGATAGAACATATTCTGAACCATGAAACGAAGCACAAGATTAAAAGGATTTGAATAGTATGAAGTACATTTTCTAACCACAGTGTAGTTAACCCAGAAATCAACAGCAGAGCAATACTTGAAAAGTCCCCAACATGTGGCTATTAAGCAGCATGCGATCCTTAAGTCAAAGAAGAAACATGAGATAAATAAGAAAAATAATTTGAATTAAAAAATGAAAATACAGCATATCGAAATTTGTGGGATGCAAGTAAAGTAAGGCTCGGGCAGCAACAATTTATACAATTAACTGTGTATATTGGTAAAGAGGAAAGAAATCCACTGCCTACCTTTCCATCTTCCTGAACTGTGAGAAAGAAAAAGAGCCGATTACATCCCAAGCAGGCAGAAGGAAGAAAATAAAGATGACACCAGAAGTACACAAGATAGAAAGAGAAAAACAATAGAAAAAATCAATAAAAGCAATAAATTGATAACCACTTATCCAAACCAAATAGGAAAAAAGAAAGAAAGCAAAGTATGAATATTAGAAATGAAGTAGATTAGATGTGAATGACAGGGATGATAAAAGAAGGTTATTAACGACTGCGCAACCATAAAGTGTATAACTCAGACGAAAGGGAACAATTCCTTTAAAGACACAAGTTGCCAAAGTTCTCCCAAGAAGAACTAGGCAACCTAAATAAGTCTACATTGATGACAGAAATTGAATTTATCGTCAATTGAATTCTTTGGATTCTACAAAGAAAAGCACAGGCCCAGGTGACTTCACGGACACATATTACAAACATTTAAGGAAGAAGACACCAGTTTACACAATCTTTTCCAGAAGACACTCCCCAACCCTTCCGATGTGGCCAGTGATGCTATGCACCCAAACCACAGGAAGGTATTATGAAGGAAAAAATGAACAGACCAATAAAGCACATTAGTTACAAAAATTCTTAACAAAATACTAACAACTTACATCCAGGTATATACAGAAAGGACAATATATCATGTGTAAGGACAGTTTACCCCAGAGATGCTGGCGGGTCCAGCATTTAAAGATCAATTAATGGAAAATAGATAAGTAATAATAGAAATCAGTTAACGTAATTTGCAATACCAGAAGAGTAAAGAGAGAAAACAGTACCATCAACTCAAACAGGGAAAGAACATCTGGCAGAATTCAATACTTACGCCTCGTAGACACTCTTAGAAAGCTAAAAACAGAAGAGAGCTTCCTCAACCCAGTAAGGACCTTCCATGAAACACCTCCACCTAACGTCATACTCCATGGCAAAAAGCTGAATGCTTTCCCCCTGCAGTTGGTGAAAAGGGAAGTTTTCCACCCACTGTCTTTTCAGCATTGTGCCGAAGGTCCTTCTAGGGCAATAAGCATGGAAAAGTGACAAAAGGCACATAGATAAGAAAGAAAGTGTGAGAACTGTATTTACAGACAGCATGGCTGTCGATGCAGGAAATCCCAAAGAATTTACACTTGAAAGCTCCAAGAACAATCAGTGAGTTTAACGTGGCCATAAGATGCAAAGTCAGTGTATCAAAATTAATTCCACATCTATATACTATCAATGAACAATGGAGAAATAAGAAAACTTAAAAGTTCTAAACAGTACGGTACAATAGTACCCAACCAAAACACGGAACAACAATAAGTGCATGGGTATAAATCTACCAACACATGGGCGGGATCCATATGGTGAAAAGTACAAAACACTGATGAAAAAAATAAAATAAGACTTAAATAATGGCAGATACACCAAGTTCATGTATTCAAAGATTCCATATTGTTAATATCTCCCTAAACTGAGCTGTAGATTCAACGTAATCCCACTCAAAATAGCGGTGGGCATTTTGAGGGGTAGGAATTCAGATTCTACAGTTTATGTGTAAACGCAAAGGACCTGATATAACCAGGACAATTCTGAAATTGAGAACAGCGTTGGAGGACTCCCACTATCTTACCCCAAGGCTTACTGTAAAACGATGGAAACCAAGACAGTGTGTTATTAATGTAAAGAAAGACATATATATTCATTGAACAGAATAGAAAGTCTAGAAATAGTCTCACACATATACGCTCAATTGATTTTTGACAACTTCGCAAAGAAACCTCAACAGGGAAAGAATAGTTTTTTTAGTAGTTGGTGCTAGAACAACTAGACATCAATATGCAATAGAAATAAATAAATTTAACCATTACCTCACAGTGTGCATAAGAAGTAACTAGACATGAATCACAGCCCAGAATACCAGAATAATGCTAATAATAATAATTCTAGGAGAATATACAAAAGACCTTTTTGACATTGTGTCAGGCAAAGATTTCTCCGCTGTGATACAAAAAGTACAAACCATAAAAAGGGTAACAGATTTGACTTTATCAAAATTGAAAGCTTCGGCTCTTTGAAAGACTGCTACGAAAATGAAACGGCTGTCTGAAAGTTGGGGGATAAAATATTTGCAAAATAAAATTAAATAAAGGACAAATATCCAGAATTGATGGCAAAAAAATCCTTATGATTTAATAATGAGACAAATGACCCCATGGAAAATGAGCAAAATATTGGAAAGTGTGCGTGATCCAAGGAGACATACAGATGGCAAACAAGTACATTAGAAGACATTCCTCAAGTCTGGGAATGCTTAAAATGCTGAAGGCTAGGGAGGAGCTCAGAGAGCTATGGGGATTTAAAGCCAAGGGACAAGGAGCCAGTGTGAGGGCACCCCAGTGACCAGGGAGGGAACAATGGAAGAAATCACAGAAGCAACGGCAGTATTAGATTATAACCCATGGTGTCAAATAAATACCCTTGAGTCAGTACGAATATACACAAACATTTGAATACATAAATGGGGGAGAAGGAGCGGCTCTTCCTCACAGTGGAATTCTAATTAATATACGTACAGGACATAAAAGAAAGAGAAAATCACTATTCTGCAAACCATATGCTAATAATTGTTTCAGGCAAGAATCATGAGAGGATGCTCGTTACTGAATGAAAACATGGATGAAAAATGGGATTGTGCCTCGTCTCCAAGCATCTCCCCACAAGATAGTTACCCGTTTGCAAGGAGTAGATTCCTTACAGAGGAAAATTGACTCGACCGTGTAGAGATGGGGTGGGTGCCACTGGGCTGAGGAATCACAGATCAGTGCCATCCATCACTTCTGCGGTATTCTGGCCCCAAATGCACAAACTCAATCTATTCCTAAAGCAACTTCAGAAGGACTCAAATTGAGGGCCGTTCTTTAAAATAACTGACCAGAACTTGTCAAAAGTCTTGAAGTCAGGAAAGAGGAACTGTCACAGATTGGAGAAAATCAAGGCAATCTGACAGTCAAATGCTATGTGGTAGGTAGCGGGACAAGATCCTGGATGAGAAGAAAATTAGCGGGAAAACAGGAGAAACTTGATTGGTCTCTAGATCGGTGAGGTCCTAGTTTGTATTAAGGCTCATTTCCTGCTCCCCACAATCACACTATGGTTCTGTAAGGTTAGAGGAAACTTAGATATGGAAAGCCTAGGGGACTCTGAACTATCGCAGCTTTTACCTGAATCCACAATTACTTCAAATTTGGCATGGAAAATGACAGCTGGTAAGAAAAAAATGCCAATTTCACCAGATCATGGAAAGATAAATTAAATCTATAGTGAGATAGTGTGAGAATGTCTCAAATTTACGAGACTGACCACAGCCAGCCCTGGCTGATGAAGCTGCGGTGGAGGGATGGGCTTTGTTTTTCACGTTCTTATTGCGTTGAAACATGAGCAGGTAATTAATATCTACTTCTGCGCAAATGTTTCCAGAGGGGATTAGTGTTTGAATTGGTGGAGTCAGACATCAGATGGCATTTCCCCCTGTGGGTGGGCCTCCTCCACTCTGCTGAGCACCTGAACAGAACAGAAAGGTGGAGGAAGGAGGAGTTCACACCTGGTTGCCTCCTGTCTTCACACTCAGACTGAAACCACACCACCTGCTTTCCTGGGGGCCCCACGTGCAGAGGGCAGCCTTCATCACCGCTTTAGCCAACGTCTCCTAATAAACACCTTCATGCTTGTGGGTCAGTGTTCTGTTGCTCTGGAGATCCCTGACTAATGCTTACATGCAACATACACTGGGACCTTGTAGGATTCCTGCATTCCCTGTGTTGCAAGCCATTTCTGCCACCCAATCAGAATATTTTTTTTTTTAAAGATTTTATTTATTTATTTATTTGAGAGAGAGACAGTGAGAGAGAGCATGAGCGAGGAGAAGGTCAGAGGGAGAAGCAGACTCCCCACGGAGCTGGGAGTCCGATGCGGGACTCGATCCCGGGACTCCGGGATCATGACCCGAGCCGAAGGCAGTCGTCCAACCAACTGAGCCACCCAGGCGTCCCCAATCAGAATATTTTTATCACCCCAGTGGGAACCCTATGCCCATGAAACAGTCATTTCCTCTTCCTCCCTGTTCTAAAGTTTCCTAAAATCTAAGGGGATTCCTTTAATCAGTAGAACACACAGACAGAAATGACTGTCATGAAGGAAGAAGTCTTCACATTCACAAGCGCTAGAAACAGGAGGCAGGGCACGTCCCCTGCAGGGTGGGGGGAGCCCCAGGCTCAGCTAGGAGGGGAAGCTGTGGGCAAGAGACTTTATAGTGGTTTTTGCAGGAAAGGCAAGACAAGGCAAGGTGGGGTCAGCCCGTGGAGCGGGTTTCACCCTTCAGCACACTCTGGATTATGGAGGTGGTTCCCTGCTGGTCAACAGCAGAGAGCAGGGGAGTCTGATAAGAGGAGTTGGGTTGGGGAGAGCACTCGGGTGTTTGGTTTGCTACAAAGGTGTACCCTCAGGCATGGTGTTTGCTATCTTTAGGAATTAGCTCACTCTGGGAGGGGCAATCCTCTGTGTCTCCAAGGTCCCAAGATGTCAAAGCATCATAAAGTTCAGAAAATAAAAAACATCATTAATATACCCACTCCTTCCAACCCTGGACAACCACTAATCTTCTTCCTGTCTCTATGGATTTGCCTCTTCTGGGCATTTCATATAAATGGAACCATGCAGTATGTAACCTTTTAGCATGATGTTTTCAAGGCCCATCCTTGCTGTAGTGTGGGTCACACTTCCCTCTTTTCTATGAATGAATAATATCTCTTGCACGGTTATCCCACACTTCATTTATCCCACTGCCCACCCACGGACATTCTTCCATATTTGGGCAATTGTGAACAATGCCGCTATGAACATTTGTGTACAAGTTCTTGTCTGAACACCTGTTTTCGGTTCTTCTGGGGATAGGCTCAAAGGTAGAATTGCTGGGTCTTACAGTCATTCTACATTTAACCTCTTGAGGAGCCACCAAACTGTCCTTCAGGGTACCTGCGTCACTCTACATTCCTACCAGCAAAGCATGAGCATTCCTGTGTCTCCACATCTTAACACTTATTATGTTCCATTTTCTGACTGTGGCCACTCACAGCTGAACTTCTATACATCGCTGGTGGGACCCGACAAACGATCCAGTCATTTTGGGTCATTTGGATCATTTGGCCATTTCTCCCAAAGTTACGCATACATGTACACAGGACCCTGCAATCTTTCTCCTAGAAATTTAGCTGAGACAGAAGAAAAGTGTCTCAACAACAATTGGAAAGAGATGTTGTTCAAAATCGCTAAAACCCAGAAATAGCCTGAAGGTCCTTTAGCCGGTGGCTGGATAAAGAAATTGTGGGGTTCTCATGCAACGGGGGTACTCAGTGATAAAAAGGAACAAGTGTTGGTACATGGAACGATGTGGATGAATCCTAAGACCATTAGTCTAAGTGTAAAAAGCCAGATGCCAAAGGCTATGATATGTTCTGTAAGATTTTGTTTTTATGACTTTCTGCAAAAAGCAAAACAGAAACGTAAATTAGATCAGTGGTTGTTAGCGGGTGGGTAGGGGGATGCAAATGACTATAAAGGGCACCGAGGAAATTTCTAGAGTGAGAGAAATGTTCTTGATTGTGAAGGTGGTTCCACATTTGCCCAAAGGTATCCAATTTTAAACTTTATTAAAATGGGTACATTTTATTGCAGGTATGTTACGCCTTGAAGAAAAAACACAGTTGATTCAGTGAGACCCAATTCTCTACCCCATACTTGGAACAGATCCACTTTCCTGCTTCAGTTTATGGAATATCCTGGCTGGCTGGCTGAGGGTCTCTGTGTCTCAGGACATTCAGTAAGGGAGTTAGAGGAAGTCCTGATCATACGGGAAGGCGGGTGTGGGTTTTTGTTTGTGTTTTACTACAGGTTCCCACCTCCTCAATTTCTCTGGCTCCTTCTCCTCCTCCCCCTTCCTCCTCCTTGAGCTGACCATTTTCCTGAAATTTGAACATTAAAACAAATCTTGTTCTTTGAAGACCCCCACTTCTTCTTGCATTGTTCCTGATGAAATACAGAATATTACTTATGGGGTTTTCCTTGAAGAAAATACAGTTGTCCAGATTCCTTATCCAAATAATTATAAACATGGAAAATCAGTGCAATCATTTTACTTCTCTTTAAATGGCAATTAAATGGCAATCCTCCACACACCCCAAGTATGAGTGATTATGGCATAAATTGTTCAGTCATGAGCTAGCAGGGCAAGGTAGAGGACCAACAGCAGTCATAGCTGGAAAGACTTAGAACACATTTTACATATGAAATATTCCTGTCTGGCGCAGGCACATAAAAGAGATACTTTCATCCTTTAATACTGGTGTTCATTAATTCTTCCTCAAGGGGAAAAAAAGAATTGGTCAAACAAATAAAATAAAGCTAGCTAGTTTCACTTTATTTTCAGAGTTTGGATAATATCTTCCGGGAGGTTAGGCCCAAGAGCATTTTTGAAGAGGTGGAAGGAAAAGTCATCAGGGCCAGAGAGGAAAGGCAGGATTATAGGGAGAGGCCGGGAGTAGGCATGCCTCACACCCCTGACATGATTCTAGTGCCTTCCATTTTTTTCCATGAGGAGGAAACTGTGCTCTTCCTGGCTTGTTAATCGCTTTTGTTGGTAGAAGATAAAGAAATAAAGGAGGAAAATAGAGTCAAGTGAAATAAGTAAAAGCCTTTTAAAAAATGTGTAGCCTACAAGAAATTATGTCTCACCTCATATCCCCACGTAAACACACACACACACACACACACACACACACAAGCATTTTCTTCTTTAAACAAGGACATTCCTGATCACTTGGGAGAGCTCTGCACCCCAGCTCCCCACTGCTCTGGTGACCGCCACAGAAGAGAAACTTGCCACACAACCAGAGGTGGTTCCCCCACAGGACTGCTTCGAGGTGTTTTAATATTTAAGATATCCTCTGAGCTTTAACATAAAAATTTGATTCCAGGTTTATTCCTTCAAATACTGAAGGTCAAACCTATGTGTTTATTTAGGTAAGCATCCAGGAACCTAAGTCAAAATTTCAACTAAGGAGTTGAAAGTCTTCTGAAGAACATTTTAAAACATTTATATAGTCTTAATTTAAGATCTGCTAGAGCTCAAAAGTGTCATGTGGCAGACAGACCATAATTTCTAATTATAAAGTATTGGGAACGATAAATTCACATGAACTTTGCAAGAAAGTTTATGACCAGGTCACAACGGGGCAGGGACTTTATGAGGGGTTGGGGCCTGTGTGGTCACCAAAGGCTCCCTGCACATTACTTAGACAGATTAAAGAGAATCAAACTCCCTATGCCTTGGCAGCATCCCCCACCCTTTCTAAAAGGCCACTGAACGTCAAAGTGTGACATGAAGCTTAAGTTCCCAGACAGGGATTTTAGTTGCAGAAAAGAGGACCTAGACATTGTTACATTAAGGAAACCTTAGGGGTCACTCACCCAACTCATTTTTTTTCACAAGAGGGGAAAGCGAGTCCCACGGACGGAAAGGGGTGTCATCCCCTAATCATTGACAGAACACAGAATCCTAACTCATCACCATCCTGCCCTGTTTCTGTCCTTCTGCACAGCCTGGTTGGGGTTGGCTTATAACTTTTTTTCCTTACATGATAAAGCAGTATTTAAATGTCATGGGTTCCCATTCTCAGCTAGTCTATCTCAAAGTGGAAACATAATTATATACGGCAGGAGGAGAAATGGGTGTATGTAACCTCCCTAGTTAATTCCAAGCCTAACTTTGGGGGATTCACTGTCACACTGAGAAAAATAAAATCCTGCATCTTCTCCCTCTTAAATCCCCCCTGTCCCGTCTCCACCTCATCTCAGTACTGACGTTCCTTGGTTCCCTAGTTCCATAGTTCTCTAGTTCTGTGGCTCCCTGGTTCTGTGGTTCTTTCATTCTCCCTAGTTCCCTGATTCCCTAGTTCTGTGATTTCCTAGTTCCATGGTTCCCTGGTTCTGTGGTTCCTAGTACCCTGGTCCCACGGTTCTGTGGCTCCTTGGTTCTATGTTTCCATGATTCTTTATTTCCCTGATTCCTTGGTTCCTTAGTTCCCTGGTTCCCTAGTTCTGTGGTTCCTCGGTTCTATGATTCGCTGGTTCACTAGTTCAGTGGTTCCTTGGTTCTGTGAGTCCCTAATTCTGTGGTTCCTTGTTTCCCTAGTTCCCTAGTTCTCTGGTTTCTTGGTTCTGTGGTTCCTTTGTTCCTTGGTTCCCTGGTTCTGTGGTTGCTTAGTTCTGTGGTTCCCTGGTTCTGTGGTTGCTTAGTTCTGTGGTTCCTTGGTTCTCCTTTGTTCCCCAGTCCCTAGTTTCCTGATTTCTTAGTTCCATGGTTCCCTGCTTTTAAGGCTCCTTGGTTCCAAGGCTCTGTGGCTCTTTGGTTCACTAGTTCCCTAGTTCTGTAGTTCCCTAGTTCCATGGTTCTGTGTTTCTATGTTTCCTTGGTTCCTCAGTTCCTTGGTAGGTTTTTGCAACAGGCTCCTAGTTGGCTGTCCTTTTGAAACTGCTCTCAAAGTCAAAGTCAGTCGTCACCTCTTTCCTTAGAACTCTCCTTTGGTTCCCATTGCCTCCTTGAGGACATCTGAACTCAGTAACTTGTCCTACAAGACCCTTGAGAGTCTGGCCTCAAAATTCCTCTGTGGTACCTCCACACACCACAGCAGGCACTCCTTGTTCATCTGGCATATCTTCCAGTGGGAACTCCCCCACCTCCAGGGCCCCAGCTTGCCCTTCCGGACACACCCATCGTGAGAGCAACCATATAACCCAGCTGGTTGAATAGGGCTCTCGGGCCCCAGGACACATAGAAAAGTCTAGCCAGTCAGGGTCCTATGCCTGATGTCTCTGCTGGAGCTGGAGGAGAGGACGCCATTTAATCGGCATTGCTGTCCCTGGTGGATACAACCCTGCAGTGCCTGTCACCTTCAGGCACAAAGGGCATCCTTGTACAGAGAGAGTAAGCTTCACACGTAGAGGGAAGCAGAGCTGAAGGATAGAGAAGGAGAAAAGAGACACAACAGCATTGAAACTCTTGGATCCAACTAAGCCTGAAGCCAGCCTAAGCCTGAGCTTCCTAAGTAGTGAACAAACAGATTCCTTTTTTTTTTTTCCTTTTTTTCTTTTTTTTGGGGGGGGGGTCAAGGAGGTTTGGGTGTATTTTTGTCACCTGCAGCTCAGAGAGTGCTGGCCACCGAGCCCCGGAGCTCCTAGCCACAGGGATGTCCCCGCTGCAGGGACACCATTGCGTGTCACCCTTGTGGGTCTTGACACATTTTCCTCTCTTTGTCTGAACGCTCTTCTCTCTCTGATGGTAAATTTACTCCTCTTTGCTGATGTCTTTCCCAGGGCCTCATACCCACCAGCCTCTGTCCCCAGGCTTCTCCGCAGTCTGGCTCATACTCTTCCATATCCCCTGAGTGGCCCCACTATGGAGTATCTGTTTATGTGTCTCCTACTCTACTCCACTTCCTAGCCCTGTATTAGACACACAGTGATAATTAATTAAAAAGCTCTGTATTACTAATCTCCCATCTTCAGTTAATTCCTCCCCACAGTGCACAATGTGTGTCCTTACTAGGATAGACCCAGATTGTGTGGTCAGGAGAGACATCCACCAAGAGCCCCATTCCCTTGCCTGCCATCAGTCAACAGCATTTGCTGCTCTCCATTTGAACATGTAAAGTTTGACGAGCAGAGGCTGGAGGTGGGGGGTTGGGAGAGGAGAGGAGAGGGCAGAAGATGTGAGCAACAAATTTGAAGATTAAAAACTAACAGGGTGGGGCAGCAAGAACTTAAACTATTTGAGCGAACTTCTATTCAAAATATATTAAACAACGGAAATGAGGTTTCCATTTGGGAAATCAGGACTTGCATATATGTGTTGAATTTCTTGCAGGGGCCTTGGGGGGCGGGGGCAAAAGCATGCCTTTCTGACTCATGAATTGAAGTTAAGCTCAATTAAATCCAGCCACCGCTAGAGCAGCGTCGGATGATAACCTTGCCATCCGGGCAGTTGTGAGGTTCCTGGTGGAGGAGGACAGGGAGACACGCTTGTGGGGACCCAGCACCCCTGGGCACACGAGTGCCTGTCAGTGAACTAGAAGTAGGAGAGAGGAGCTAGCTTTCACGGTCTGGCTTCCTAGGTCACTAGGTGGGGTTTCACTTCTGGCCCTAGCCCTCTGTGGGCCACTGGGTGTCCTGCCCTGAGGGATCAGCAGGGAACAGTTACCCACCACAGTTGCAGAGACGGAGGGGGCCACAGGGCATCCTTGCCACTGAGTCCCCCTGGAGCCCCGCGAGGTACGCAGGAAGAGGGCTGAGATGCCTCCCGCTCTCTGTACTTGCATTCAGCTTCTAAACAAGGATCTCCAGCAATTTCCAACTGAAAATGACGGCTGGCACATATGGGTTTATTTCTGCTCTCTCTTAAATCCACTGAAACTGGGCTAAAAGAATGTGAAAGGCAAAAACCCAGATCTCAGAGGAAACAGGAGAGCAGTTCACAGCGGCATACCTGGGCAGGTGGAAGGAGGCTGGAGGCGTGGCGTCCGACTCAGTGGACAGTGGAGGACTGGAGGCGGGAGCACAGGTCAGGGACATGGCCATGACAGCAAGCTGGCTGAGTCCCATGCAGAAGTACCCCACCTCTCAGCCAATGTCAAGAGCGGATGTATGCCTGGATCCCCTCCCCTATTGCTAAGAGGCCTGGTGCAAACCTGGAGGGAGCTGGGTGTTCCCTTGGAGAATTTGAGCCAGGGAAGTTTCAGATGGGGGTACCAGGTAGTGCTGAGAGAAGAGGAAACGGGAGAGCCCATACGGAAAACAGGGAATGTGTGGAAATCCACATTCTGAATGGTGAGAGCTCCTTTTAGGCCTCTTCCTTCCCTGGGTTCCAGGACCCTGGAACCCAGGCTGATGTTCCAGAGCAGGAGGTCAAAAATTCCTCTCTGGAGATAGGGCCAGTCACAAAGAAAACACTGGCAAACAGTGGGGGTCCCCCCAAATATGACCGGGGCCCCAACTGATCATCCTAAAGTAAGTCTACAAGCGACAACAGGTCCCCTCACCAGCGTACACACACACATGCACACACATACACACAACTACACAGACCTTACCTACATGCACATACGTGTACACACACACACACACATCCACAATACTGGTATGCACACACACACACACACACACACACACACACACACACACACACATCTCTGCACACACAGAGCTGCCAATCAACTCTTTAATGTCAAACTCTTGAATCTGGGCTTGGCCGTGTGATTTGCATTAGCTCAGGGGAGATCAGCAAATTCCCTCCAGGCAAAGGCTTGAGAGCACTGTGGTCAGAGATCTGAGTCCACAGCGAGAAGGAGCCTGCTGGATGGAGAAGTCACATGGAGGAGGGCTGAGGCACGCTCCCTGAGAGCCTCCTTAACAGATCTGTTACTGAGACTGTCTTGGGCTCGAGCTGGAAGGGAGGAGTGATAGAAACCCACCCAGCCCAACACTGTACAATCTGTCAGCCTGCTTGATTGGGAGAAGACGAAACGGGAGGTGTTTTACATTGCTAAGACTGAGCCGTTAGGGAACAACAGAAATGAGACCAATGTGCAGCCTTCGAGAAGGTCAACCCTGTGGCTGTCCCAGGGCAGTTTCAGGTAGGCTCCTGCATGAATCCCTGCACCATGGGGGGAAGGACTACCAGCAGCCCGAGTGATGCGGGGATGGTGGGGAAAGTGAGCCCAAGCCCCAGGACAGGGGGTCAGATTAGTGACAGGGCATTCTGATTGCCAGCCGGGACAGCCTTCCAGAACATGGTCAAGACAGGCTTTTACAAAAAATGAAATGAGCCCTTTGGGGGTTCTGAGAACAGGAGAGCCAGACTTGATTGCACACGCATGGGGCCGTTTAACTTGTCCGAGTACTATGTGCTGGATTTCCTGGGACTGGCTGCCAAGCCCAGCGGCCGGTGATGTGGTCGGAATCCCTCATGTTAGTTAGCACGGATGAGGTCTGCAGAATGGTGATGTAATCCCACCAGTCCGCCCTCGTTTACTCTCTGGAGTCCATCTGGGGAGCAGGACATTTCCTCAACTCTTCTGTTACTTTGAAGTATAATTTGGTAAGAAAGACTGGTTCTGTGCTTGGCTCTTTCCCTTTACTTACCAATTTTCAGAATCAAGACTCAATTTCCCATCAGCAGCCTAAGACGACCAGGAAGTGTTTATTCAATTAACATTAGAAACTCATGGATTTTTACCATCTGATGTGTTCCCATCCATTGTAGTTTTGTTCTGGTTGATGCTTACCTGGCACCCTCTCTGGCCCATGGAGGCATCTTTTAGAACATTCTAGAGTCTGGCTATGACTCACCAGGCTGCTGGCTGTTTTCTTGCTTTCTGACCCAGGAAGACGCTCCAGGCTTCTCGTGTACATGTTTTCCCCAGACCTGAAGTTGGCCATTCCTTCCAGGAGAGAACACAATCCGAACCCTGGTGGTTCTCCTTGCCACTGCATCCATCAACATTTCTAGATCTTTCCAGGGGCCAGGGCCAGGAAATTACACTGCTTGAGAGAAAACACATCACGAGTTTAGACTGATATTTCCAACAAATTTAGAATGACCCCCGTCCTGCCTAATTTCTTTTCTTTCATATTTGCATCTCTTTTCTTTGGGGCTGGAAATCTTGATTCTTGAAGACAGAGACATAATAACTGACTGGCCTTAGCTCACAGTTTCAGAATGACAACAGCAACATTGTTAATAGAAACATGAATGTTGAGAACCTCTAAATTTTTTTTTTTTCAGTTCCCTTTGCCTTCCCAGTATGCAGAGTCCAATTACAGTGTTTATGGCTCTCTCTGGTGATTCCTGTGTGCTGGGCAGGCCACGGAAATGATACAAAATTAGGCACATTGTCCCATTCCGCTTTTGACTTTTAGGTGTTTTTTTTTTTTAATTTAATTTTTAAATAGCTACAGAAAACATTTGTATGATTCCAAAGTCAAGTCTATAAAACAAAGTTTATGCAGAAGAGCCTGGCTTGTGTCCCAGACCCCTACACCCTGTTCTCTCTCTCCCACCATATTTATGCCACGATTGTTCTTCCCACTGTTGTTTTAACTGAAATTTGGTACATATTCCAAGTTAAAAAGCATCGTAATATGAGTTTGTTGCAAGAGCAACTTCGATGTGATCTTAAAGGCATCGAAGTGTGTCAAAGGCCAGTGCTCGTCCACATTGCAAGGGAATGGCGTTAGTGATGTCAAGAAGAGGCACTCCCCGGGGAGAGCCCTAGTGTGCACCTTCTGGACCCCAGAGGTGGGGTCTCAAGTGGGGTTCCTTTGTAGAGAACGGCCCTCACTGGTCACTGCACTCAGGAAGCAACTTATTAGACGACAGGATAAAATTGCCTAGAGCTGAGAAAACAGGCTCCAGGCAGAGCTCACTTCCAGAACGAACGGCAGCCCTCGAACTCCTGCCTTGCTCGCTGCACCAGGAACACAGCGGTTCCAGAAGCATCCTGGAATCAAGAAGCTGCTGCTGTGCCTGCTTGCAAAACTGGTACTCCTGCCCTAACTCTACAGACATCCAGGGACCACGCACTGTGCTGCCCAGCCAAACCAAACACATCCCCCAGCCCTGGACTAGAGGACAGGGCAGAGTGGATGTCCCCTTTCCCTACGCAGCCCCTGAGAGCGGTCTTACAGACCAGGGCTGCCAGAGTCCGAGAAAGGTCATCCTGGCTTTACAGTTCCAGAAGGAACAGAAGAAAGATGGGAAGGAGTGTGGGCACCCACCCACCCATGCACAGAGAGGAACTGTTTTGCAAATATTAGGTGTGCAATGGTAGAATGGTTACCATGAAGGCTTGTCATATGCCCTCCTGAGCAATTTTTCATGGGGAAAATTTTAAGGGCATTTTTTAAAGGAGACTCTTGCATGTATGAGATGTGTAGCTCAAACATTGGATTCCAGCCTTTTGTCTGTATGCCTTTACCCTGCCTGTGTTAGTGCTGTAATTTAGGCAAATGATGGGTTTTTAGATCTGACTTCCAGAAAGTGTTCTGCTGTCCATCATCAGTAGGAGAGACAGAGCTGGGGTGGGTGTGGGGGGGTGGTGCAGCAGGCCCTCAGGCAGGGGGGGCACCTCCCCTCCAGCTTCCAGGAGGGAGTCGCTCCCTGACTGCACTCATTTAAGCTGGGCCAAAACGGGGTCCGGGTCTTCGGACTCCCCACGCTAAAGGACACACGGAGTTGGTAAAAGAGCAGCAAATCGCTGCTGTCCTGCGGTGAGCCAGACGCGGCTTCCGGGCCCAGTCTGGAAGGGAGCAGGCCCTTCCGACGCAGGAAGCCCAGGAAAGGCTGCGACCCAGGCCGGCAGGACGTCAGGGAAGTAAGCTTCCCTCGCGGTCTCTATCCTTCCTTACATTTATTTTCGAAGTTTGGAGAAAGCTGTAGGGAGCGGGATAAACCCCGAGACTTCTCAGAGCAGGGGAAGGGGCGGTTGGGCGGGGTGGGGCTGGGCGCGGTGACTCGGCAGGACCCTTTAGTCACAGGATCGTGAAGCCCGCGGGTGGGTTAGAAACTGCAAACAGCGTTGTTACGTGGCCACCTCCGTGTGAGGGCCTGTTCTTCCCAGACCTCTGCTCCGCTCGCTGCTGGGGCAATGTCCCCCTTGAGCAGCCCTGGCCGCTCACCACCGCCCGCGGGGTTCCTAACGCGGTGGTCGCGGCCCGCCTGGCGGCGGAGGAGCGGCTGAGGCCGAGCGCTCCGCGGGCCCCGAGTTCAACTTCAATAAAAGGACCCACCCGCCCTTGATCACGCGGCTTGCCTGACAGCCGGGCTCAGGCCCCGGCCTAATTGAGCCCGGGTCACCTGGGAATAGGTTCAAAGGCATCAAAGCCGTAAACCACCTCCAGGCCCCGAGCCAGAGCGGCCTGGCGAACAAAGAGCCCCCCCGAACCACTTCAAACGCGCCCGCGCTCGGCGTCCAGATGGCGCGGAGCCGGGGTCCGCGGTGTCGCCCGCTGAGGCCAGGCCCCAGCTCCCGCCGCCCCGCGCCCTCCTGCCTGCAGGCGCCCAGCGCAGGGGAGGCTGTGCTGCTCCCCAGACTGCCCTCCGGGCCACTGGTGACTGGCGAAGCAGAGGAGGAGCGCAGAGGCTAGGGCCCTGCACCGGGGGCCTGGCGGTCGCCCCCGCCCCGTACCCGGCATCCCAGGCAGGGCCAAGCAGGTGGGCGCAGTGGGCACCCGCGCTCCCGCAGAGGCTCGCTGTGGCTTTCAAGTTTGAAAGCACTTAGAAGCAAGGTCTGCAAAGGGCGTTGGTGCCGGGATCCCCAGAAAGCTGGGGTGAGAAAGGCCACCCAACACGAAGCCTGGGCAGAGCCGGTGCATGTGCACTGATCCCTGCGCCACGTGCGTGGGCAAAGGCGTCTCGGAGGGCACTCAAGTGTCCGCACGCCTGTGGTCCGGTTGCCGGGACCCCTGCCCGCGCGCGTCTTCCACCCCAGACTGAGTGTGCGGGCGCGGCGAGGACTCGCGGCGCTCCCGGGGAGCAGCCAAGGAGCGCAGAGGCCGGAGCACCCCCCGGGGCTCCCCGCCTCGTCCTCACCTCCTGGGAGCGCATCTAGGGTAGGACTCGGCTCCCGCGCCCCTCGCGCCCTTCGCGCCCCGGGGAGATCCCGCAGCCTGGCGGGGCCCGACCTCCACGTTAAGGAGCAGACAAAGCAGGTCGGTAATGCCCAGGGCGCCGGGCGACCGAGAGCGGTCGGATGCCGGCTGGGGGCTCCGGCGGCACGCTAGGGCCGGGCCTCCGGGGTGCCCGCCGCGGCCGGGGCCGAAAGGGGAGGCAAAACTGAAAGTGCCGCGCCGGGGGGCGGGGGCGGCGGGCGAAGGCCCCAAAACTCGTCCAGCCCCCGGCCGCCGCGGCCAATCAGCGCGCCGCCCTCGCTCCTGACAACTATTTAGCAACCCAGCCCGGCTAGAGTTTCCAAAAAAGTTAGAATAACTTCCTCTCCCGGAGACCTCGGTTTTGCACAAGCCGGCCTTGAAATCAGAGCCTCTCGAGCAACTCGGAGAGCGTGTGCTCGGCGACCGCGGGCTTGGGCAGCGGCGCGCGCTCGGCGCCCGGCGCCCCCAGCCCCAAGCGCGCCGGGCGGGCGCCATGGAGGAGGGCTCCAGCTCGCCCGTGTCCCCCGTGGACAGCCTGGGCACCAGCGAGGAGGAGCTCGAGAGGCAGCCCAAGCGCTTTGGCCGGAAGCGGCGCTACAGCAAGAAGTCGAGCGAAGATGGCAGCCCGACCCCAGGCAAGCGCGGCAAGAAGGGCAGCCCGAGCGCGCAGTCCTTCGAGGAGCTGCAGAGCCAGCGCATCCTGGCCAACGTGCGCGAGCGCCAGCGCACCCAGTCGCTCAACGAGGCCTTCGCCGCGCTGCGCAAGATCATCCCCACGCTGCCCTCGGACAAGCTCAGCAAGATCCAGACGCTCAAGCTGGCCGCCAGGTACATAGACTTCCTCTACCAGGTCCTGCAGAGCGACGAGATGGACAATAAGATGACCAGCTGCAGCTACGTGGCCCACGAGCGCCTCAGCTACGCCTTCTCCGTGTGGCGCATGGAGGGCGCGTGGTCCATGTCCGCCTCCCACTAGCGCCGCGCCACCCACGTCCGGACCCGCGCGCCAGGGTAGGTGCTGCGTGCGCGACCGGCGCCCTCCGCAGCCGGGTGCAGGCGGCCCGGCCCGCGCATCCCTGCTCGTGGAGGCCCTGCGGGCCGGGGCGGCGTGGTTGGGGTGCGTTTTTCCTCGCAGCAACAGAAGGAGGTCTGTTGGGAAGCTCCCGCGTCCCAGGGACACCCTTGGGGCCTTTTGCAAGCTTCCCTACTGGGTGTCATTCCGGGAGCTGGGGGGAGGGGGGGCACCGGTGACAGCGGTACTTGCTACCCTTGCTGCTGCTGCCGCTGGCGCCTGCGGGTGAGTGTCGGGAGAGTGGGCATCGGAAGAACGGTCGGCAGCCCGCACGGGCAGAGAGGTGGAAAGCCACTGCCCTCGGCGCCCTCCGGAATCGAGGCCGCCCACGAGGCTGCCCGAGCTGGGTTGTGCCCGGCTGCGGCTTTGCCCTCTTCCCGGGAAGCGCGTTCATGGTGCGGACACAGTTTTCGCGGACGGCTCCAGCAGGGCCTCCCGGGCCGGCGCTTCGAAAGCCGAGCGGTCCGCGCCCTGGTGGGCCCGGTGGGCACAAGAGAGCGGGCCGGCGGCCAGGTTTGCCTTGGGGAGAGCGGGAGGACACGGCCCTGCGTTGGTGGCTCCGGGGCCACTGCAGCGGGAGAGCCTTGGTAAGCCCTGCGCTGGGAGCGCGGGAGACAGGGCCCGGGCTGAGCCGCGGAGACCAGAGCGCCTAGGCCGGGAGCGCACCCCATGTTCGGAAACCCTCTGCCCGCAGGCAGGTGGGCGGATCTCGGAGCTGGGAGCCTCTGGTTCCAGCCTTGAACCTGGAGGGTCTGGGAGTGGGGGTCTGTCCGCGCCGCGTCCCAGCGCCCGGCCCCCGCAGGAGAGCGCGAGGGGTCCAGGCTGGGAAACAGGTTTGCGGGACCGGGAGGGAGTGCCGGCCAGGCCCTGCACGGGAGAAGGCGAAGGGGACACAGCTGCTGAGAGCATTTGGAAACTCTGGTTTGCTCTGGAAGAGCGCTCAGGGCGCCCTGCACCAGCTCCCTTTGACCAGACACCTTGGAACTCCGTTTAGAGGAAATCTAACTCCCGAGGCGCCTTCCCTTCCAGAAGGCTCTGCGAGGCTGGTGGGCATCTTCCTTCGGAGGGCTCTCTAGGGCAATGGGAAGGGGCAAGGTATGTTGCGGGCCGAGGGGGTGGTAAAGATCCTTACTACTTAGTGTGCTTTACTTTCCTGCTCATCTTGCAGTGTTTTTATAAGTCTCTACTTCACACAGAAGGAATTTAGATTAATCCAGAGCGTGCCCCCACCCGTTCTCCCAAACATATCTATTTCTTTTTTAAAAAAATATGGTTCTCTAATATCTACAGATGTTTTTGCTGTGGTCACAAAAGGCTGATCTGGCACAGGTGAATTTTCTTTGTTAAGCTTTTATTTCTGTGCCTCTGAAAATTCTTTTGATTAAATTGCCCCCCCCTTAAGATAATGATCGTTTTTTTAAGAAAGATTTTTTAGCAGAAATAACTTTTGGGAATCTTCTCCTATCTTTGTCAAAAACAGATGGAAAGTATCGCAATCACGTATTTCTCTAAGAAAGAAAGTTTGGATTGGCTGAGTAGTAAAATGCTACAGGGGGATAATACATTAATTCTGGGTTTTGCTGCCTAAATTATGAGCTTCCATTAGTTAATTCCATTTACCCTTTATACCATGAATAGTTTACAGCACATCTGAAGGAAGGATAAACAAATGAGAGATGTCATCTTTGTAAAACATACATGTATAGCTTTGTTTAAGGAAAATGTCAACAGAATTATCGTTAAGACTTCCCTCCAGAAAATTACTGAAAACAAATACTAGGAGATATGACCTTAATGCAAAATTTAGTAGGATCATTTAAAATTCATTTTAAAATCATTGCATTCCTCAAACTTAGAGAATCAGACCTAGATCACAAATAAAGATTATATAAAAATAAAAAGTGACACTTTATTTATTGTAAGTGTTGAGAGTTTTTTTGGAAAAAATCCTTAAAACATAACACAGCACATTCAGCTGGAGGAAAAAAATGGTCTATATGGTTGCCTATTTATTTTTATTTTTTAATATATTTGAATATAACTGATTAATTCCAGGAAGCCAGTTTCTTTAGGTAGAAAGATACCCACTCTTTGCAAGACAAGGAGAGAAATGGGGACATTTTTGATAACACCAATAATTCTGGACACACCTTGGTTTTACTTGTTTTTACTTTGCACATTGGGCAAACTATTTTTTTGTTTTTTGTGTTTTTGCTTGTTTGTTTTTAATCACATTACTGTCTGTGAATGTAAGTACAATCATGATTGATTTGATTTCCTGAAAATGTTGCTAAATGACATTTGTTATTTGTAATATTTTTAAGAAGTGTTAGTTATAGGTACCAGCAAAGAATTCTAGAACTTTCAGTAAGTTGTGTGTGATTTTAATGTTCTCAGTATACGAGATGTTTTCACATATATGAAAAAAAGCTGTGTCCAGATGAATAGCAATAACCACAAAGAACCTGAATTGTCCCTTGGTACAAAGAGAATTGCAGGAAATGGTGTTCGGCTGGTGGTAATATTTATCCTCACTTTCTTCCTTAGTCCCGTATTTAAGCATAAAAATATACAGTAGATCAGGCGTCGTTGGACAGTCAGCTAGGTTCATCTCATTGGGAGAATCTCAAAAGAAGTTTTTAGTATTGTCGTTAAATGCTGAAGCTTTAGTAATAGGATCAGGGGCACCTGGCTTAGAGGAAGGTGATGATTATCAGGCATTTTTCCTATTTTACACTTTGTCGTTAAAGAAAATGTCTTCCCTGACTCCTGCCATAGGCACAGATTTTCAGTAGGTTACTGTACTCAACAAACGACTTTTTTTTTTCCCTGAGAATTTTTAGTTTGGAACTTTGGAGAACAGAGTATGACCCTTTCACCTCCTAAAAAGTATGTAAGCCTGTTTCTCCCTCCTGAACATTGATTTCTTGGAGGTGTTTGTTAACTGCTCCATTTGGAATGCTAGCGGGTCTCCAAAGCAAATGAATTCCCCATGGGGAACGTACATGCAGAATCCCCAGGACAGGTTTTGATGGATCCGAAGAAGTGGAATGAAAGCCTGAGCTACCTAGAACATAAGTATTGTTTTGTTATAAAATACCTGTCAATAAGATCCAATAGAGGGAGCTGACCTCTGTGATGTGGGTATATTGTTCTGTAAGTGTCTGTGTTATTCTTTCAAACTTGAACGAAGAAGTCTTGCTACAGCATCTGGCCAGCGTGGGGGCTGGAGGGATGGGACTTTGAGAGTGGCTGTTTGAGGTCATTTGAAATATAGTACTTGATTGAGGTTTTCTGAGAAAAAAAAAATGGTACTATTTTCAGACAAGTCTTGAGCCTGAAAGAATTGAGTTTCCATCATCCTTGTTTCAATCTATCCTGGACGGCACAGATGTCAGATTCCTCTTGCCTGGCAAAAAAAAGACCACAAAGTAAACTCTTTCGGAGCAGAGCACTATAACTCATAACATCAGTTTAAATCTGGGCTTAAAAAAAAAAAACAAATATTTTAATAAGCCAATTTTAAAGGCTGAACTTTTATGACAGTTTTTAAGCTTAGTATTTATATTAATCTATTCTCACTGGTGTCTTTAAAAACGCTGTGAATGCGTGCTGGAATGTCTGTTTATGTTTGTGTCTTTTCCTGGGAAAGGATAAATGTGCTGCAAGAAACAGACCAAATACAAAGTCTCCACCAGCAAAGAGTTCCCGAGCGAGGCAATAAAACTCAAAGAAAAGGTGAATAAGTTATGGAGGCCAAGAAGCAGCCATAAAGGAGAAGGAGACTAAGAGATATGGACAAGATAGAATACTAAGATCAGAAGCTGTTTAAAAAGATACTCCGCATGGTCACCTGAGTCTACAAGTGTGTAACATTGTATAGAACGAAACACACACACCCTTAAAACTGGTGAAATCTGCATAAGGTCTGGAGATTGTATCAGTGTTAATTTCCCAGCTGTGACCTTGCTCTATAGTTTTGCAAGACGTTGCTATTGAGGGAAACTAAGTAAAGAGTGTAAGAGACTCCCTGTGCATTATTTCTTACAACCTCATATGAATCTACAGTTATCTCAATATAAAAAGGAAAGATATGCCACAAGAATTTAAACATTTTTCTGTATTTAAACAAACAAATTATATAAGGAATGATGATGCCTCACCTCCGAGTAATAAACGAGTGTGGTTTGAGCCCAGATCTATTTTTTTTTCCTGATGTCATTTGCATTTTGTACTTCTTTCCAAAATACGAGGAATCTCAAAGTATTTCCTCTGTGCAATTAAAGGTGGCTCCTTCTTATCCTTAGACAGAGTAAAATTCCAGAAATCTGAAAGGAGAAATACCAATTACTACATTTTTCCCCTATACCAAGAAACAAAATATTTTTCAAAGAAATTTTAGGAAATATTTACCTGAAACTGACCCAACATTTGCTTTTGAGATACAAAGCCTACACTGACGTGCATGAAACACACACAATTCTGAAACCCATGGTTTGTAAAAATTATTCACCAAGAGGGGTAGAGATTAACGTTTTAGTATTAAGAGACATACAGGCAGGGAGAGGGGAGAGAGAGAGAGAGAGCTCAAACCCTAAGCTTAGTCATGGTTATTTGAAAGTAATATTTGTTTGTCCTAGGAACATATTTTGTGTTTGGTTCAGTAGTAACTCTTTGAATGCAATTTAGTTATATTAAATGTGCCTTAATTTAATGTTTGTCTTGGAATGGGATATGGTGACATTAATGATGTGATTTTCATGCTGATGTCAACCAGGTCACAATGGGATTTGTCTTCAGTGATTACTAATGGTGGTCATGCTCAAGGAGTCTTGAGTCAGGAACTAGAAAAGCCAGCACGTAACTTCATTCCAACATGAGAGACATTTTTAGTGGTTAATTGAAAATAGAGTCATTTTGAAGCCAAACAGTGCTTCGAATGTCTGTATTGTTTTTCCTCCATCTCGATTGTTCAGAATAACATGAGTCTGGGATTTGTGCAGAATATCAGTGGTTGAAAGCGCTCAGTGCATGGGGTTTCGTGGAGTCTGTTGCTTAGTACCCGTGTCTCCCATCCCCACACGCTTTCCGCTGTGACCTGACCAAGGGAAAATTGAGATGACTCAGCTTCTCATGACACCTTCTGTAGAACTGTAACTTCATTTCTCAAATCCTCAGATCCATACCTTTAAAATGGGCACACATACCTCCCTTTCTGTAGATCAGAATTTCCCCATCAGTTAAATGAAAGGCATAACCCAGAGAGCTTTCACTTACCAAATTTAGCTCTTCTGGAAAATACCTTTTTTTTTTTAGCTCACTTCCAGCCTTTAAAAAAAAAAAAGTCACCTGCATCTTTTAGGGGTGAATTGCAAACTTAGTTATGCTGTCTGGCATTGGATTCTTATTTCCCACTGTTTTCATTTTGACAGAGAGCCCACACTTGGTTTTCTGAATGTGCAGATCTGGTGCATGACTGACAGGCAAGATTTGGGCAGAAACCTGGATTTTAATTAACCCTTTGATGGTGACCAGATATCCAGTTCCAACCCCAGAGCTGAGGTCTGTGCTGTGGTCACAGCCAAAGCCCCAGGACCTCAGCCAGGGCCGCTCAGCACAGGACAACCTGGGGCAGGTTTTTAGCTTTTTTGCTTTGAGAGGCGAGGAATAGGGATCTTTCTCTGACTTCCCCTTGGAGGAAAAAAAGGTCCACGCTTCTGTTGTTAATGCTGCTTTTCTGCCGCTATACAAATAAAATGCCACATGGACTTTTCTGGTAAATTCTTTGAGTGTGTCCCTCTTCTTAAGAGATTCAGGGGATTTTTTTGCCTGCTTCAGGGGCAAGTGGGGTTCTGGAAGGGACGGCTTGTAAAATAAACAAACTCCCTAAAAGAAAACACAGGCCAATAGTTTATAGTCTCTGACTCTCTCTACTGCTGCGGTGGATTTCTTTGTGGGTTTGACTTCGGTTTAACATTCTGGAAGTCAAAATGCAAGCAGCCAGCGCCTTCCTTCAATCAAGAGCTCTAGAAATAAAGATTGAGTTGCTGTTTCCTTTCCTTAATCTCAGTTCTTAAAGTAGATCTGGCTAGCAGGGAGCTCCGAGGGATCAGAAGTCAAAAGCCATTCACCTTGTGTGATTATTTGGACCTGGGGGTGCCTGTGAGCTGGAGGGGTCCGCTTCCGTGGAGGGTTCGAAGGCGAGCTAGCCTTTGGGTTTAGCAAGATCTCCACCGACTTCCAGAAAGCCGTGTGAACTTAAAACTCTGCTCTTCATGAAACCGCCTTGATAAATACTAGTGAGGGGCTTCTCATTTCTTCGGGAAATGCCTGGATTATTGCAAATTGGAAAGGAAAGTGGGGCAGGGGGAGGCATGATTTCCTTTCTCCAATTGAGACCTGTCTCTTTCAGGAGATTAAGTTGCACGGATGAACAACGTCTTCACTGAAGACTGATTTTTCCCAAATTTAAATCATTCCAAATCGTATACGACACATATATTGGTTCCTAACTAATCAAAATGGATTTTCCTCTCTTTTGCGATGGCTATGTGCATGGGTGGGGCCTGAGAAAGAAAGCTCTGATTTTTTTTTTTTTTTTTTTTGCTGCCTGGTGAGCATTTTTCCTGCAGCCCTGCCCTCTGCCACTTCCCGCCCCCCACACCCAGCATTCCCTCCTGTATTCCGTAGCTGAGAGCTCACCTGTATGTTCCCACTATTAGCCGAGGCCCATGTAGGTTTTCATATTATACTAAGTAATAAAGGATGAGCAAAAAGCCCACCATCAGGCTCTGGCAATAGCACAGTCACACTCGGGGAATGCATACCTGTCTCGGGGTGCTCGGAGTTGAGGGATTCCGGGTGTTTCGGAAGTGCCCGGACACCCTGTCCCCCACCTCAGTGCTGGGTGACCCCCTCTCCTTAGCTGCCCATCATTACTACTTTCTAAGAAAGTTGTTGCATTGAGACTAGAGCAGAAGTGTCCCCAACAGATACCTGTACCCCAGGAAATCTGGTGTGTCCTGTTTTCGTTGATGTCTGTTGGGCGACATGAGCGGCTCCAGCCACCCAGAACAGTGTGGGTGGGGACCGTGTGGTGACACCCTGGGCACGCCGGGGTTCCATGGCACGTTTGCAGGCTGAGGCAGATCTGAGGGGTGACCAGGAGCCCACACCATGAAACATCTTAAGGGCAGGGTGAACTTGAGGCTGTTTTGCTGGGTGGTAAAGTGTGGCCACTTGACCAGCTCTCTTTCAGATGGCTTTTTGAGGCTAGGGGTTATCTCTGAATTAAACGACACGCATCAGGTGAGGGCTGGGATCTATTTACGGGCTCATCTCAAATATGGCTACTATGCTCTCTTCGTTTTTGTTTTATGATGCTTCAAAAATGAGCAGTTTCCTCTGATTTCATTGATGAGCAGTTTCACCTCCTCGTGTGTCTCTGAAGACTCCCTAAACATTAATCCGGCAGCTTAAAATTTATACTGTGGAAGAGGAGTGACAGTCACTCTTTCAGGAGGGACAGAGTAAGAGAAAATGAGGATGTGGGCAGGAAGTGTGCTGTGTGGGGTCTCTTGTAAGGAAAGGGGCAACCGAGGGGATGGGGCTCCCTTAATAAGAAGATGGAAGGATCCACGCTTGTCACCTTCCTCTGCCACCTGCTGCAGATGGATTCCTTCTTCCCTCAGGACCCTGTTCAGGGTCCCTCAGAAATGGAAAAGAAAATGCTTTCTCAGAAGCATGCTGCCTGCCTTCCCAGAGAAAGGACCCTTCATAAGAACCCACAAGGCGGGGCGCCTGGGTGGCTCAGTGGGTTAGGCCGCTGCCTTCGGCTCGGGTCATGATCTCAGGGTCCTGGGATCGAGCCCCGCATCGGGCTCTCTGCTCAGCGGGGAGCCTGCTTCCTCCTCTCTCTCTGCCTGCCTCTCTGCCTGCTTCTGATCTCTCTCTGTCAAATAAATAAATAAAATCTAAAAAAAAAAAAAAAAAAAAAGAACCCACAAGGCCCCGCCTCAATTCTTCTGCCTTAATGCCCCAGGCGGGAGGCCACTGGAGCCAAAACAGAGTCCCTGCAAGGCGGTCAAGGGTGGACACCTCCTCCACGGTGGGGTGGGCACCCTAGGATCAGCCTGGGTTGGGTCTGCTCTCCTGGGTGGCTGGGTGCCCCTGTGGGACTAGGAGGGACTCTCTCATGACAGAGGAGGGAAGAGAGAGGAAAGATGGGACAGACCCTTCGTGAAGGGTGTGTGCTGGCCTCAGGCTTCCTGGGCATCCAGGTGCTGCACATGGGTCCAACCTGCAGGTCGTGCCGATGACCGTCCCAGCATGAGCCCAGTGGGGCTCAGCCTTTGCCAGGGCTAATGCAAGCAAGTGGTCACTCAGCCTTTGTTTCCTCCTCCTGGGTTTCATGCAGTAGCCTTTCCCTACGGCCAAATCCGATGTGAAAAGCCCCTGCACCTCCAAAGACTCCTCCAGAGGAAAATCTCAGCCTCCCACCTCCCAGGTTTCCAAGGCTCATGGAACACACCTGGCTTTGCTGCGAGAGGACAAATGACCGCATTGTCCCTCTCACAGACCATCGCTCTGCTGCAGGTGCAGAACCGGGCGGTGTGGTAACACGTTACTTTTCCCAATGACAAACTCCACCCTCCCAGCGCCTCCCTCAGACACGTGTCCACACGTGGATCCTCCGGACCAATGTCTCGGGCAAGCAGCTTGTAGTGAACGGTTTTGGAGAGATACAGCAAGTACCATTTTATATCGAATACATAATTTCACCTTTTCTGGGCAGCACAAGGGGCGGGGAGGTTGGCAGAGCCGGAGCGGGACAGGCTTACGTTTCCGGCTCCCGGTGCACACCCGTGTTTGCACGCAGGGAACAGTAATCCTTGCCATCCGAGGGCTTTTTGATACCTGGGCTGACTTGTAACCATTGTGACTCTCCACAGTGGGTTTTGCAGTTTATCAAAGTCACTGTTTCCGGAATAAATTGTATGGCGTTCTTTTCCCTTAGTAAACTGGTATTTTTCTATTTGGGGGAAATTTTAATTAGACAGAAACCAAAGGCTCTTGTCTTTGTAGGAACAAGATAGGCTGCCGAATGACTCTGTGGGGCCAACCCGTTGTCTTGTGTCCAGAGGGGTCAACAGGACTTTCCTGAGGTTGAACTTGGCGGGGGAGAGCACTTCTGCTCTCAGCCCACGGTCGTGTGTGGCTTGGGCAAGTTGTAGCCTATCTGGGACTCAGTTTCCCTCTATATAAAGGGACAGAGGATGTTTCTAATACCCTGCAGCTGTCTGTCTTCCAGGAATCAGTGCGACCCAGCCCCTCCCCGCTAACTGTACACCCTCAAAGAATTGAAAGCAGGGTCTCCATGAAAATGTGTGTTTGTGTGTTTGGGGCAGCACTCCTCACAACACCCCACAAGGTGAAAACGATCTGAATGTGTGCCCCTGAGGAAAGGTGGAAAACATGGGTGAGCCCTACAGGGGACGGCCGTTCAGCCAGAAGAAGGAGCTAAGGACGACTCCTGACACAACGGGGAGGGACCTTGCAAATGTCATACTAAGTCAAAGGAGCCAGACACAAGAGTAAATACTGTGTGAGTCCGTCTGCATGAATAATCCAGAATAGGCAAAGGTGGATTCGTGGCTGCCAGGGCCTGGAGGAGGGGGATTGGGACAGGATTGCCTAATGGGTGTGGGATTTCTGTCTCTAGAATAGATAGTGAGGGTGTTTGCACAATGGTGGGAACGCTGTGCACTTACTTCCACTGGTTTTAATGCTTCAAAGTGGTTGAAACGATACATTTCGTAGGATGTTTATTTTACTACCCCCAAAAGATCCTGTGACTCAGGCCGTGGGTGTTGCTGGTGACCAGCAGGACGTGGGGGCGGGGGGGTGCCATGCCTTCCATCCCCCCCACTTTCCAGAGGGGCAGTCCCATTTCCCCACATGACTCTGTTTATCAGCTGGTTCTCTGCCTCAAGTTGTCCCTGCCTGAAGACGCTTCTCTTTCTCTTTCGAAATCTATTTCCTATGTGTCCCCCCACCCAGAGAACCGTAGACAACTCTGATAACATGCTGCTTTTGTCCCCCCACCTTCTGATTTGGGCGGCGGGTCAATTATCCTTCCAAAGCCCCTCCGTGGGGACTGTGTTCTCCCGTTCTTGGGGGTGGTGGGCAAGGACGGGGTGGCCCCAGGTTCTGTGTGGTTTGCAGTCAGCCCAGCAGGCAAGGGCAGGGGGCATGTCCCCATCTGTTGCGAGGGGGACTGTGGCCTGTGAGCATTTTAACCCACCCAGCCATGGGGTCCCCGAACCCAGGGCCTGTCAGAGGACCAGAGCATTTCAGGCTCAGAGAGACACCCAAGCTGATGATGCTGCTGATTCCTGAAAAGTGGGGCTTCTGGCTTGGAGCTGCTTTTCGAAGCGAATCCCTCTTTTTCTGTAAATACCACTTTCCCCAGGGCTGGGAATGGAGCAAAGTGCACTGTGAGAGCGGTCCCCAGAGACAGGACGCAGGCTGGACTCTGGCAGGAGCTCATTCAGGGCCAATTGGGTGGGTTTTCTCTCCTGTGCTTTTCTTCCTCTCCTTTCTCTCCTGATCTGTTAACCCTTGGTGTGCCTCCTGAGCCTCCTGTGCCCTGGGGACCCACGCAGGAGGAGGAGGGGCAGAAGAGAGGCTCTCTCGGGGTTTCCCCAGTGGGGGTCCCGATCTGTTTCTTTTTTAAACTCTGTCCCCTCCCTGGTTACACAATCAGCGTATTGAGACACTCACAGAAACCCCGGAGATCGTGCTGGGCTCAGGGATTGTTCATGTCTCGAGATTCCAGGCAGAAGGGCTCAGGACTGGGAGCGGATCCCAAAGAATCTTAGCCAGGACCATCAGGTTGCCCAAGGCCAAGGGTGCTGCTGTCCCTCAGTTCCTGGTCCTCTGCCCCTCGAAAGGGGAAATCAGCAGGGAGGGAGACAGAGATTGCCCAAACGCTGAGAAAGAGGACTCCAGGGAGAGCGAGAGAGATAGCAGGATGGGATCTGGGTGTCCACACCCCTAGTTGTGCACCCGGTCTCACAGGAGCCTGGGTCACCTCTCAAGCAGAGCACATCTTACCTTGGGGACCCCATCAGTTGACACCATGTGGGTTCCTGGTGGCTGAGTGGACATGCTTTGTTCTATCAGTGTGGTTCTCACATTTACAGCAGGGCACACTCTCTGTGCCCGGGCACACTCGGATCCTCTCTCTCTCTCTCTCTCTCTCTCCCTCTGAGGACCTGAAGAGGGGGCATGGGCATGCCCACCTGTGGACTGGAAGCCGTGGGAATCTGCAGCCAGCAAGGAAGTCAAGACAGACAAAAAGAGTAGATCTCTGTCCCTTGACTGTGCAGGTGGTTTTCAGAAATACCATTGGATGACATGAACGAAGTTTGGCACCCTGGGTGTGCTATACAGAGGGTGCCACCTCCCGCCCAGCCTCTTGCCCCCATGCTTACTGTCCCCAGAGTAGGCCAGGCCTTGATCTCACAATGTCCACCCACTCAGCTTCTCTCTAAGCTCATCTGCTGGTAAGACTAATAGAAAATCAGGCTTCCTGGTGGGTCCAAGAGTATGTGTTCATATTGCTTCATCAACGCCCTGTGGTTCTGTGTGATGTGTGGCTCGGCCATAGATGGCACGCAGTTCGGACACCCAAGTCACTGTCCCACACCACAGAACCCATCAGTCAGCATTGAGGGAATTTAAGTGACATTAACTAATGGGGACCCCCCCCATCCTCTGCTTCCTAAAACTGATCTTTCCTAGTAGAGCAAACATGAGTTATGAAGGAAAAAAAAATAACTCTGATTAAATTAAAATATGAAACTCACCTGTACCAAAAACCTGTGATAACCAAAATCTTTAAATAAGCCAGGAAGGAAGTATTTACAGTGTATTATACAATGAATCACTATTCCTACTAGACAAAAAGCCCTTAAAAGTCCAAAGGAAAACAAATAACCACCCAGTAGAAAGTGAGGGTGAAAATACGAATTTACAGAAGAACTTTGGTTGTCCAATGAACAGAGGAAAAGTGTTCTACTTCAACGATAACCCACGACGTTAAAAATAAGCAGGAGGATACTATTTTTTTTCTATTAATTCGGAAAAAAGATAATGATAACCCTCAGTATCGAGGAAACCATGAGGAACGGGGCCACCTTGTCTCTGACATGAGAAGATCAATTATAAAACCTTTGTGAAGAGATTTTGAGGATAGATAAGGAAAGATTTTTAAAATGGGAAATCCCATTTGAGCAAGCAAGTGAGCTATTTAGTCACTGTCCGGAGTGAATAATGGCGGGGTTGCCTAGCAACAGGGAGATTCCTATCAGCTTTGCTAATATTAGCGAGAGGCTTCCAATGTCTCGGGAGGTGGGTTGAGAGTGAGCTGTGGCTTGTGCATGTGCTGGAACACTATACGGTCAGCAGATTTCATGTTGCAAACACACATCTGATAACTCAGGGAAATGGCCCCACAACGGCACAGATCACAAGACCCGGGGCTGAAAATTCCAAGCGTGTACGCTGACGTGGGTGCATCAGTCCCAGGAGTGAACACCCTGAGACCAACATGTGAGTCAAAAATCTGCCTTTCCTTCTTTGTATTCCTATCGTTTTCCTTTATTTTCCAAGTGTTCTGCAAATGCCGTGTCTTACTTCGGCAGTTGGGAGAAAACTGCGCTTCGTAAGGATAGAGAAACGCTGACCATTATTTTAATGCCGTGTCTCAGTTTAATTTGATCTGTTTTTCCAGAATGTTATCAACACAGCCCACTCTGGGTCCCTGGCAGGTGGCAGCTTGGGGCAGCAGGGTTGTGTACCGCTTTCCTGCAATGCTAGCTATTAGCAACTAGCTCGTCCTTATCCCCTAGTGGGCTCCCACCCTCTGTGTCCTTTCAGCATCTTTGCTTGTCTTTAGTTTGTGAACTCTTCTCTGTGTATGTGGGGATAAGTGTTCTTAATCAGAAAGTACTCCAGATTGGTGCAAGTAAGTGGAGAAAATCTCAGTAAATATTCTCCTAACCCAAACTGAGAGGAGGAGGATGAGAAGGAGGAAGGGACCCCTCCTCACCTTCTGGAGGCGTTGGAATTCACTGATGATTGGAATGAGAAAATAAAATCACTCATGCTAGCTCCCGGCCTTGTGTGATGACCAGCCTGCGAGCGCTCAGGCCTGGAGGGGAACATGGGTGTGCCTGGGGATTCTCCCCCATCCTTGCAGGCCAGCTTCCCCAGAGCCCCGGACCCCAGTGCTTTCCAGCCTTCTCTGAAGCCTGCATCCCACCTGCACCTTCCTGGGGGCCCAGAGTAGCCCCCATCCTCAGGCAGAGCTCCAGGCTCCCAGTCTCACATTTCCTTTCAAATTCTCAGCCCTAATCTAATTTGCATGAGGCCTGCCTTCTTTCACCCCTAGGCTGCATTTGATGCATACTTCTGGCAAATTCTGGGACCACACTTGCCAGATGACCAAATCCTTTTCAGAAAGATGACTGAAATACTTGTAAGTTTCCATCGCGGCCGGGCGGAGTGGACCAGGGTTTCGGGAGGGAGAGACTGGGGCACACGTGCTCCAGGTCGTGCCTGGTCTGCGTTGTGGCCGTCCACACCGCGAAGCCCGCTGGGCTTTAATCCTGAGTCTGAAACCACAGATAGCTTTTGCTGTCAAGACATTAAGAAACCAAGAGGCTAACGGCCGGGTGAGTCCCTGCCACGGGCCTCCCGCGTGAATCAGAGCCTGACTGGAGCAGAGCGGGTGACTCACAGGGATGGCTTTTTGTCTTCTGGCTGTGCAAATAAACAGCAGGAAGGCCTGAATGGGAGGCCAGGAGTGCAGGGCAGAAGGTGGCTCCCAGCTCCCACAGGCGGGCCTGGGCAGAGGGGAGCGTGGGCTCAGGCACTGGGGACCAAGACCGGGGAGAGACAGCAGAGAAGCTGGTGCCCACAGGGCACAGCGGGGGCCTGGAGGGGGCACCGGGAAGCGAGGGCCAGCCTTGGATGTTCTGCAGAGATGCTGGGCCAGGGTCCACCCTGCCCTGGGGCCCACATCGCCCTCCACCCCCCTCAGAAATGCCTGTTGGGGACACACCTGTGAGTGGTTGTCCTGCTCTGAGCTCCTGTGCATTAGGGAAGGTGGTCCTTGGGGGTATCCCTTCCTTTGGGACCCTCTGAGAGGTCCAGAGTGTAATGCTTAGGCTGGGGCCTGGCCTCGGCATCCATGGCGGGGCGGCTGGGGGCTGTGGAGGGCCCTCGGGGTGCAGCTGGGGTGACACCAGGATTCAGCAGGGCCTCGGGGGTCTCCCTGACCCAGACCTAGCCAAGGAGCAGTGTGAGGAATCTCCTCTTCTCCTGCTTCAAACTGGGTGAGATGGGGGGAGACCTCGCCTGGGGGCAAACACGCTGAGGGCTGACCGACGGGGCTCTGGCAAGTCTTGTTCACAATGGACCACAGCACATGGCCGGTCCAGTCATTTCAATGCTGGAGACAGTCCAGTGAGCTTGGCACTCTTATTCCCATTCCCCAGATGGGAAAACTGAGGGGACTCGGTGGCTCAGCAGAGGGTGTCCAGCCTGCAGTGGGCAGAGTCAGCAATTGAACCGAGGCAGTCTGTGCTTTCAGCCAGCGGTCTAGAAAGTGAGATTTCCCTTTGGCCTCAAATACAGCCCAGCTTCTGTTCCTGGAATGTGCTGTTCCACGGGACGTCTCTGGTTCCGACAAGATAGTGGCCTCGAATGCCACAGGGCAGTCCTTGGAGAGAGTGGGGGGAGGCCTGGGCCTGGCTCCCGGCTGAGCACAGGTGGCATTTCCTATGCCCTTGGCCCTTGCTTCTGGACGGCCACCCAGTGCACTGCCAGGCAAAGGCTGCCCTTGCTTCCCCGCAGCCCCGCACACCTGTGTGTTTGGTATCAGGATTCAGCGAGGCAGGCTGAGCACCGTTCTGCCTGGACACAGGGGCCCCTGGGTCCAGAAATGGGCAGATTGCACGTCTCCCCTCCTGGGCATCTCTTGGCTCTTAATGCCCGCAGAGTAAGCCTTTGAATTGACAGGGCCCAGGGAATAAGGTGAACCTCAGGTTGCGCAGCATTTAGAGTTTGCTGGTTTGGAGCTTATTTTCCTACTGTGGTAGGAGAAACACATTCCCTCCAACCCAGAGAAACCTCGCTACCTTTATAAACGTGTGGTGGAAATAAATAACCATGGCTAGTGCTCTTGGTTAGCAGGGAGCCCTCCCCACTGTCTGTACAACACGGATTGGGATCCTGTGATTTCCAATAATGGGACATTTCCCATCCCTCCGTGCAGCAACCAACAGGGGACAGGTGGGCCCTTCTCCCTGACCCTCTGTGGTATCTTCCTTCCAGGTCATTCTTTTAAAAATTTTAGTTTATGTGGAGCACCTCAGTGGCTCAGTTGGTTAAGCGTCTGCCTTTGGCTCCGGTCCTGACCAAGCCCTGCATCAGGCTTCCCGCTCCAGCTCTCCTGTGCTTGTGTTCCCTCTCTCGCTATCTTTCTCTGTCATAAATAAATAAAAATCTTAAAAAAAATTTTTTTTAGTTTATTTAATTTATTGTATTTTTTTATCATGATGATTTTTTCAGAGCAGGGTAATCTTGGTCACAGCAAAATTGAGGAAAAGTAGAGTGATTTCCTGTGTCCCCCCCCAACCTCTGCACGTGCACAGCCTCCCTTGTCGTCAGCGTCCCCCCCCCAGAGGGTGCATCTGTTACAGTTGATGAACCTACCCAGACATGGCCTCATCACCCCAAATCCAGAGGTGTGCACTCTGGGTTTGCACAAATGTACAAGGTCATGTATTCTTTACTGTGGTGTCATACGGAGTATGAGAATCCTCCGGGTCCTACCTGTTCATCCCCTTCCCCCGACCCCCCAATCCCACCGACCCCTGGAGACCACCCATGTTCTTACTGTCTCTGTAGTTTTGCCTTTTCCAGCAGGTCCTACAGTTGGAATCATATAGTATGTAGGTTTTTCAGATTGGCTTCTAACAATATGCATTTAAAGTTCCTCCCTGGCTTTCTGGGCTCAGTAGCTCATTTTTTTCTGGGGCTGAGGGAGATGGCCACGCCTGCAAACCGCAGTCTGTCCATCCACCTACCAGGGGACATCCGGGTTGCTTCTAGGTGCTGGCAATTACGCATAAAGCTGCTGTCAGCATCTGTGTGCAGGTTTCCTGTGGCTCTCAGTTTTCAGCTCCTTTGGGTGAATAGCCAAGCATGCAGGGGCTGGCATGTACTGCAAAGAGCGGGCTTAGTTTTGTAAGACATGTCCCGCTGACTTTCAGGGGGGCCGCCCCATATGCGTCCCCACCGGGTCCTGTGGCCCCTGTCTACCCTCCCCCCGCGGTGGGTGTTGTCAGCGTCCCGGGTTTGGCTCGTCTGGTAGCTACGGTGTGGTGTCTCACTGCACTTCAGGCCATTCTGCACATGGTCGGCCAGGGAACTTTCCAGGTCACCAGTATGGTCTAAAGAGGTCAACGTTGATGGACTCGTGGGCACCACCAACCCCACTGTGGTACTGTCCCGGGGGGGCTGTGGGCCCTGCTCACTCTGGTGTTTGAGCTGCCCCTCTGAGCGCCTCCAGATGGGCTCTGCACAGCCCTCCGTCTGCCCACAGACCCGCACCTCCACTCCTCCCGCCACCACCCCAGCCCAGCAACCCCTCCTTGGGGGCCTGCAATGCATCACATGAACCCAGGGCCCGGGACGCCCCAGCAGGGACAGCAGTGGTCCCATTGTGGTGACTGACCCCAGGCCCTCTGTCCACCTGTCAGAGGGGAGTAGCTGCGGGGCCACATCCTGGTCATCTTGGCCATGAGTATTCCTGGTCGGGTCCACGGCCACGCACCAGGTCAGTGCCGAGCATGTGTTCACACGATACAAAAAGGCTGGGTGGTGGGGGTGACGCTGCGTATATGATACGAAACCACATTTTCCCCGTGACAGGGGAGAGTATTTGTGATGGATAATTCTCCAGCTGTCTTCGGAGAACACCTGGCAACGTGGGGGTCTGAGTTTGCCACTGAGAATGGCGAGCCTTGTCGTGTAAGGGCCTTTTCCATCCTGTGAACCAGTGGCTATTTGCAGGATGGGGCTCGGATACTGGACGGGCCACATCCCCTAAACTGCTGTTGCAGAAGGGGGTGGGGAGAGAGAGAGAGAGAGAACCGCCACAGCCCATCCTAGTGGTGGAAATACCAGGAGAGGAGGTGCCTATGGAGCTGGGGTGGGGGACTGTGACTTGGGGAGTGAAATACCATACCGACGTTGGGGCTGGGGGGACGGTAAGACTGCAGCCTAGCTCCTGGGGTGCATGGGCCCTGGTGGAGAGTCGTGGCTGGGTGCTTGTCAGTACAACAGAAGAGAGCACTGTCCCCTGGCCTGCTGGCTGTGGGTGCCTCCTGTGTCACAAATGCTGTGCCTGAAGACCAGACGCAGAGATGAGATACCATCCTCATCAAATGAAGCTGATGGGTAGGCTGGGAGGCCAGTGGGGGCAAGGGCTCTAGGGGCACTCCCAAGGCTGAGTGATGGAGGAAGGAGGACCAGCAGGGAAGCAGAAGGTGGAGGCATGCATATCTAGGGGGTAGTGCGGTGGGGGAAGGACGCCCAAGGGAGGCTGTCCCATCAACAGGGGCCAGCCGTGAACGGTGGGGGTGGGGGAGTTGAATGGAGGGAAGAAACTATGGGAGCTCCAAGGAGCACTGCGATCCGGGGAAGGCAGAGGCTGGGTCCTTCCACCTGAACTCCAGCCACTGGGGCTCTAGCCCCTGGGTGCACCAGACCGTGGGTCCCAGAGGACTGGCAGGCTCTAGGACGTCCCCTGGGACAGCTGTTTTAGATGAAGCTCTGTAGGGCCCCAAGGCCTTTTCTGCGTTGGGGCTGAAGCTGGTGGGCCCCAAGCCTCGAACTGACCATCTGCCCAGATCTGCCCCCTCATTCTGGTACCCGTGGCGCTTCTGGTGATTCTGTAGCTGCGCAAGACCTAGGTAACCCATGGCTGTGTGCTTTGGCTCAGAGGAGGGGTGAGGAGGCTGTCGAAGGTATGCAGCACGGAGGGGCATGGCCGGCCCAGCCCCCAGCCCCCACTGTGTCACTCTGCCACACTGTTTTGTCACTCAGGGGGACCGCATGAGAGAAAGTCTGTTTTGGGGGTGGGCCGCTGAGCAGCCTTGACTGTGACCATCAAATCACCACGGTCTGAGCTGGCGACTCTCTGGGACCAGGGCCCCCACACTGTCCAGTGTGGCCCACTCACGTGGATGCAGTGACTGGGCTCAGTGTGGCCATCAGCACTGTGCAGATGGAACAGTCCTAAAGGCTCAGCGAGAATTGAGGAAGCCCTGCATGTTAGGCCTTGTGCCTATCCCCAGGATGGTCCAACAACTGGGGTGGGGGTCATTTACTGCATTTTCTAGACCTGGGTGTGGGTCTCAGAGGGGTCATGAGCTATCAGGCCCCATTCACATGCTGGCTGATGGCCGGGCTTGGGATTGGATTTATGCCCTCCGACCCCATGATGGTGCCTTTTTCCGTCTTCAGGGTTTTACAATCTTGAGGAGAGAATGGTTTCCTGTCCTGTACTCTCAGGGGGGTCTGATGTCTGCAGGTTTCAGATTGGTCTGGAGATGTGGAGGATAAGGAAGGAACAAATGTGAGGGTCACAGCTAGATGTTTGCACAGGGGTCCTGTCGGCTGGGAGCAGCAGCTGCAGGGACTGATATCAGTGACCGGGGGAATGCCGAGTGACAAGGCAGTGATGGACGAGTTGTCAGATCACGTTAGAGGGGAGAGTGGGGTGCAAACATCTGATCGTTCCAGCTGTTTCCTGCAAAGGGCATGGCCAGGGAGGACTCCGTGGAATGAGATCAGTGCGTACAAAGCTCACTTGAAAGCGAGCGATGTGGGTTTGTTTGCTGGGGAATCACGTCAAGTGTGGTGAGAAGCACTTTTCAAGAAATGATTTCACAAGAAGGCCTGGCGCGGGCTATGGCTGTGGCTTGTTTACCATCACGGAGATGGAACTTCATCCTTTCGGAAAGAACAATCTGGACTTCTCGGGAAAATCTTCAGAGGGAGGCAGCAGAAGTGAAAGTAGATAAATGGGACTCTATCAGACTTATTGAGCAAGGTGAATAAGGCCACCTATGGAGTGGGAGAACACATTTGCCCATCCCATATCTGAGAAGGCGTTAATATCCAGAACATGTGAAGAATGTCTGCAGTTTAACAACAGCAGCAGCAAAACCCAGATGATTGGATTTTTAAAAAGGGCAAAGCGTGGCATAGACATTTCTGCAAAGATGATAATGAATGGTGAACAAGGTCATGAAGAGACGCTCTGCATTACTCCTCAGAGGAGAAATGCACATAAAACTACAGTGAGCCCTCACGTCACGCCCATCGGGACAGCCAGTGCTGCAGAAGGGAAAGGTGAAGGGCGGTCGAGGACACGGAGAAAAGGACTCCTCGCGCCCCATCGCTGGGGGCGTGAGATGGTACAGGTGTCATGGAAGCAAGTTCTTTCTGCAAGAAGTTAAATATGCACTTACCTTAGGACCCAGCAATCCTCCTTCTGGGTATGTCCCCAGGAGAACTGAGAGCAGGGTCCTTCTGGAAAGATCTGCACGCCTGTGTTCATAGCCGTATCATTTACATTTTTTTTAAGGTAGGAAGATACATTGATTTTCAGTCCAGGTTCCTTAAATACTTCATCTCCTTTGACTTTGACAACTTTCAGATCTAAGTCTTTGTTCTTTTTTGTTGCGATATCCTAGACATAGAACATTGTATCGGTTTTACGAAGATAATACAGATTTGATATTTGCGTTTGTTGTGAAACTGTCACCACAGTGGATCTAGGTAAGTCAGTCACTGCAATAGTTACAAAGCCTTTTTCTTCTTGTGATGAAAATTTTTACAATCTTCTCTCTTTGCAACTGTCAAATTTGCTGTGTTATTAGCTGTAGGCACCAGGCTGTGTGCAGTCCCCCCACCCTGGGAACCATGTGTCTTGTCATGGGACGTTTGTACCTTTGGACTGACTTCACCCCATCCGCATCCTCACTAATGGCAGGATGTCATTCTTTTTAGGGCCAAATAGTATTCCACTGTGTATATGCACTGCGTTTCTTTCTTCATTTATTGCTGGGCACCTAGGTTGCTTCTGTTTCCTAGTAATCGCAAAGAAAGCCCCACACATGTGTTTTTTATTACAATTAAAACAAAACTTTGAGGAGGTGTTGCTTCCATAGTAACTGGAAGAGGAACAACTCTTGGGCAGGGCAGTCCCACGGCAGGTCTGCTCTGGCCCCACTCCCTGAACCAGCTGGCCAACTTGGTTGGGGGTGGGGGTTGAATGGTGAGAGGAGTGGTCTCAGGAGATCAGCCCTGGGTATGTCAGGGCTTCCAGCATCTCCCAAGTGGAAGGGATACTCTCAAATTTCAAAGGGAAGGTTGAATCCAAACTCTTACAGAAATCAGAGCCCCCGTGTGCCTTTTTGTTTGTTTGTATTTCGACTTAGTAACGTTTTGGCCAGTATGGGGACGGAAGAGTGATGGTCTCTCTTTTCTAAGAGTTGGATTACATGTCTATTAATTTGATTAGAGATGTGTCTTCAAGGTCATGCAAACAAAGCTTCCAGATGCTCGAGGAAATGTGAATTAGGAAATAACACCCGCCTGGGGGAGAGGCGGGCCTCACCAGGGATGCGGCCACGAAAGCCCCGGAAGATGCCCATTGAGCCTTAGGCACCTGCGCTCTTGGTGGGCAGATGATCGGTGTTTCCCCCTTTTGCAGGTGGAAAATCCGAAGGTCAAGGACACACCGCCAGAAGCATATACTCAGCAGAGTGGTTTACAATAGCTGGTATGATGGGATGGATGTATTCTTTCTGAGTATTTTCTGTATGTAGTACACGCATTTATTGAGCACTGACTGTTTGCAGTCTTCCTGCTTGGTGCTGGAGACATGAAGGTGAGGTTGATTTGGTTTGTCCTATGGAGGAATTGCCTTCCAGCCAGGGACACAGGTAGGTAAGCAACTAGTTACGATCCCACCTGTCAGTGTTGGTTATTGGTGGTTTGAGAATAAGGAAGGGATGGACACCATGGGGTGGAACAAGGCATGGCACTCTGATGGATTTGCTCAGTCATTCAACAAGTGTTTGTTCTGGGATTGGGTGAGGGGAAGGATGGGCCCAGGGCCACAGAGCTCATCCTGGCAGGGAGTGGACATCAGACACAGGTGCTATGAAGGAACGTTAAGAGGAGAGCATGGATGGGAGTGATGGGGGACTGGAGTTGTTGCTGTCGCTTACAGCTTCTCTCGGGCAGAACCGAAAGCAGTGAGGGTCCTGCCCTGAGAGGGTGTGCACGGGATTGGGGTGGGCAAGGCGTCTGGAGGGAGTGGGGGAGATAGGAGCGCTAAAGACAGCTGGACGTCCATACATGCACATTCCTGAACACAACTCAGGGTACTGATAAACCACCCTGCCAGGGGAGGACGGAAGCAAAACTTGACCAAACATCACATTGTCTGGAAAGACTTGATAAGTGAGCCTGTAAGGAATGTTCTGGAACATCTCAGCTCCAAAAACAAAATAATAAAATGTGTTTGTTCAGGTCTTGCTCAAGAGAAGCTGGAAGCCTGTGATTCATCTCTCCCTCTACTGTCCCTGTCCCCTAGCCTGTCCTCAGAATGGGACTCTGGTGTGCATTGACTTAAAACAGTGTTGGTGTCTCGCTCTACACTGACTGACCCGTATTTCCTAAAGAAAAAAAAAATCACTTGTAGTTCTACCTCTTGCTGAGACAGTCTCCGTGTCTTGGAGACCTTAGCAAACTCTCTGAGAGACACTGGGCATGACACAGGCAGAGCCCGGGCTCAAGGATGCTGATGGGTGAGGGAACCATCATCCCAAGTGATGAGGTCCCTGGGAATCGCAGACCAGTGTTGGCAGTTCAGGATTGGCGGCCACCGTCTGTTACAGGGAACAACCGCTTCGAGAACACAACTGCCCAGAGGCTTAGTGGGTGACTAAGTCCGGAAAATGGAAACCAAATTTGCTTAAGAATCTCGACTTGCCTGCTGGGTTTATCTTAATCACACACGCAGGCTTCAAATGTCCAATGTCGCTATTTAATACCTTTCTTTCGCAAAAGAATGGGAAAGTGTAAGGATTTGGGGCAGATGAGACACTGCAAAGCCCCAGGGCTGCTCTGAGAAGTCACTTAGGTTTGGGGATAATTCGTGTCCTACATGGACAGCAGCCCGCAGACTCGCTCCCTGTCGGGCTCTGTGCTATGCCCACCTGGCCCCGCCCACCTCCAGCTGCCAGCAGGTCATTCTCTAAAGACATAGATCTTGGCCCTTTCTTCCTCTTCTGGAGCAGAGGCTTCTCTCCCCAAAGATGGAGGTGAGCACTCCGGGGGTGATGGCCGTGATTCAGGTAGAAGAGATGCCTGCCCGAGGCTCCCCCTGGCTCCCGAGCCCCCCCAACGCAAGTAGGGTTACATGAGGGGGGTTCTGGGTTCTGGTGTCTCTCTCTCTCTCTACCATGCTGGAGCCCCTCCCCCACCATGGGCACCTGCAGTCCACTGGGCTGTCAGTGACTTGGTGTAGAATGCATGAAGGAAAAAAAATAAGTCAACCAAGCGAGAAGCTGATTGGAGGATTTGGAAGGGCCACTCAGCGTACACAGCCTGGACGGATTTTCCTTTCCCTCCTGCCAGAAGATGCAGGAAACAAGGCAGAGAATATGGACTACACTTGCTGGCTTTACCGCCCCTCGAAGGCTTTGACCTAAGTGAGCAAACCCTGGCCAAGGAGAGGGGACATCTGGAGGCTGTCTGTCTTAGGCCACAGTGGACAGATTGTAGATGGGGACATGGCGGACGCTTGGCCATTCAAAGAGCCCTCATGACAGATGAGAGAGAAGGCCCGGCTACAGGTCCCTGCCAAGGATGAGAAGGCCACTTTAGTGTGACCCACAGGGACAGCCTCCTTGCCGTTCTTCCAGAAACTTCTCCCGAGGAGGGAACTGAATTTAGTCGAAAGATGGAAGAAGAGCAGATGAAGCGTATGGGACAGCAGCTAAGCATCCTAACAAAGGGTTCCTCCCCGATGCTTTATTTTTCATGGGGCTGGCATTTGTTGCGCGTGAGGAAACCATAGAGTTCACGTCACCTTGCAACATGGTTTGGCTTCCACTGAGCCCGACATTTAGGACTAGATGGGGGCCAAGAAAATGCTGTGAGCCTCAGCTCCCTGACCGGGGTCACGGGAATGCTATCAGTCAGGGTAGACAGATTCCCATGATGTCGGCCGAGCTGCTGGGGGTCATGGGTCTCGTGCATTTCTCCCCTGTCCCCAAGCACCCAAACCATAAATAAACAGATGGGAAGGCTACCTCACAGATCCTTGGCAAAGACCTCTGGAATAGTGAAGCTCAAGCCCAAGAGAAAGTTTACTTCAGAAGATCCTGATGCAATAGAGAAAAAATAAATAAAAGACAAAAACTGTTTCTCGTGGGACCCCCTGATACGGCAGGGCTGGAGGGTGGGGGCCCCTGAGGCCTGCAGGGGAGGGCTCAAGTCCTCACCAGCTGACCGGCTGGGAGCCTGGGGTCCTGACCGGCCCTGCCCCTGCCCCGTGGGTGAGCGTGTGAGGGTGACCAGGGCCTCCAGGGACTGGCAGCAGCCGCCGGACCCTCTGGAGGAAAAAAGATGGAGGGCCCTCAGTGGCTCATCACTTTCCTTTAGTCCTAAGAATTTCGACATCGGGAAGAGCAAAGCCTAGGGAGAGAAGACTGTCGAATGTTCTATGAACAACCTCTCTAAGTAGTGTCAGCCCAAAAGGTGCTCTGTCTGGATGACTCCCTTCTTCTATCGAGGATCATTCAGCCTGTAATGGGGGACCCCTGGCGTGTTAGCTCCGCCTGGGGACTGGGAAAACCATCCTTTGGGGACAGTCCCCAATGCTCAGAAACAAGCTCAGAAGAGGAACACCTCTCGGGACATTTGTCATGCAGCGACACCCAAACCCATTCAACACAAAAAACAAAAAGGAAAAAAAATAAGGAGGCAGACCCGTCTCATTAGGAACTTAGATCAAATTCTAGGTAAAGTGTAAGAATAATGAATTCTGTAATATTTCTTTTTTTTTATTATGTCCAGTTAGCCTCTGTATAGTACATCATTGGTTTCAGATGTACTGTTCAATGATTCATTAGTTGCATATAACTCCCAGTGCCCATCACTTCACGTGCCCTCCTTAGTACTTTCTCAAGCTCAACACCCCCAAAAGCAAATAATCCAATCAAGAAATGGGCAGAAGACATGAACAGACACTTCTCCAAAGAAGACATCCAAACGGCCAATGGACACGTGAAAAAAATGTTCCACATCACTGGCCGTCAGGGAAATACACATCAAAACCACAATGAGATACCACCTCACACCAGTTAAAATTCCGTAACGTTTCAAAAGAATAAGGCCCATGACATGGAGGTTTGACTGATGGATGGAGCAATTTAAGGTACTTTCCCAGGGGTTTGACACACTCTGGCAGGATGAGTCCACAGAGAAATTATTCCTAATCTTTACCTCAGTTATGCAGTTTGACACATCCACTGTCAAAAGGAGAGACAGTCATCTCAATAAATACTAAAATTGCCTTTGACGAGATTTCAGTGTATTTCTGATAGCAAATGCCTTTTTCATATTTAAAATTTTCAGAAGCTAATGTAGAAAGAATCTTCCTTCCCTTCATGGAGTATCGATCCCAAAACTGATGTGACATTGGAAGTCATTAGTATGAAAGTCAAGAGTGTTCTCACCGACATACTGGGCCCTAACATTGCCTTGAACTTTTTAAATGGTTCTGTAGGGTAGGAAAAAGGAATAGAGGTAAGGTCTACTGGAAAGCAGAACAATAAAGAATACTGTCTTCCAGGAACCTAGCCCCTCATCCCATTCCCCCTCCCCCAGAAAAATCCATTCAAAACCAATACAACGACGAGACAGTTTAGAATGGAGGCCAGTTACTACTACGTGAAGATACTTTTTAAAAACACCTTCGTACACGCTAGCAATAAGCCATTAGCTCAGGTGATGAAACCCTAAGATGTCATAAAGCAGACAAACAGTATATAATACCTCCTAAATACTATGAGAAAGGGGGAGGACCTTAAGAAGAACAATTTCTTAGCTGGGGAATCCAGCAGAGTATTTATGTGAATGAGGAGCTCGGTCTCCTGTGAGGCTGTTTGAAAGTACTTACTATTGTGACCATGACATTTATTCTCCCAGTTAATTCAAATATTTAATGTAATTTTTAATTCAACAAAATTCTTCTTGGGTACAAGTGGAAGATGAAGGCAGCTGCTGTGTCCAAGAATGTCTGACAAAGGACCGTGGGGAGGAAGGACTATGACTGGCAGGCATGGAGTCTCAGGGTCCTGGTGTTGGGGGGGGGGGCCACTGGAAAGGGTGCAGGTGGAGAAGTGGAAGGAAATGGGATGAGATCGAGCCATGGAGAGCTCTGGAAGGACCTGGACATCTGTCAGGTCCGAGTAAAGGGGATAGTTCCCGTGAGTGGGGCACTCTCCTGAGGCTGATTCCCAAAAGGCCGGGATCAGGCAGGTTTACGGAAGAATAGCCCTAGAAGTTGTAAAGACACCCAGCACTTGGGGTGTCCTCCTGCCCGACGGCACCCTCTGTCTCCCCGAGCCAGCACGTGGGTAGTTAATGCCGGTGCCTCCTGCCCCACAGCCCGGCCTCGTGCCTCTCTCTATCAGCGTCCACATGGACACCTGTCCATGGGGGGATGGTCTTCTGTGGTCTCTTAATCTGGAGTTACATGACAACCGAAGACCACCAACCCTGCAGCAGCTTTAAGAGGGACAGGGGAGTCCCTGCCCAGGCGCAGTGGCCTCGAGGCTGTTTATGGTCACAGAGATGTGCCAAGAGTGGTTGCAGGGGTGTGGGCCATCTGTCCAGCTTGCTCTCGGTCATGGCCACGACCACATGGCTGAGCTGGCTGGAGAGTTTTCTGGGTGAGCTTGCCACCCCCACTGTAATGTGGAGTCTGTTCCTCCAGGAGGTAACACGGACTGAAGACGTTTTCTTTCTGACTGTGCAGGCTGAGTCTTCCCCAGGCCCACGAGCTGTCCCTGGTGGGCGAATGTCGTGGGAGAAGGGACACGGGCCGGCCGCGGGCGGTGGGGGGGTGCTGTGCTTCCAGGTGGGGAGTCGATGAGCTCCCATTCCAGCTGACCACCTTTAAGAGCCAGCTTTCTTTTTAATGTTTCATTAAATGTTGGTGTTGGAGGCCGCGGTAAGAATTCGTCTATTAAACATACCAACCGAAGGCATGTAATTGTAGAGAAAGGCGGACGCCCAGGTCATGAAAAGCGAGACCATAATTTCAAAAGCATTCTGAGTGTATCATATCAAGTTGCACCGTGTGCTTGGGGCAGAGAAGGACTCCAGCAGGCCCCAGAACGACAGGAAGGGCTGCTGTCACCAGGGTGGATGGACACACACTCTTTTCCAGCTCTGTCCCTGCTGAGCCTGGGCGTCCCTCATGATGGGGGTCTGTCCTTGTCTTACCTGGACGCAGACATCTAGGGGAGACGTGGGGTTGGTGGCCTCCCGAGGAGATCAGTAATCTGGGCTCTGTTGGAGCAAGTGGGGGCGGAGGGCCAAGTGTCCCAAGGGGACACCCTGTCAGTGAGGTGACCAGTCCCTGCCCCTCTTCCTGGGACTGTCCTGGTTTATCTTTGTTTCTGAGTCTGAGTCTAACAGTGCCTCTTTCGCTCTCGTGGCCCACTTCTGCTGGTGCATTGTATGGTCCTTCTGTGCAGGGCACACACACGCACACTCTCCAGGGCCATTCTGCCAAGCTCTGTGGCTACGCAGGGGAAGGTGTGCGGTAGAACAGCTCATGGGTTTTTCCTCTGCCCTGCTACCCCTTCCCCACTCCGCATGCCCAGCTAGGGAGGTGCGTGCTGAAAATCCCTCCCCCGTGATTCTGATGCCCTGCCCCCACCTGCTAAACCAGGGGCCTGGGGGCAGGCTGGGCATCATCATCATTATTATTTTTAAAGGAGCATGGGCACCACTGTCCAGACAGATGACCTCTGTGGCCTGTGCCTCCTTCGGCGAGCTCTGGCTGAGCACACTCACGGCACCTCACAGGGTCGCAGAGAGCAGGGACAGGGGCCCCTGCATGTCTGTGCTCCTCACGGCCCACCCATGCCCTCTGCCTGCAGGGAAGACTCCTTCCCGGGCTGGGTTCACGTGTGCGGGCACGGCCCCCAGACTCGCCAGCTCACCGTCCCGGCTCAGCTCCATTCAGCAGCCCGGTCTTGAGCATCGCTGGAGTCAGTGTTCTGTACCTGTGAACCTGTGTCTGGAGATGTTTTCTGGGGTGGGGTGGGGGGGTACTGCACACTCAGGAGGGCCTGCCCGCCTCCCGCCTTTCGCCTGACTTTCCAACCGTGGGAGTTACCTGCCACACGGCAGCTCTTTCTGTCCTTCTGTGCATCTCTGCATCTCTCCTGTGCACACGCACACATTCACATGCACACAGAGACCACATGCACACTCATGCATGCACACACACACCACATGCACACATGTGCACACACCTACATACTCACACACACACACACACTCGTGTGCCCAGCACATGCATACTCATGCACACACACTACACAATACTCAGATGCACACACATCACATACACACTCACGAACACACCACATACATGCAAACGTGTGTGCACACACTCACACACATACCATATACACACTCGTGCATGCACACACACATGGCCACGCCCATAGGTCGGGATTGCACGGGGATTCAGGCTTTCAGGCCGGGTCCTTCTGGCTCCAAGTCTTCTGTCCTGGGAGACTCCTTCCCCATTCCCAGCAGGAGTCTGGGCTCCCAGGTGTGAGGCCCTGTGGGAGCCAGGCCTCGGGTTCAAGTTCTCCCGCACACCCTGTCTCCCTGCTGCACCAGCTCTGACCGCGGGCCACCTTAAAGAAGACAGGGCCTGGGAAATGCATCAGTGCTTTTCTCCCCTCTGTGCTGCGGCCCTGACAGAAAGGCAGAAGCCGGGTGTCCTTGGCCTTGCCCGTGTGCCCTGCTTGCAGAACAGACCGCGCTCTCGAAGCATGTGTAAATTTAATTTGGGTTCACGTTGACTCATGTTACTCTAATTCCAGAGCCTCTTTGCCTCTGCTCAGGTCGGCCTTCCGAGGCGCAGCCACCAACGTGCAGCCCGCCTCCTCCCTGGCCTGGTCGTGCCCCCAGGAGTTAACAATCTGTAGAAACACTTGGCTGCGGGAGCAGAGCTCCTTGCCGGGCCGAGCTGTGAGCTGCTCACGGGTGTGCATTGCCCCTGGGGATGGGGTTCCCCAGGAGTGGAACTGCCGTGATCGCCCGCTCCTGAGCATTTGCTGAGCACAGAGATTGTTTTTACAAAAGGAAGGGTGCTCTCTGAGTGCTGCAGAGACCTGGGCAGTCCCGGCCACTCAGAGTAGCTGAGAGACAGGTGGCCTTGGGCCAGGACGGGCAGGCCTCAGGGGACAGCTGGGCTCCAGGGAGGGTCTGGGCCCCAAGGCTTTCTAGACACCTGCCATCTCACCCTGGTGTGCTACTGGCCCGTGCTGTGGGCAGTTTGTCCGCTGTGGCCCAGGGGATGCAACCGGTGAAGGCATGAGGGCAGGTCTGCCGGACAGCGCTGTCCTGAGTGCAAATGTTGCCCCAGCCTGAGACCTTGAGCCCAAGAGCGTTCAGACAGGCCTAGAAAGCAGCTGGGGTCTGTGTGGCCCTGGAGGGACTTGGGGCCTCTGCTTTCTGCCTGTGGCACTTCAGTGACCTTGGAGGAGTGCCACGGCATCCCCTAGGCCATTGTGAGGATGGGTAGAGGATGTCTCCTGCCCATGGGGACTGTTCTGGTGGCCCTCCTGTCCTTGCTGTCCCGAGAGCACAAGTGGGGGCCAGAGCAGCCCCGTGCAAGTATAGATGGTGTTTTGCCACATTACTTGTTGCAAACATTCTCTGCTGATTTGAAATCCACTCATGCTCGCTTCTGCAGCTGCTGTTCCTGAGGAACCAGGCACTTGACATTAAACAGGACAAATAAGGAGGGAAAAACAGTGGAGGGGGAGGGGCGGGAGACACCAGAGAAGGGACGGAGGTGGGCTGACCCAGACTGCACGGTCCTTTAGTTCCAGGGGGAGGGAAGAATTGGGACTTTGAAGACAGAGCAGGGGAAACATTTGGCGTGGGAGTGCAGGAGTTTTCTAGAAGCCTGGCCTGGGAAGAACCCCAGGAGCATGGAGGGGGTCGAATTAGGTGGACCCCAGCTCCAGGGGCATTCAGAAGGGATGGCGGATGACGTGCTGGCTCTGCCTTGTGGAGAGGGAACGAGAAGGTGAAAGAGGCCGTGTTTTCACTGCTTCCCAGGTGTATGGTGCTCAGAACTGTGGCTTTGTCTCCTTGAGCATCTGCAACACGTCAGTAACGTCAGTAACGATGGCCGAGGAGCAGCAGTCTGCGAAGTCCCGGGGGCAGGGACGCTGGGTCTGGTTTCAGTTCGTCCTTCCCCCAGCATCCCGCCCGTGTATCTCTTCTTCCCTTCAGAAATCCTTCTGTTAACACCAGCCCCTCCCCAAGAAGGTACTGGGAGGACCCTCCTCCCTGAACATCTGGGAAAACGTGGCATCACATGCCTTCGCCCAGTTCTTCTGAACCATGTGTGAGATGCCGGCTGTGCCCCAGACAGAACATGGGAGCCCATACTCCAGTCTCCTTGAGATTCTAAAAAACCATGAGACCCCCGGGGACCATGGAGACTCCTGGGCCAGGTACCCCCACTGCTACGGGAGAAGCAAGGTCTAGCTTGGAGACAAGAGGTGACCAAGTTCGCTCCAACAGCAGGAGACGGGGGGACAGGAGGGCTTAGCCTGACCTGATGCAAGCTTCTTTGGAAAGCAGCCTCATGCCCCATGACAGGTTCTGCTACTGGAGTTCTGAAGCCCCTCTTGGTGTGGGGTGGCCCCCATTGTCTGCCAGCCACACCGCAGGGGTTCAGGTGCCGGTCTTGGAAGAGCTTCCCAGGCCAAGGGCTGATTAGTTAACAGGCCACAGGGGTGTGGTGACCCTGCAGGTGCCCCCAGACAGGACAGGGTGAGATGAGAATGCCCTTTCCCCCTCCTGGGTGCAGACGTGAGACCTGTGTGAGGCTGGTCCAAGGTCACCTTTGTCACAGATGAAGGCTAAGATGAAGATGGAGGGTCCAGGGTCAGGTAGACTCACCCTCAGTGCCCAGCAGAGCTGGACCAAGGTGGGCTTCCCCTTGGGATCCGGCGGGTGGGTGGCCTGCTCGAGGGGTGGACGGGAAACACCTGCTCTTTGCCGCCAACTCCGGCTCCTGGAGGAAGGTTCCAGAGCCTGAGCTCAACACACTGTTTTTTCTTTCCAAATCAGTGATTGACCACTCCAACTCCCCAGGGGTGATGAGGAGGCAGAGGGAGGCCAAGGGTTTCCTCAACGGAGCTTGCTCTCCGTGGAGGAGAACGTGGCAGGGAAGGACGCCCAGGAAGCTCAGAGCAGGAGGGGGTCGGCCCAGCTCACTGGAGCCTCCTCCATCCTCAGGTCCCTCCCTAACAGCGCAGATGCAAGGAGCCAGGACACTGGGCCTGCCTCCTTCGTGTCGGGGTCCCCTGCTGCCTGGGCTCAGGGCAGCCTGCCCCGTGGTCGGGCCATCGGAGGTCATGCCGCAGGGCCCCAGGGTCCCCTGCTCACCCCAATCTTCTCCCGCCCGGTGCCCACACGGTGCCCCACTGAGGCCCTGGTTCTGTCAGTAGTGTTTAGTCTGGGCCAAGAGGTGGAAAATGAAAAGCTGATCTCTCGGGGGTTTGTTATACACATCTGACCAAAGGAAGAGTAGTAGTCCATTTGGGACGGCCCCTCCCGGCAGCCTGGTGTTCTCCCCACCCACCTCGCCCGCCCTGTGGCCCAGCAGAATGTGCTGGGGTCTCGGCTCCATCCCTCCCTGGGGTCCTGAGGGCTGGTGTCGGCAGAACAGGTGGGACTCAGTGTGAGGATTGGAGCAATGGTGAGAATTTCCCCTCGAGAGCTCCGGGAATCCCACAAACCGCGTTGTAACTGCTCTGCACCACCCTGGGGGGGAACGAGGGGGATATTGGAGTATGTTAGGATCATTGTCGAAAGGCAGCCAAGGTGGTTTTTACATTCTTCAAGTATGTTGGTAATCTTAGCTTACAATCATATTGCTAATGACTTTCCCACCAAGACATAAAACGTGTAGTGAACTTGATTCCGCAGACCAGCAGACCGGCACCCAGGCAGAGCGCCTGCCAAGACCCTCTTCTAGGGACTGAATCCCCTGCGGCCAGAAACAATGTGAAACCCAGAACCCCTGTAACAATCCCAGGTCACACAGCTTTGCCCAGTGTTAATTATGTCTTTGACTCAACGATTAATACCTGAAACTCAAGCTAGACTCTATCGCAGGGAAAGTGGTTTCTGTCCACATCCTTTCACTAAAACATTCTCATTTATGCTTCTTGAGACCATAAGATATGCAGGAGAATTCAGGTTTCTTCTCAGAGGGTGTCCAGGGATTGCTGGTGTTGTAAAGACGGACATAACATGCGTGGAAATCCCTCGTCCAGCCCTGAGGTCACCTTGCTCATAATTTGGGAAAGCACACTTCCGGGCTGTGTCTTGAGTCTGCGGGGATACTGAATATGCACAGACTCCCAGGCCTCCATCTTGGGATGTGGTGACTCTAGGACAGCCCGTGAGCTGAACAGGGCAAGTGCGTCCAAAGAAAGGCAGGGAGGCGTGTGACATTGGAGGGGTTGTGTATTTGGTCAATGGGCGCTCTGTTTTCTGCATGGATTCCCAGCAGCAAGAGAAGCTTCTCCACGAGGGGTTTTCAAGTGACCTCCCGTTGCCAAACCTTCCTGTCAGGGTGGAAGTGAAGTTACCAGGAGAGAGCTGGGAAAAGGAGGGAGAAACGTTTTGTTCCAGGCATCCCTGGAAGATGGAACTTGGGTAAATGCATTAACAACATCCAAGAACATGCTTGAACACAGCAACCGGGCACAGAAGCCAAGAGGACCCCCTGGAAGTCCGGTCCACTCAGGCAGCTTGGAGCTTTCTTCCGCAGACAACACAGGAGCCTCCCCAGGAGCCGGGTTCCTTCAGACGGCAACACTGCAGCTCACTCCACCGTGGCGAGCCTCCTGGAGTCTCGGGTCCCTGTGGGACTTTCAGACCAAGGACACTGTGTGCTGCGGTCGTGGGGACCAGGTGGCCCATCACTTGGAGGAGGTGGAGGAGATTGGAAGTGCTTTCCAGTAACAACCCACCTTCCCTCAGTGCCCCACATCTCCTCAATCAAACAAGGATGCCAGCTGGTGGCCAGGACCCCAATGCCATGAATTCAAGATAGAATAATGTCACCGTATTCATCTTAGTGTTTGCCTGTGTGTTGCTTTTAAGGACTATTTATCAAAGTTAAGTCCTTTCGCTGGTCCCCTTCCCCGCCATCATTCCCTAGCCGTTATTTTGGCTACCGGTGAATTTTCAAGGGTCTGGTAGAGGTTAGTGAGATTAACTCATCAGTTTCTTGAGGGACTGTCTGCAAATTATTTTGTGTTTTTGATCAGCCTTTATGAAAAAACAAACAAAATCAACAACAACAACAAAAAACCTTGCTTTGGCTCTTAAGGTGGACTGGGTGGGGGCCCCAAACATTGACCATCTCCGTCGTGCTCCTCAGGACCCTGCAACTGGGCAAGGCCATGTGACTAGTTGCAGTCAATGTGCTTGGGGAGCAAGGGACGCTAGCCTCTCCAGGCCGAAGTGCGGAAGAACAGGTGTGTGACACCCCAGTCTCCCTCCTGCTGCCCCCCGGGTCCAGGAGACCATGTGTCACAAACGATGCATCCACAAGATGGTGGCGACCCTGCCAGCCCGCATCCTTGGTGGCTGTGCGGAGAGGAGCCCCCATCATGCTGGACCAAGCAGGAAGAATGGACAGGACGTAGAGGACAGGACTGTTGTGTTGCCCAGTGAGATGCGGGGACCTGTTGTCGCAGTTGATTCTCTGGTCCCCCAACGGAAATGCCCTGAGAGGAGAAGGAAGACAGTCTCCTTAACGCCCGGGTCTCTCTCGTGTCACCCCAGAGCCATAGACAGGTGCGCTCGGCTTTGTAAAATGGGTATTTGCTCAGAAAAATGGTCTGAAGTGAATCCTTTCAGATTTCTTTCTTAGAGGAGCTCAGTTTTGAAAGGCACTTTTCACTAAAGCTTTTTTTATAAATCATAAAACTTTTCCAGGGTGTAACCATGGCTTCTTGTATTTGTTTACTAAATGTGGGTCTCTCTATACCGGTTTGCCTTAGAGGAACTCACATTCGATGTGGAGAATGTGCAGTCATGCTGCGTTGTCCCCAGGCTTCGGTTGACTTCTTACCTTTGGCTCAAGGTGTGTTGGCTTCTTTTCAAGGCCCTGCCTTCACTCTGGGTTTTGTTGGCGGTTTCTTCTGCCTACTGACCTTCTTCCTCTGTATGTGCTTGCTGGGTAGTATTTTATTTTAAAGTGGATTCAACCTGAATTCTTTTTTTTTTTTAAAGATTTTATTTATTTTTATTTATTTGACAGAGATAACAAGTAGGCAGAGAGAGAGAGAGAGGAGGAAGCAGGCTCTCTGCCGAGCAGAGAGCCCTATGTGAAGCTCGATTCCAGGACCCTGGGATCATGACCCAAGCCGAAGGCAGAGGCCTGAACCCACTGAGCCATCCAGGCGCCCCCAACCTGAATTGCAGAACGAACGCATCGCATCTCTTTATTGACAAGGTTGCTAATGGGTGTCTAGAAGGGAAGGCGGGTTTCTGGTGGTAGGATTGAAAGTAAAGACTATTTCCTCTTATAAACATGGGCGTTGACATGGCTCTCTTAATTCATGGGGCCTTTCCTGGCAAAAGAATCTGTATGGGATGTTAAGCTGGAGTCCAAGTAGTAATTAAATGCACTAAAAATGTGCAGATAGGGGAAGGGGAATTCGCACGGAAAGGGCTGTAGCCCTGGGTTTAGCTGAGAAATACCCAGGAAATATCTGGACCCTTCAGCTACTCAGCTCTGAGAGTAGTTGCGAGGTGTTGTTTTCTGTCTCTGGATCTTAGCTCTGCTCTCTTTCAAATAGAAGTAGTCACTTCTGGCTTCAAACTCAGGAATTTTGTTGCAATCAGTGGGGAAAAAAAATGGTTCTACAACCCACAGGCACACCTGTGACCCCCAGCCTGTCAGCCCACGCTGATGCTGCCCGAACGGAAGAAGCCAGGACTGTTCTTGGACACACAAAGGATCAGAAATGTTCTTTTAGGAAGAAGGAATCCAGTGCCCCCCTCGGGTAATCCAAGCTGCCCCCTTCCCAGCAGGGGAGGTGCTGCAGCACGTGCAAAGGGCAAGGAGGGTTCTGGAGCTCCTGGATTCGGCAGAGGGTTGTGGGGGCAAATGGAAGCCACGCCCACTGACTCAATGGTCCTTCGAGGCCCTCACTGGACACTGGCTCCTGGGTGATGGACCAGTTAGAAGCAACAGGAGTGTTTAATCTCTACCCCCAAATGTGACATCTGTAATGACCAGAGCTCACTTGGGACCCGGGTGACCCTTCTTAGAGAAGAGTGGGTGAAGGTGTGAGTATGTGTTTATTTGTGGTGTGCGTGTATACATGGTGAATACGTTTGCAGCCCATACATGTACGTGTGTGTGGTGTGTGATAGTACTGAGTATACCCACACACCTGTATATTGTACATATGCACCAGGTACAGAAGTCACTGCTAACCCACTGTGCCCTGTCTGTCCCTGGGCTTAACCACGTCCAGACAGAGCTCCATGCCCACTCCGCATTCGAAGAAAATTCTATTTGTATTTAGACCATAAAATCAGGCCACTTGATTTACTTCTGTAGTACAGGGACACCCCAAATTCAAATAAAGTCAGTCCCCATGACATGGAGCAAGATTTTGTCCCTCCACGCCGCCGAACTCCTCTGTTGACAGCTCTGGACCTGAGTGCCTTCAGTGCAGATCTCTTTTTTTTTTTTTAAGATTTTATTTATTTATTTGACAGACAGAGATCACAAGTAGGCAGAGAGGCAGGCAGAGAGAGAGAGAGAGGGAAGCAGGCTCCCCACCGAGCAGAGAGCCCGATGCGGGGCTCGATCCCAGGACCCTGAGATCATGACCTGAGTCGAAGGCAGAGGCTTTAACCCACTGAGCCACCCAGGTGCCCCAGTGCAGATCTCTTAATGCTACATGAAATCCTACTATATGCCAGGTGGTCACTACCCCTCGCAGACCCCAGCCGCCGGTCTTCACAGGGTGTGAGAGCATCTGGCCTGGGCCACATCAGCTGTGGCAGGGCTTGCAAAAGTTGGGGGTCCCTCCTCATGATGTGCAGGGAATGCTTTGCTCCCAAAGTCCCCTCGGGGAAGGGGTCATTTAGAGCCAGCGATTTCATGCAGCCCGTAGAGATGAGGGGACACGTTCCATATACTGTGCAATCGAAGAGATGGTGTCTCACTTCGGCTTTTTTTTTTCCCCAGAAATGTGTGCTCATGCACATCATTTCTCGTTTTTTTTCTTATTCAGAAATATTTTGAAAACAGTAAGTTCCGCAGATTGATGAGTATAATTTATAAATGCAGAGTTTCAATCCAGGAATCCTGCATTTTTTAAAGAAATTGAGCAATAAAGAGCATGTTCCTGTAGCTCGTGACTTGAGTCCGGGGGCGGAGAACCGTCTGGGACCAGGCAGTAGCACTCTTTAAACACTTGCATCGAGGGCAAAGCCAAGAAGGCTCTGGGGAGTATCAGTTCCCCCGGGTGTGCCCTCCCAGATTGGTGACCGCTGTCTGAGATGCCCCAGGATGTGTGACTCCTTTTCAGACACCACAACACCCCCCCCCCAAAGCCAGGGGACAGCGGCTTACCTGCGGGCTGATAGGGGTCCGCACCTGCATCTGCACTCGCAGTTTCTCCGGGGTTCATGCAAAGGGAGTTCTTGCACTGGTGGGTTGTGAAATTCGAGGTATAAGCCTCAGAAACGAAATGCTGGGAATCACACCTCTTTGTCTGAAAATACTTTTGGGGAGAGAACATCTAACACACCTTCCAGAGGCAGGGCCGATGCCAAGTGCTTCAAGAGCAGTGAGGTAAACTTGACTGTGTCCAGAGGGCTTGGGATCCTGGGGTTGCCCTCCTCCGCCAACAGCAGAGCCCCTCTGTTAGCACCACGGGCCATGATCCCTGGCATGGAGGTCCTGGCCGCCGGGAGACACAGCACCCACCGGGGTCTCTTCCCAGACCTCACCCAGGGCTTTCAGTGTTCACATGGTGGCTGCAACCTCTTTGCTGAGCCAGCATGGCTCTGGGCCTTGATTTCCACCTGTGTATCTGCTGCCCCTGAGGCCCTCGGGCTCCCAGGTGTGTGAGCTCCCAGGTGCGTGAGGTCAGCTGTGGGGGGCGCCAGAGGGTGAGCGGGCCCATCTGTCAGTCGTCCTGCCCCCGGGGGATACAGGACAGGGACCACTTTACCCGCAACAGGAGGGGAGGAGGTGAAAGGCTTGCGGACCCAAAGATAAGAAAGGATGAAGTTCAGAGGTCTGGGGTCACCCTCTGCCGGCTGACTGCTCTGTCGCTCTGGGAGCTGGGAGGTCAAAGGCATGCACATTTTCCAGGTGGAATGGCCTATCTGATAAAACCCACTGTTCTCGGTCTTTGCTGCCTCTCTTGCCTTCTAGTTTGTCCCTAGAGAGACCCAAGTGTTCCCAGGGCATCAGTGTGAATTAGCAACCACTTGCTGAGTGCTGGTAATGCGTTATCTGGTGTGCGGATGACAGGTGACCCCACAGGGAGGTTTGTTGGGGGACGTGTACCCATTCTTCTGGCGTCTGTCCATTGACTGTTTATTCATTCTCCAGCTCTGGCTGGCTGCTAACCCGTGCACATCTGGGCACTTCTGTTTCCTTTCGTTCCACGGTGGGGTGGCACCTGGCTTCCGAGCCACTGTCCTGCAGCTGCCGTGCATCCCTTCCCGAGAGGTCCCCGAGCTCGGGCACCACATGCTGGCAGAGCAGTCCCTTCTGTGTCCTCAGCGCTGGTTGCCATGTGGCCCGTGTGGCCCAGAGAGGCTCTCTCTTCCTGTCTGCTTCTGCAGACAAGCCGACTTTACCTGAACTCGAGGGCGTGCCCGTTCGTTTCTAAATGTGGTGCGTTTCCCAGTGAAGGTCAGTCAGTTTTATCCCCGTGGTGCTCAAGTTTAAGAACGTGAAATAGACCAAAAGTCACTGAGTTCAGAGTTTGGGAAGCAAAAGGCCTTGTCCCTGTTGCTGAAGGACTGGGCTGGCCAAAGCCACGTCGACGCTCCTGGGGCGTCTGCCGTGCCTGCATGTCTGTTGCCCCCACCAGGCACTGTCCTGTGCTGTTGTTTTTTCCAGAGGAATCCCACCTCTCAAGCGTCTGCTGAAGCCAGGGTTCCCAGAGGTGGGAAGGACTGAGGACTGGAGCCTTGTAGGATTCTTCCCCCTCATGCCGGAAGGACTTTGCATTCTTCTGAATAAGTCTGAATGTATGTATCATCTTCCTAAAGTAGCGTGTTGTCTCCGGGTAGTTCAAGAAAACAGATTTAGGTGTGGTTACTCCTGTAAAGAGTTGTCCATTTGGAAAATTGTCTCCTTTTCTGAGATGAAATTTGGGAACTAAATTCTGGTGCTGGGAGGTAGGGAGGGCTCGCCGTCAGACCGATTCATTCCTGGAAACCGTTTTCTATCCCCATTTACCCCTGCTCAAGGGAAATGGTCTCAGAAATGTTCTTTTGTGGTTAAAATTAGAGCTACCCTATGACCCAGCAATTGCACTTTAAGGTATTCACCCAAAGGATACAAAAATACAGAATGGAAGGGGCACATGTCCCCCAGTGTTTATAGTAACCTTATCAACTAATAGCTAAACTAGGGAAGCCGTTCAGATGCCCACAGGCTGATGAACAGATGAAGATGTGGTGTGTACACACACACACACACACACACACACACACACACACTCAGCCCTCAAAAAGGATGAAGTCTTGTCATTTGCAACAACTTGGATGGAACTAGAGGGTATAATGCTGATCAAAATAGGTTAGTCAAAGAAAGACAGGTACCATACAGTTTCACTCACATGTGGAATTTAGGAAAGAAAACATGAACATGGGGAAGGGGGAAAAGAAAAAAGGGAGAGAGGGAAACAAACCATGAGAGACTCTTACCGACAGAGAACAGACCAAGGGTTGCTGGAGGGACGCGGGTGGGGGATGGGCTGGGTGGGGAGTGGGCCCCACCCATGGGAATGTACGCAATGAATCCCTGAATTGTGCTCCAGAAGTCAGGACAGCACTGTATACAGGATACTTAAAATTTAAATTAAAAAAAGAGAGAGAAAACCGCTCCTAAGGAGCACTCCCTGCCGCCTGACCTGGCCTTCCCCAGGTCTCTTGGTGACCCCTGCCTGCCCCGTCAGGTCCTGCTTCCCCTGGCAGAGGGCAGGCTCCCTCCAGCAGGGGGCGCTGCCAGCCAGTGCCACGTGTGGCCTCCTCAGGGACCACCTCCCCTCCCTCTGCTGCCCCAGGTGTCCGCATTGGGGTCTGTCATGGACAGGAAGCACCGAGCTGGAGAATGAGCCCGGGTTTGGGTTCGAATCCAGCCAACACTAGTTAACTGCTGTCTCATGCCTTTGTCAGCCTCCCTCAGAAGCTGCACGTGAAGTTCCCAGCCCCCTCTGGGGTTCGGAGCTATACATCCCACTGGGTGAACCTGACCTCTGGGGTGTCCCGCAAACACCTGCAGCTCAGCTCCATCACCTTTGCTCCTGCCGTTTCCCCCCAAAGCAAATTTCTCCTCTTCCCTCTTCTGCTCTTGGGGTCCTGACCCCTCCTGGTACCCAAGCCAGACCACTGGTCAGCATGCTCTGCCCAGGGCCTCACTGTTGGGGAGTCACGAGTCACCTTGCCCTGAAAGCCCCCTTTCCTCCCACTCCCACCTAAAATATGCCCTGAGACACTTTCAGTCCTCCCTCCCCCCAGGACGAGACGTCCTCGAAGTCCCAGCTCCATGCCCCAATTCTGTGAAGAGCGCTCCAGACCCTTCACCTGCCCAGAGGTTTAATCGTTGCCTTCTCTGAGCCTTTCGTATGTACCTTTTCATAGCTTTTTTTTTTTTTTTAAGATTTTATTTATTTGACAGAGAGAGAAAGCACAAGTAAGGGGAGAGGGAGAGGGAGCAGGGAATCCCAGGAGCCTGGAATCATGACCTGAGCTGAAGGCAGACGCTCAACCAACTGAGCCCCCCAGGTGCCCTGTACCTTTACTTTAATGTGTATTATATTTTGCTACAATCATTTACATCTGTAATATATGTTTATGTTGTAGAGCAATAGAGTTGTAGACCTTGTGTACTTTCACGATACCTTTACTGGAACATGTATTACGTATTTGTTATAATAACTCACTTTGTCCTCTGTCCTCGAGGGAACTGGTGTAGGACAGAGACTGAGTGGTACCCATGACGTGCATCTGAGTGCCTGACATCAGCGAACCTTCGCTTAATGTTCTCTTGGGCCACCGCTGCTGTTGTGGGGAGGGTAGTGTCCTCCAATCCTCATTTGTCAAGTGTGCAAAGACATTTACTAAGTCAGTGTTCCTGGGTCTGGACCCATGTGACAAGTGTAGGAACAAGGTCAGACACATGAGAAGGATGTCAGCCTTGGGCCTTGGGGCATAGCTGACCTGTGTTCTGGGGGCAATTCTGCACCTGCCTGGTCACTTGGCCTAAGTCCCCTCTAGCCCCAGGCCCCATCTCGTCATCTCTGACATGACGTCCCTGGATGGGTCACTCCCACCACAGGCACAGCCTGCGCCCCCAGCCTGAAATAGGGCCCCATAGGGTAAGTTTTTACACCGCCTTCCTTTGCTAGTGGGTTTCATTTGGAAGCTAAATTTAGTGACATATAGAGAAATCATAATTCACTGGTCGAGGTAGTTCCTGGACCTGGAGGCCCCGAGTCCCAGAGGAGGCTGCATCTTCCTGTTACCTGGTTGTCCAGGACTGCTGTCCCTCACGACCTCTAAGCTTGGGGAGACCCTTTGCAGTGTCCTGTGACTCGGGGAGGAGAGATGGGACGGCCTCCCTCAGAGGAAGGCTGGGTAGGCTAACTGGTGGGAGTCACTGGCGCGGACCCTGTGCCTTCCTGCCTCAGCTCCCTTGGGAACTGAGAGAGCTGGCCTGGACAGTCCTGGGGCCACATTGATCCGAGGCCTGGAGACTGGGAGGCACCACGCAGAGAGGGGTTCTGGAAGCAGAACCAAGCCTGCCTTCTCCCCAGGCTGCTGGCAGACCGGCGTCTCCTTGTCAGGAAGGCCATTCCAGACACCGTCCGGTCGAATTCCCAACACCAAGCCCGAGGAGAGCAACAGAGACGGAGACGGAGACAGAGAGAGACAGCTTTGCTTCAGAGCTGGTGTGAAACTCTTACTCCCCTGAGGGACCAGGGCCAACAGCTCTGCCTCCAGCCACCAGGGAGTGTGGGAGACTAGTGTGGGCATCATAAATACAGTCGTTCATGACAGAATTTGCTTTCTCATGCACGGCAGGCAAGCCGGGAATCAGCTGGGACTCCTGAGCAGGTGCCCCACACAGTGGAGCATGGGGCTTGCCTCGGAAGCAGAGAGGGGCCCAGTGGCACAGGAGCACACAGCCTGTGCTGGCCTCCAAGCAGCCTTCCTGGACATCTCACTGTCCCCAGGACGCACGGGAGCCACTTGGCCTGGGAACCCAGGAGGTCCCTCCAGGGCTGTGCTGGGTGCAGGGTCTCAGCCTTCTCCCAGGCCCAGCAGCAGAAGCCCATCAGCCCACTGGTGTCCTGGGAGCCCCGTGGGGCTGGCAGGGGCACCCTCTCCACCCAACCATTCCTGGGAAAGCGGACTCTCCAGAGGGGAATGGGCCAGGCCCCAGCCAGCAGAGAAGCTCCTGGATCTTGACTCTGGCCTGTTTTGCAGAGTGCTGTGGCCCCACGGCGGTGGCCTCCATTTGACTCTGGGAGAGGGCTTGGCGGCTAGCAGAGAGCGAGCAGAGTGTCCTGCCTGTCAGAGCCACTGCTTGGCCTAGGGACAGTGCACAGACCACCCCGTATGGCAGGGACCCCAGAGGGGCTGGGGAGGGGAGGCTGCGCAGTAGGGTAGGGTGGCCAGGGGCACAGGCGGCCAGAAGAACCTTGTAAAAATCTTACATGTCTGACGGCTTCTTGATTTGTGTTTGCTTGGGTGAGAGTGGTTTGCCTTTACCCGTCCTCTCCTAGGGCCTCTGTCATCCTGTAGGAATGTCCCCTGACACTCTGTAGAGAGTCCAACTTCAGGTGGTAGAGTCTGACCTATGGGAGGACAGCTGGCCCCTCCTGCCCTCTGATTTGGAAGTGGATTCTTACAATCCCTGGGATGGGGTGGGGTGGGGGGTGTGTGTTTCGTTTTTGGCCTTTGAGACCGCTCTGGGGAAGGTGCACAGAAGTCGGCAGGGAGGGGAGGGGGACTAAACCATGAGGATGTCCCCACCGGCCCCGCTGGGGACCCCCATGTATGGCCCCCACAGCGGCCCGTAGGGGCGGCTGGATCTCTGCCTTTCTGATCTGCCAGGTGAGCCTGGCACGGCTCCTGTAGGTGTTGGCGCCGTGTGCTAGGGGTGGTCTGTTTGCGGCCTGCCTGGAGCTGCCTGCAGGTCCCACCTGGAAGGAAGTTGCAGATTTTGTCCTCTGAGAGCAAAACCTCTTATTTCCACTGTCTCTGGAGAAGGCATTTGTCCTGGAGACAGCCCCAGGGGCAAAGCGGCTCTGGGAAAGCGCTGAAAAGCCTTCAGCAAGAGGGAAGGAGCAACCCCCCTCCACTGGGCCTGGTGACCTTCTCAGAGTTTTTAGGGCCTGTCGCTGGCACCCTGGCTGCCTTTCCCTTAGGGTGAGTAATTGTGGAAGTTGCCGGCTGGCTGCACAGCTGTGTCCACTTCGTGTCCCACCTATGCCGGCTTACAGAGATCCAAGCCACAGCACACAAGAGGCTCAGGGCCCAACATCCTTGTCGCGCCAGGTTGGGGTTTCTTCCCCAGATGGATCCCCAGGGTTTAAACCAAGCCCTGGCACATAGTAGGTGCTCGATAAACTTCTGTGGAAAGAGGCCTACAATGAGGAGGTCACGTGGACTCCAGCGCAAAGCTGGCATGGGAGTGAAGCTCTGTAAGCCTTGAGCTGGTGGTCTCAGGGTGCCCTCAGTGGGTGTTTTTACAGATGCCCAAGCCGAGGCCTGGAGAGCTGAAGCCACCTTCCCAAGGTGGCAGTGACCACAGTGGCAGCACCAGGATTCAGCTCAAGGCCTGAGCTCTCAGTTCCTGATTTCCCGGAGCTTCCAGAATGCTCGAGTCCCAGCACTGCTGCCCCAGTATGTACTGAGCTACTGGTTCATGACCCTTCTAGCACCAGAATTCCGAATGTTAACTGCTTGGCTTTCCTGGGGCAAAGCCTTCTGGGTGGCATGGAAGGGGTTCTTCAAATCCGTGACTCAACTTGGTTTGCCGATGTCTTACTCAGCGTCTCTGCATTCAGGGTCCCGGGTGGCATGACCTGGCCTTTGGTTCTTCTGCCATTTGGACAGGAGTCAGAGTCGTGTCTTGTTGGCATTTTATGGGGAGACTGTGCATGGTGGGGGGCTGGGGGTACACGGACTATTTCTTTACCCGCCTCGCAGTTTTGCTGTGAACCTAAAACTGCTCTAAAAAAATAGTCTTCGGCAAAATAAACACGTAAGAAAAATAAATAAGATAAAATGGGAAGTGTTTTCTCATCTGTAAACACTGGAACAGCTTAAGTAATACAGATAGGAAGGTTCTGGAAGATTCTGTGTAATGCTTTTGTAAAACAGTCTGGTTCTGGAAGATTCTGTGTAATGCTTTTGTAAAACAGTCTGGTTCCAGAGTCTTCGTAACCTGGTCGGCTTATCTCACAAATACTGAGACATTCAGATTTCCCCCTTTTCTTGAGTGAGTTTGGAAAAGAGTGCGAAATCGCGGGCATGGTGATCACGGATGGATGGGGCTGACTGGCGTGGGGTCCTGAGGCCTGTGGGGCAGGCGGGAGCGTGGGGTGCCTGGGGACCCATAGGTACCTTCGGCCTCTGAGGCTTTTCCTACCAGCGTTTTTGTTGGCCTGTTTGTCTTGCCATGGGGTGATTGTTCCGTGACTGGTGGCCATACTTGCAGAGATAGGGACCCTAAGTACTTTCCTCTGGGTGGAAGACGTTTCCAGGTAGTGTGTCCCCAGAAGTGGCTCCCGGGGGTACATTTTCTGAAGCTGTATATGACTAGCCTTGTGACTCCTGCTCCCCCACACAGTTCGTGGACCCTTTTCCAGAGAAACCCCAGGCGTCCTGGGATTGCCTGTCCGCGGGCACCAGCAGGAAGCTCTCCTGGTCTGGTTCTTTTCTGCCTCTTTTTATGTCTGGAAGCCAGTGGGAAGTTTTCTGAACTCTTGGAGTCCAGAACTTTCCTTGTGATGTGGCATGACTGCCCATGTTGTCCGTCGCTCTTCCCAGAACTTTGTGTTCCTTTTAATCTGGGACTGACAGTCTCCCCTAAGCACAGGGACATATCCCTCTGCATCTTGCCTGGGGCTGCGTCTCCTCCCTCCTTCCACATTCTTTGTCTTTTGCTCAGATGCTGGAGACCTCCGCGAGTCAGTCTCTGATTTACTGATCATTTTTCATCAGTGTCCTTTTGCTATTTTGCTCCCATTTCTTGCAAAATATGCCGCTTCCATACTTTTCTGTGATTTCCAAGAGTGTGTTCCTTGTTTCCTGGCTGTGTTTCCCTTTGAAAATGGAGTATCCTCATTTTATCCACCCAGACTCCCCTGGCTTCTCTCCAAATGACGAATTCCTCCGTTCTGAAAGTTTGTTCCCTGTGCTCGGGCCATTCATGAAGTGCTCAGCTCGCCGATTTCCCTACCGTGGTCCTGATGTGAACCATTCCTTGTTTTCTACTCGTATTTATGGGCCCGTCAGATTGACATGGGTGGGTGGGATCTGTGCCTCCAGCCCACCCTGGGGTGGGGGTGGGGGGCGTCTTCAAACTGCCAGGAGGCTGTGTCTGGGCTCAGCCAGGGGACAGAGGGCCCCAGCTGAAGAACGGTGGTCAAAGAATGCTGGGGTGGGTGGGGATGCTGTTTCCTGTGGGTTGGGCAAGAACCCCATGGGGGCAGGTGGTCAGCTACCAATGAATGTTCACCTCCAGATCGCATATTCCCCCTAGCCCAGTGCACCTGGGAGCCCAAGAGTTGGCGGGGGCGGGGGGCGGATGTTTTCAGTGTAGTGACTGCAAGGAGAGAGAGACACAGGTGGCTACAGGAGATGGCTGGCAGGGGGTAGCCCCTTTTGGTGACCTGGACAATGTCAGGGTCCTGTGGAGGTAGAGTCCTCTACTTTCCTGCCTAAAGGGACAGTGAGGGCCAGAGCAAGGCCCTCCGTGGCCATGCCCCTAGGTTTGTGTGGGCAGGGCCTGGCTCCCTGAGCCTCACGTTCTGCCCCTCCAGCCTCCACTGGCAAAATCCCAGGGGTGTGTGTGTGTGTGTGTGTGTGTGTGCTGTAGTGACCAGAGGTAACATATCTGTGTCCTTATTATTTCCCTCCTTATTCCGTACCCTGTTTTTTTCAGCAGTCCAGCGAAGTTCAAGGTGCTTTGTCCCTTTCCTTTCTGGCTGCAGAGTCTTAATGCCATTTCCGTTAAAAACGTTGTCCCTATCTATCTATTCTGTGTTCTAGTTGTTTCCAAACATGTTTCTTCTCCCCTCTTAGATTTCTCGGATTCTTTTCTGGGCTTTTTAAAATATTTCTGGCACACGATAGAAGCTCCATACATGTTAGGAAGATGGATGAAAGGATGGGTAGATGGATGGACGGTGGATGGTGGAGAGATGATGGAAGGGTGGGTGGGTGCGTAGATGCATAGATGGTGGTTGGATGGAAGGAAGGAGGGGTGGATGAATGGACAAACGGAAGGATGGGGGGATTGAGGGTGGGTGGAATGATGGATTGATGGATGGATAGAAGGTAGGAGGGAAGGGTGGGTGGTGTGTGGATGGTAGGTGGGTGCATGGATGGGTGGTGGGTGCATGGGTAGATGGACAGAAGACCTTATAATAAATGCCCCCTTAATCGCCCTGCCTCCCTTTTTGGAGAATTCGTGTTGGTGTTTCACCTATTGGATTATGTCCTGGAAATAAGAATCAGTGAAGACCCTTTACTGTGCACTGGTGCCCAAGGTCCCGGTGTGGGAGAGAGGAGCAAAAGTGCTCTCTCAGCGTAGCCACGGCCCTGCCACTCTGCCCGCTACCCCCCTTCCCTGCAGGGCAGACAGAAGCAGAGTGTGAACCCCAGACAGGGCATATGCGTACGGTTTCAGGTGGCTGTTCTATGCGGGAGGCAGCCCTGGGCCCCAGGTGTTTTGTGTTTGTTGCCGAGAACGCTGCCCGTGTCAGCAGACATGGTTGGGGTCAGGGTGACATCAAGGGGCCCAGGCCCCCAGCTTCTCTGTCAAGAAGACTAATGAAGCTGCTCCCTGCGGGCACATGCAGCAAAGCCCTAAGCTCACCACTGCTGGGGGACGGCCGCTGTCATTTTTGGCTTTTCACGGATGATCCTGTATTTCCCCTCGGAGGGTTGGCACAGCTCATATATCAAAAATGGTTGTAATTATTCCCTCTCTGAGGAAGGCTTCCATTCAGCTTTCCCTAGCTGCCCCCCTGATTAATTATCTAATTACAACCACATTCTCCGAGAGAGAGCAACCTTTGACTTTCTGCCTGGGACCACTCAGAAAGGCAGATGGATTTGGAGTGTTCAGGGCTTGAAGGAAAAGTAGTGTGTATGCGTGTGTGTTTGTGTGTGTGAAAACACCCGAATTCCGGGGACAGTGTGTCTTCTCAGACCTTTGTCTTGGCTCGGCAGGGGTTTCTGCAGTTCTCTGGGGGGTCTGTAAGGAAAGAGCTGAGAGTACGGAGACAGGAGGAAGCTTCCTGCTGCCCAGGGCCCAGTAGGATCAGGGACACACACACACACACACACCCCTTGCTGAAGATGTCACCTGTCACTGTATCAGAGATCCTTCTGTGTTTTCATACCTTTCCACATCATTGTCCCAGAGCCTGGGGTTGACTGTCCTTGACCTCTTGTCCTGGAGGGAAATTCCTCACGGTGACCCTTCTCCCAGCCTCCTCCTTGGTAAAACCATTCCTGACTCCTCCCCACCCACAGGCCCCTGCCAGCCTCCCATCTCGGCTTCAGTTTACCCCCCACCCCCGCCCAGGGCAGCCATCAAGGGCTCTCGGTGAATGGACTTGTCTGCTTGGGTTATGAAGTTTCTCTGGTTATTTCTGTGTTTGTTCTCCAGACGTAGAAGTGCGCACGCCATGTGCATCAGGCGGTGGGCTAGGCACTAAAAACCACGTGCGACCAAAGGGCTTACCAGTCAGTCTTAAGGAATCGCTAACGAAGCTCGGGGTTTTCCTGGGAAGGATGCTATTGGTTCAGGGCTGATTGCAAACTGGCCACGGGTTCTGTAGGACTGGGGTCCTGCAGGACTAGGTGATCAGCCACCCACTGCCCCCCGGAACAGCTGGTGACAGGTGGGAAGTTGTCCTAGCCACGAGTTGCCACCTTGGAGTAAGGTGTGGGGCCCACCTGTCCTAACCCTCAGTCCCTTCAGCACCCAGGTGCATGAACTTTCCAACAGGTGTCGCAGTCCTTGACCACACACTCGTGCCCAGCAATCTTATCCCCTTCCTTCCACCAGAACTCATGACCTTGGGCTTACAACAGCCACAAGTCTCTGAAGTCTGGGCATCACACACCTGAGCTTCTTCCCAGCACATCTTCTTCAGCAAGCCCCGTGGCACACACGGTAGCCGGTGTGGTCTGGGGACCCCACCGCTGGGTCTCTCTCTCTGCCACTCCATCCGGCCTTCTGTCTGAACCCCCACCCTGTTTCCAGGCTGCAGGGTCAACTAGAAAGACAGACCCTCCTTACAGGAAGACAGGAGGCTTCGTGGGGAGCATGGCCTGGTCAATGGGTGGGCTCCCCACCTGGTAGCTCGCTGGCCAGTCCCACGGCACAGGGTGGGGTGGGAGGGGATGCCCCTGCGGCCCCCGGAGAGACTCGGCAAGACGCACTGTGCAGGTTTCACTGCACGCCGTGGGCAGGCACGGCCGCCTTCGCGCTCCTGCGACCCTTACACCCCCTAGTGGGGCCTTTGGATGTGGGACAGTTGTGTATCCTGATCACAAAGGCGAGTGCTAGAATCGCCGTGTGATGAGCTGTCCTAGGACTGCACACACACCCCACACATACACACCACAGCACAAAAACATCACACCACACACACAACCATGCAAACCACACACACTACACACAAACACACATCACACCACACACACCACACACACCACACACACCACACACACATACAC